>NW_004443974.1:12888112-12911060 GCF_000243295.1 Trichechus manatus latirostris | reverse complement strand
TTCTGTCTCTTGGGCTAATACTTTCCTTGTGTCTTTGGTGTTCATTGTCCTTTACTCCAGGTGGTTGGGACCAATTGATGCATCTTAGGTGGCCGCCTGCAAGCTTTTAAGACCCCAGACACCACTCACCAAAGTAGGATGCAGAACATTTTAATAAGCTTTGTGATGCCAAATGACCTAGATGGCCCCTGAAAGCATGGTCCCCAGACCCCTACCCCTGCTACTCTATCACTCAAAGTGTTTGACTGTATTCAGTAAACTTCTTAGCTTTGGTTTAGTCCAGTTGTGCTGACTTCCGCTCTAGTGTGTGCTGTCCTTCCCTTCACCTAATACTTGTCTACTATCTAGTTAGTGAATAACCCCCACCCTCCCTCACCATCCTCGTAACCATCAAAGAATGTTGTCTTCTGTGTTTAAACCTTTTCTTGAGTACACAACCCTTTTCTTAGGATCCTGCAGAAAAACACTCTGGGAAAAGTTACCCTTGTTGAAAATGAATCTATCTACTGTGCTTCCATAGCTTTTTGCTCAGTCAAGTACTCTAAGTACTTATTATCACATTCTCAATTGAATTAAAATTCTACCCTCCATGTCACTTATTTCCCTTTAAGTAGGAAACACTTTGCAAAGCACATTTAGAGTTGACTTTCCATCCCTACTGTAGGTTGATGGCTTCAAGGTAATCTTAGCCACCAAAAACTCATTGCTATGGAGTCAATCCTGACTCTAACGACCCCATAGGACAGAGCAGAACTGCTCCGTAGGGTTTCCAAGGCTGTAAATCTTTACGGAAGCAGACTGCCACATCTTTCTCCCATGGAGCGGCTGGTGGTTTTAAACTGCCAACCTTTCAGTTAGCAGCCGAGAGCTTTAACCACTGCACCAGCAGGGCTCCTTCCTTAGCCACCAGGGTCTTCCTTTCAGGGTTGTAGGTGCTGGAGTTCGATTTTGTTATCTCATCAGAACTTTTTCTGAAAAGTAAAAATCTTTTTCTTTTGAGGGGGGAGGGAAAGGAGTATCTTTTAATTTTGAAATAATTTTTAATTTACATAAAAGTTACATGAATAGTAGAAAGAACTTCCATATACCCTTCACCCAGATTCCCCAGTTGTTAACATTTTACTGTTTGCTTTATCATTCTATGTATGTATATGTATTTGATGTATTTCCCCTTGAACCATTTGAGAATATGTTGCAGATATGTCCATTTATCCCTAAGTACTTCCATGCATATCTCCTAAGAGCAAGGACATTTATTTTCATAACCATAGTACAATTATGACTATCATGAAATTAATGTTGACTTAATACTATTACCTAATATAGACTTTATTCAAGTTTTGCATATTATCCCAAGGTTCTTCATAGCAAAAAACGAAAATTCTTTTTTTCTGGTCCAGGTTCCAATCCAGGACCATGTGTTGCATTTAATATAAGCATCCCGAAGGAGTTTAAAAAAAGTTTCTTGAATACATAAATCTGTGTAAACTGATATTAAAAAAATAAAATAGAGCCTGGTTGTAAACTAGAGGATAAGTTCCTATATAGTGGATGTTTTTGTAAATTAATCATAGAGGTGGAGGTCTACAACTCATCTGCTTTCTACAGGTCCACAGGAAATCTAATACCAGGGATTTATTAGACGGAACAGAGGAAAGGCAGGTGAATGACCAGCTCTGACAAGGCATCTGTAAGAAGTTCTGTGGCTCCATTTTGGCTGTCCTGGCACTGAGATAAGACATCCAAACCTAATTATGTCACTGCTATCATCATAGGAAGCTTGAGAAGTAGAAGGCTCCTAGGGCCTGGGTGGGAAATCCCCAGAAGAACAATTCATTTCTTCTATACAAGGGATGTGTAGAGTTTCTGTCTTACTGGAATTTTCAATTCATCAAGTTTGCTTTAAGATGATGTAGGACAATGATATGACAAAAATATGGGCACTCAGCCTGAGAAATGAGGTCAAGCTTGAAAGTACTAGAATTAAAAACTAAATGCTGCCCTTAGTATTCTACTTTAAATAATCTGATGCTACTACCCATCAGGAGTTACATCTTATCCGCTAGAATCATTATCTATGAGGGTGACACTGTCAGTGAGTTATCAAAAACCTGGCCTCCCAAGTGTTCTCCTTTCTTGGTTTACTGTTGAGATTCATGAAGAATACCAAACATCGAATGACATATGCAAGACTGTTAATTATATCTAGAGAAAGAATATTCAAATATTATGAGAGGTGTTTTCTGTGGGGTGGTAGAAATTCAAAGTGGAAGTGACTTTAGAGATCACTTTGTCCAGTGATTTTTCACATTTCATTTTTAGCAGTAGAACTTTTTCCCATATATAATCTTACATGGAACCCAAATATATAAAGCACATAAGGCAGAAATGTTACGGCAGAGAGGATCCCAGAGCTCCATTAGGGCCCCACTTAATGGCTGTGTAAAATGTGAACTGCACAACTCTAATGGGTACCACATACCTCCCAGTATCATAGATTTTTATAATTATTAGTAAGATAATATTCCAGCAGATGGAAGCAGTATGTTGAAGGAAGGGATGCCTTTTTCTAATCTGCACAAAACCTCCGTACGTTCACTGACGGTAGGGCTGAGCCATGTCAATGCAACACTCAACACCCCTCTCTTCCTTAAGTTGGTACTTCCCAATCTGTTCCCTTACATGATACACACAGAAAATGATGCTATTTGTAAGGCACAGGTAAAGAGAAAAAGTGAAAATGTCAGCTGGCCTGGGGGCTCCGTCTATTGAAGGCCACTTCTGGGAACCCCATGGGCTTAAGATCAGCGCGTCATTAACACGCCAGCTGAGAAGCTCAGTCCTAAGACACTGCTACAGAGAACAATTTCAAAACTACTGATCTAGTGACTAGTCCAATTCTTTAGTTTTACAGGTGGGGGGTGGGGGTACTGAGGTTCAGAGAGGGTAAATGACCTACCCAAGGCCACAAAACCTAAAAGTGAATTGAGCACAGGTCTCCTGACTCCTTCCACAGTGTTCATTCCATTGTCTACGTTAAAAGACTTTAATACTATCACGTCTCCTAGATAAAATAGGGTCACTTATTGCTGCATACTTCCAAAAAAGGAATGACAGAAAAAGAAACAATTTGTCCAAGGTGAAGATCAAGAAGACAAAAAAAAAAAAAAAGAGGAAAAATGCATACTACATACCTAGTCTTGTGCACTGCCATGACGCTAATGATTTACATAGCTCAAGGCACAGGAAATTCATCATACTGAACCAACTATATGTCAGCAGTGGGTTTTAAAAAGATCAAGCTTTATTACTCAATTTTTGGCACTGCAGTCAACAATTCATAGAATGGGTGACTTTAAGTCACTCCAGAGTATAGTGAACACCCGCCCACCCACATACACACCCACCCAAATACATGACATTTAGCATAGAGGAAAACATCCATGGCTGCTGCCTCTGATAAAACAAACCTCATCTCTTAGCTGAATAGCCAAGCTCTGGATTTTTCAGTGGCTTTCGTCAGGCAAATTTATCATCTTTCATTATTCAGAACATGTGAAAAATGGTAATGCAGTTTCAATTCCTCCCTAACATCCTTATTTAACCCTGATTCATTACTTATAGATGTTCAGGTCATGTATAATGTTGAAAGCTCCATCTCAGCCCATCTTACTGGAAACTGAAAAACAAAAAAATAGGTACCTACCCTGGGTCATGCATCCCTAGCATCCATTAAGAGAACAAACAGTGCTTCTTAGTTCAACATAACACGTGTTAACAGTCCTAATCCCAGACACTCAGCCATCCCTGATGCAGTCTGGCTGTAGTCCATGTCTACATAACACTTTTCCCCTGAATTTACATCTACTTCACAAGCTGAGGAAGGCAAACCAACCATAACCCAAACTTGCATGTAAAGATTTGGTCCTCAACTATTAAAGTACATTTTAAAGGGGGACCTCATGAGTCTTTGCTCTTCCTGGGAATTCATTTGAATAGGGGTGGGAAGAAGAGTGAAAGTGGTGGACTCCAGCTGAGAGTTAAATAAAGTTATCACCTATTTTCTGAAATATACTAGAGACAAAGGAAATAAAGGATAAGAGTAAGTGCTAAACACCTCTTCTCATAATTTCTAATAACCTTCACAGAACTGAGTAAGGCCAATACAATTTACGCTCTCATGTGAACCTCTTGAGAAGCTACCAAATCTACTAAGGGACCTCCTAGATTTTGTGACCCATGAAAATCCCCTCTCCTGGCCATACAATACAAGTATATAAAAACATATACTGATAGATTTCTAAATCTGACATGACTTCTCCCAAATACAGCCGTCTTCAGTTGTTTTATTATTGTCTCTTTGTAAATTGAGCAACATAATAGTGACGATGGGCGATGATGGAGCTGACATCAGGAGCGCCAGAAGGAAGATGTCAGAAAGCCCTTGGGGAGAGGAATCTCCTTGCGCTGCAAACATTTCTGGTCATGGAAAGATGAAGAAAAGAGAATGACTTTCTGATTAACACTGCTTCTAACACTTAACAGGGGAACGATATGTAGGAAGATGATGAAAGGGCAGCCCTTAGTCCAAAGGTTAAGGGAGAATTGTGGACAAAAAAAGAGGGCTCATTCTGTCCGGCGGTGAGATGGGAGGGCGGAGAGGGTTAGGAGCTGGTTGAATGGACATGGGAAATCAGGGATGGAAAGGAGAAGTGTGCTGTCACAGTATGGGGAAACCAATTAGAGTCACATAACAATGTATGTATAAGTTTTTGTATGCAAAAAAATTTAAAAATTAAAAAAAAGGGGGGGGCTCTGAAAACTAAGAGGAAGGGGTTGCAATCAAAGTCTAACGGTCTAAGACTTGTCAGACACATTTGCATGCCAGACCAACAACAGCTTGGGACAGGTTGATCTAAGGGTATCTTACCTCCAAGAACTGTTTGAGGCGTATGAAGGAACCCATCTGTCCTGAGCTTGTGATGGCTTCAATTCTACAAGGAGAGAAAAGAGACACATGAATCAAACCTACCTTTTGGAGAGGAGTTAACGCACATTGTTGATCTGGAGTGAAGGGGTTGATCAAATGACTTAGAGAGATGTCTTTTAGACCAAGGACGCCGTTGTTCTTCCAAATAGTCCTAACCTTTTCAAATAAGGTGATAAACAAGAAAAGAGCACTGTTCATTTCCAAAGTCTTCGTGATCAGGTGGGGTGGGTTTTGCCAAGGCCTCCCCGACCCCAACTTGAAATGTCAATAAACTGAAAGGAAAAGTGAAGGGTACTTAGAGGCAAATGCCACACCAACGTCAAGCAAACTGGTTGATAAATTACAACTGATTTGTTCAGGGGACTTGACTCTTAGGTTTAATTCATGACTACATGAAATCACCACTCCAGGTTATTATCTGGGGAGCTGGAAAAAGGGTAGAGAGTCAAAAAACACCAGGTATCTTAATCCAAGGATTTCTTAATTTGTTTTTGTTTGTTTAGCCAACAATATTTAAGAAATACTGTAATTAGAGTTCAAAAGAATATATTCAAATATCAAAGAAGAGGAGAACAGGAATAGGAAGATGTCATACTTAATACAGATGTTTTTGACCTGAGTTAAAAACAATAAGTAACAGCACCCAAGGGTCTCTAATGCCTAGTTAAATAAGTTTTACCTATTGAACCCCCCGTCATCTACTCAACAAGTCTAATACCTGGGGAAGTAGTCTTCTTTGATGAGAAGTAGCATCTTCCAGAACTGGACCTGGTATTGCTTCATGAGGGCATTGCCACACACCTACAGGGAAATTAGGCACTGTCAGAACAGAAAATGAAAATTCACACTCATAGAAGAGACCCACAATCAGTCCTTTGCCTTTCATCTCTATATTTCAGTTACAATGCCACTTAGCCAGCTAACCAAGGGATTTAAATGGAAAAATCCAACTCTCTACTAAAGCACTCTTCTGTATATGGCAATACCCCCATTTAGCCAGCCTGCCAGATGGCCAAGTAGTTCAGAAAACCAGAAGATTAAAGCAAATTGATTTACCTAATTTTATTTTACTCTAGTAATAGAAACTTTTCTAAAGGTATGATATACCTCCCAACCTTAGTTAAGTACAGTATACAGAATACTACTCGTGTTCTCAATGATTCAGGATCACTATTAATGTTTTGTGACTTCAGGAACTATGAAGGTGACTAGGAACTATTGGCATTATAGGCTAAATGGTCCCAGATTTGCTATTACATTTTGCCTGCCTTTCTTCTTTAAGAAATGTCTCCTTTCCATAGAAACCTTTACCTTCTCCCTATAATAGTGGTCCTCCATAAGCCAACAGGACTGAATAGAGCATTTGGAATGGGGGAGATAACTGACTCGTGGGCTAATCATATTTTCTTTCCTGGAAATTAGGAATCAGAACAGGGAGATGCTAACTTCTCAGTCCCTCTAACCATTTGAGTGACTACACTGAGGCTGAGAGTGATATAGTCCAGGGTGGCCGTCTTCTACTCTGTGTACAGAGAAATAGAGAAAATTGGCCTACTGAGCAAGAATGAGGTAACTTGCAAGGAGAACAGATATGAAAGGTCATGTGGCCCCAAAGAGAGACTATCTTGGTGCCTAGTGACATGCTAGTTCCTGGTTCCAGGCCCTCATGAGATTTAACTGAGCATCCTACCTTCATTCTGGGGTCACTTCTCCATTGCTAAAACAAATTCTCCTTTTTACTTATGCTAAGATACACAGTTTTCTGTTCTTTGAAATGAAAAGATATCTACACAGAGAAGTACAGTTGGAAGAAAAAAGCAAAAGCTAGGTTTGCCTTACCCGTAAAAAAACCCATTTCCATCGAGTCAAATCCGACTCCCAGTGACCCTATAGGACAGAGCAGAACTGCCCCATAGGGTTTCCAAGGAGCAGCTGGTGGATTTGAACTGCCAACCTTTTGGTAAGCAGCCAAGCTCTTAAACACTGTGCCACGAGGGCTCCAGGTTTGTCTTAGAGCTAAGGAAAAAAATGTATGATTCCATTTCTATAATGGCCTGGTGGTGCCGTGGTTAAAAGCTCAGCTGCTAACCAAAAGGTCAGCAGTTCAAATCCACCAGTTGCTCCTTGGAAATCCTATGGGCTAGTTGTACTCTGTCCTATAAGGTTGCTATGAGTCGGAATCGACTCGAAGGCAACAGGTTTTATTTCTATTATGTTTCCCCATTCATGTCATCCAGTGGCCCAAGACTGCTTTAACCACTGGCTTTCTCTTATGTAATAACTGCATTACATACCTCCAAGAAGTCAAAGAGTAGGGTGGCTGTCACATCTGACAGGGGCTCCATGTTTAAGATCTGTGCCAACCAGCGCCAGCCATGGTTTAAGCCATGAGGGTGAATCTGGGAGGAAAGAAACTTGGTCATGATTTGATCTCATTTTATTCAGAGATCTAAACTCCCAATGTCATCATGCAGCCATTACCAAGTGGGCATGGACCTCAGATCATCTAAACCAAGCACCTGTCAAAGGGCAGAAACAAAAAAGCTAATAGAACTCTGTTTTTAAATGTTCCAGTACATTGGTTCCCATACATTCTTTATAGGATTCCTTCAATACATGTGTGTCAGTTCAGAGACTCACAGGCCAACAGTTACCCTTATATACATTTTATTTATTATTCTTGGCACATCAGTACAGCCTGGGCCATAGGAGGTATACAATAAAAACTTCCTGGATTCAATCAACTTGTATTCCTTTCTCTTCAGGTTTCTAAATCCATTAACTTCTCAGTCCCTCTAACCAGCATTCCCTGAGAGAACAGGGCTGGCAGGTCAAAGCCCTGTATGCCAGTCGTGGCTCTGTCATTAACAGCTGTGTATCACTACAGCTTTCTGAGCCTGCACTTGTCCATTTGCAAGGTAAAGTACATGAACTAGATGGCCTCTAAGCCCCAACTAGCTCTTTATATGCCAGTTTCTTGCTTATTCCTCTTCTAATAAAATCTTCTAATCTTAATGATGAATTTCTAACAGATTCTCCTCTGAAAGACTCTGTTATGAATCCAGGTCTTTATAAAAAGAATCAGCCCTTGAACAAATGACTCTGATGATCCAAAGAAGTTTCCTAATAATCAACATCAACTTCTGTAAAGAGCATCTATAAAGTAGAAATATACTTCTCACCTTACAAGGTGAGATATACCTCTTACCTCACCTTAGATTGCCCTCTCTGAAAGAAGATAAACTTTTCTTGCTGATGGAGAACACTAATACAGACTCTGGTCCAACCTCTCATTATTGATAGTAAACCTTTTCTACCTACCTCTTGTCGGTTTCCATATGGCCACCGGAGCTGGATGATGGCAGCATAGAGACGGATCATCCCAGACATGCGTTTTAGAAAGTTGTCCTGCTGTTCCATTTTGGAATCCTTTACTTGGTAGCCAAGCATCCTATGTGGAAGAAAAGAATTCAATGTGACAAAGCCAAAGTGAGGGTAACAAATCAGAGATTACTTTTTTATGGCTAAAAGTAACAACATATTTTTATTACTTTTAGCATTATTATTAGTACAAGGTTACATATTATTACATCTGTAGAATACTCTGTTTACAAAGCACTTATAGCCATTATCTAAATTTTTCCTGCTGCCCTCAAGTTGATTCTGATTCATAGTGACCGTATAAGACAGAGAAGAACTGCCCCATAGGGTTTCCAAGGCTATAATCTTTATGGTAGCAAACAGACATATCTTTCTCCTTTGGAGCGGCTGGTGGGTTTGAAATGCAGACCTTTGGGTTAGCAGCTGAGTGCTTAACCAACAGGGCTCCTATCTAAATAGTACTTCACCTAAGCCCTGTGAGGTAAATTCACAGGTAAACTCACAGGAGGCAATGGACATCATTACCCTTATCTACAAATAAGGAAAATGATGCTTAAAGAGGTTAAATGATTTACCCATTTTTGCAAAGCTATGAAATGACAAAGCAGGGATAAAATTTGAAGACCTATAGATTCTAGATCCAATATTCTTTCCACTACACTATATTGACTGTTGTTAGCTTCTGGTGACCTCATGTGCAATAGGATCGGACTGAGTGATCCATACGGTTTTCACTGGCTGATTTTGCAGCATTATATCACCAGGCCTTTCTTCCTAATGTGTCTTAGTCTGGAAGCTCTGCTGAAGTCTATTCAGCATCACAGCAAGACAAGCCTCCACTGAGAGACATGTGGTGGCTGCGCTTGAGGTGCGTGGCCGGGAATCAAAGCTGGGTCTCCTGCATGGAAGATAAGAATTCTACCACTGAACCACCTCTGCTCCCCAAACTATATTGATTACTGGTATGAGAACATTCAAGGGACAAAAAGAGAACCTGTGAGAAGGAAGGGAAAAGAATCCCAATTCTATTTATATTTCATCAATCACCCTAGGGATAGTGAGTAAGGAGAAAAACAACTCTACCTCTGATAGTCTTCCAAAGCCATTCCCTCCTTGAAAGGTGGATAGAAAGGAACTGAGTAAGGACACTTCTTATGTAGATGAGCAAGAATGAGGTCCCCCACTCTAGGGTGGAGTTCCCAGATCCCAGATGCCACAACTGCGATGGGGAATGCTGCTTCATGATGAGAGGCTACCTCTTCCTCTCCTTGTTTCTGGCAACAGAGATGGGTACAGTTTTAAGTCAATATCTGAGAAAGGTTTAAATACTGTACACCAACCTCTTCTTTCCATGCCTCTGGCAACAAGGTCCCTCACCACAAATTTCTCTGCCAGTTTGTATTGGACAAAGTCCAGTCCCTGTGGGTTAAGTGTGACAGACACAGAGCGTCCAGCAGACTGAACAGGTTTTCCAGAGAGCAAGCTGTGGATCTTGTCGAAGATTTCCTTCAGCTTCGAGCCTGGGTATGATAGAGACAAAGTTACAGCCGCAAAAGATACAACTACAGATCAATCTCCTTTTCATCATCGTAATAGCAAGGTATCTATATAAATCCAGCTATCCAGCCCTACAGAGAGGTTCAGAGCCTAAAGACAAAACATAAATGCAGAAAAATATGACAATCAAATACACGTTGTGGGGGATGCAAAAGAATGTAAGTCATGGTACTATTCCAAAGGAGCTTACAATCTATTTGGGAATGAAATAATTCAGAAACTGACACTGAAAACAAAGAGATAAATAATATAGAAACAGGTGTTGTACGTACAGATCCCCAAGGGCTGTGGTTGATATCCTATAGGAGTAATTCGCATGTCTAGGAGAAAACTTCTAAAGTAAAGAATCTTCCTATCTCACAATTCTCCCCACCTTCACCTGTCTCTCTCAGTGACACAGTAATGAGTTCCTAACAGCAATATTTGTATTACAAGATCCTGTGTGTCCCATCCCCACACCAGCCACTGTTAACATTAGGGATAGTCAAGCTGAGGCAATCAGCCAATTGACTGAGAGCCAATTCCTTGAAGTGGCTGGCCCTGCAACACAGACTCATGGGCAATGGGGCAGTCCCCTTGCGCCTGCCACGTGGACCAAGGAACAGCAGTCTATAAAGTAAGGATGGAGATGTGCAGAGGGAAGATGAAATGAGAGAGAAAAAGGACCCTAAAGTTTCTAGCTCCTGAGACCTAAATCCATTCATGCCATTAGACTCTATGAAACACCCCTTTATCTTTAGGATAAATGTCTTTTTTTTTTTTTTTTTTTTGCATAAGCAGACCTGAATTAATTTCCATCACCTGCAATCAAAGTTTTAATTAACACAGCATCTCCAGTTTAGAAACACCCTGTCAAGTTCCTAAATACTTCAAGAAATGTTACAAGTCTCAGAAATATTCTCTCTAAATCACTGTTAAATTCCATTTAAAAAAAAAAAAAAAAAGCCAACCACATTTCTTAGGAAGTAACAAAGGCAGAAAGGAACCAAGAACTAAATAATGAGATACCATAGAAACAAGAAAAAAGGCTAAGAATCCAAGAAAAACAGAAAGAGACCCAAACCTTACTGGGATGTTAAAATATGCACATTTCCATAAAAATTTATCTAACTTATATTCCTACTAAGTCACACTCTATTACTACTTTACAGAAGGTTTCAAAGGACTCCACTGGCTGAATCCCTGCCTCCCAACCCCAGTCCTCTCCACTCCTTTTCAGTTGGGAAAATTAGTTCCCAACCCTATGCATGAAACGGCATCCCACTTCCCATCTGCCACACCAGAAACGTATCCTAATTTAAATTCTCTTCCAAATCTATCTGCCTGTGGACATCCACCTTTCTTAAAGAGACAGGAAATAGGTCATCTTCTTCTCTCACTTATTCAACATTTACTGAGCACTAACTCCAGAGCATGCTCCGGTCTAACTGGACTGTAAGGTCTTAAAGGACTTATAATAATGATGGAAACAAAGGGACATAGTCAAAAAATACAGAGAAAAATGAAAAACAGCAAAACTAGAGAGTAATTAGATGTGGAGAGTGAAACACAGGAAGCAGTCACGGAGCTACTCCCAGGTTTCTAGCTAAGGTGCTACTTCAGAAAAGCAGGAGAAAAAAGCAGGCATAAGGAAGATGATGAGTTTATATTTGAACACATTAAACTTGAAGCATCTGAGAGACATCTAGGGAGAGATGTCTTTGAGGTAGCTGGAGCTAAAGAACCTTTACTTCAGGGAAGAAGAATGAACCAGAGGTAGATTTGGGAATCATACATACATACAGGGAGTATTTAATGCCATGGGGGTATACAGAATGAAAAGAACAGTGGGGTAGGAATGAGTCCCTACAATTAAGGTGTAAGTAAGAGACTGAAGAACACAAAAAAGAGAAAGAAGAGTCAGAAAGGTAGGAGGAGAACCTGGAAAGTAATGCTGCCATGGAAACCGAAGTAGCATAGAGTTTCAGAAAGAAGGGAGTAATCAACAGTGCCAAATACAAATGTGAGTGAGATCAGAAAATAATCAGAAGATATAAAATCAAGAGAAAAGTATTTTAGGATGTCAGTGACTCAGCATGTTTAAAGACTGAGGAAAAGGAGCCTGTAAAAGAGAGTAATTGCAGTAAACAGAAGAGAAAGGTATTAAATGTGAAACAAAGTCAATGGAGATGGGAGGGGATGAGACTACAGGCAGAGGCGGAAGGGTAAGTGTGATCAGGAAGGACACCTTACCATCTACCGAAAAGGAGACTAGGAGGTAAAGATGGTATGAAAACACAGCTATGTATAGGTGGAAGGAGCAGGATCTGAGGATCTCACACCTGATGTCTCCATTTTCCTGAAGGAGGAGGAGGAAAGGTTGTCTGATGTCAATCAGAGGGTAAGGATCCAGGATAAGCTTGCGGAGAGTACATACTAAAGGTTTGGAATGGCTATCAATCTCTCCCTTTGCTGTTCCTATCAAAGGAAACTGCACTTCAAATTCCAGAAAGTGATACGTATTTGTTTATTTATACCTTGCCCTGTAGCAGGAAGAATTTCAGGCAGCAAAGTGATATGTAAATTTTGTCATATAACCTTCCCCGGGCAGAACCGTCAGCTTTCCTATATTTTTTAGGCAACAATAAATGCAAGTTCAATGGGGGAATCAGGACTCAGAATAAGTCAGAGAAGCTTTCCAGTTGTACACATTCCCCTAGCCACTTGGCAGCACAGTCTGTAATTTCGAGGCTTCTAGGTCTGGAGCTCCAGAAAATAAGCCTCTGGTTCTAAAGAAAAAGGGAGAGAAGGATCTTTTTTCCCTGTCTGGTTTTCATTCTCTAAATCTGTCTCTAGAGAGAAAAGAAGTAGGTCCTAAAGCATTAACAAGGCAGGCTTCAAGTCTGGAAAAGCTAATGTTGCAAGAAAAAAAGCAAAGAATATAAGCCATATCCTAGGGTCCCTTAGCTACATTTGCAGCAGTAACTTTGAGCCATCCTAAGAACTATTGATGTATTGTTTATTAAAAATGAATCAACACACATGTATTGATTATGTTCTATGCACTGAAGAGGAAACAAAGGAAAGTAAAATAGGATGCAAATAACATATATACCCGTTCCAATTATTAACATTTGTTCAAGCATACTGTTTATAGGAAGCTTACAGATAAAAAGATCTAGAGTCTTAAAAAATAAAATGAAGTAAAGAGTCATGTTCTTAATCCTTCTAACCAACCTGCAATGGTGGAAATTTGGCTCACTGGGATGGTGGCAGCCTTCTGGAGGTCCATCTTTATCTTTTTGGTCTGCCAGAAGAGAACAGTGAGAAGGCAGATAGTGTTTTGAAGAGATGAGAAGATGCCACTTAGGATAAGGGAATGTGATACGCCAGTTACATTTTTCTGGGATGTGAGGCTTTGGGGAGTATTCTCAGGCCCAGAGAATTCCCAGTGTATATCTCTCCCCTACCTGACTGTCCTTGCTGCTGGTCAGTCCCTCAAAGGCCAACACACACTGACTGGAAGCATCCTGCAGCTGCTGGTACCACTGCATCGTACTGTCTTGTACTTTCAGCTGGAGATCTGAGGAATAAAAGAGAGGCTTGAATAATAGCTAGAATTTACTGAACACTTAATATGGGCCAGGTACTGTTCTAATCACTTTATATATGTCTTAACTGCTTTTACTGTCACAGTAACCCCATGAGGTAGATGCTATAATTAACTTCGTTTTATAGATAAGAAAACAGGTACAGAAAAGTTAAATGATTTATCCAACATCACACAGCTAGTAAGCAGAAGAACTAGATTCCCACTGATTTGGGCTCCAGAGCCAGCATTCTCAGCCACTATGCCACACTGATTCTCATATGTATTAAATGAACATACGTATTTATTTAAAACATTCAGCAGCAATAAAGCTTATTAAGAAAATGTCTGCATCCTACTTTGGTGAGTGGCGTCTGGGGTCTTAAAAGCTTGCAAGCGGCCATCTAAGATGCATCAATTGGTCCCAACCACTTGGAGTAAAGGAGAACAAAGAACACCAAAGACACAAGGAAAGTATTAGCCCAAAAGATAGAATGGGCCACATAAACCAGACTTCATCAGCCTGAGAACAGAAGAACTAGATGGTGCCTGGCTACCACCAATGAACGTCCTGACAGGGAACACAACAGAGGGTCCCTGATGGAGCAGTAGAACAATGGGATGCAGAACTTAAATTCTAATAAGAAGACCAGACTTAATGGTCTGACTGAGACTGAAGGCACCCCAGAAAGCATGGCCCCTGGAATCTCTATCATCCCAGAACTAAAACAATTTCCAAGGCCAACTCTTCAGACAGGGATTGGACTGGACTGTGGGACATAAAGCGATACTTGTGAAGAATGTGCCTCTTAGTCAAGTAGATACGAGACCAAAGGGGCAGCTTCTGTCCAGAGGTGAGATGGGAAGGCAGAGAGAGTTAGGAGCTGGTTGAATGTTCGTGGGGAATCAGGAGGGGAGGAGTGTGCTGTTGCAGAATGGGGTGAGCGGTTGGGGTCTCATAACAATGTAAGTAAAAAAAAAAAAATTTTTTTTTGTACGGGAGACTAACTTGAAATGTAAACTTCATTTAATTACAACAATAAAAAATAAAAATAAAACATTCAGCAGCAATACTTGGAACAATATATCCTACTAGAATTATACAGAATTTCAGGTCCTCCTAAAAAGTATTAGAATCTGATGTCAGACCCCGTATCATGGAAAACTGAATGTAATACATTATATAAAGGTCCTGGTTGGTTAATTGTCCTGTAGCTTAACATAATATTCAAAATGCATTTCTGTTTCCTTTCACATTCTAAAATGTATACTGATTTAAAGGACCACATCCACACCAAACCAAAACCCACCTTCATTCTGTTTCCCTCCTGGGCCCTGGCTGGGAGCTGGGGACTCTTTCTGGACCTCTGGCCTCTGCTGCGCCTGTGATTCTTGCTGTTTTACCTGGACAGCCTCCTCTTCATCCTGCCTTCGCTTGTCTTCACAGGCTCTGGTGATCTCCTGCTGCAAGTTTGTAAGGAGGTCCTGCATTTCCTGCAGAGCTTGCTCAGCCATAGCTTGGTCCTCTGCTGTAGGAAAGTCATTCTGCCAGAGTGACAGAGGCAGAGCTTAGTGACCATTCCCTAGGCATCCTTGTGGGGCTAAATCATACCTCAGACAAGTCAATAATTATAGTACACACACACACAACCCACTCCCACCATCATCGTAGTTTTTAATAGCTATATAATGAACCACCGTATGGATATACCATAAATGATTTAAATAACCCCTTACAATGGACATTTGTTTCCAATTTTTTGCTACCATAACTAACTCTGTAATGAATACTTTTACATAGACATTTTTGCATATTTATTTCCTTAGGATAAATTCCTAGAATTGCACCAATAGAATGCCCACATTTAATATGCTGGTACCTATTGCTTTACTGTTCTCTTGAAGATAACAATTTTAGCATCACATCTACAGCATTTAAGTATGGATTTTTTGATGAAAATTAAAAATATATATATAACAATATAGTAGATAAAAATAACAGTTTTAATATGCATTTTATATATTAAAGGTGATCTTGACCTTATTTTCATATTTATTGGTCAATTATATTTCTGCTTTTAGAAGCTGCTCGTCGTGTACTTTGATAATTTTTCCACTAGTGGGTGGAGGTAGAAATTGAAAGTGATTTATTTATCCCTTTCCCCATAAACTGCAAGAGCCTTCTTTGTAATCAAGGATATTAAATTTTTATCTGCTGTATATGTTGCAAGTATGTTTCCTAATTTGTAATGTGTCTTTAACTTTCATGTACTTATATCTACCAATCTCTTCCTTTATAATTTCTGCCTTTTATTGCTATGTTTAAATAGGTCTTCCCTACCTTAATACAAATATTCACCTAGATTTTTTCCATTGATCTTAATAATTTCTTTGTTTCTTTGTTTTACATTCAAATATCTAAGTAATATGAATTAATAAGATGAAAATATGGTACAAATTTAATCTCTATTTTTATGGTTAGTCCTCTTTCTAAATAATTCATCTTTTCCTCACTGATTTGAAATGATGCCTTTATAATATATTATTACCCACATAAAATTTCTTTTTTTCTAGAATTGCTATTCTGTTCCACTAATCATGCTGTGTTCCTAGGACAAGTACAAACTGCTTTAACTTCAGTGTTAGAAAATGTTTTTGTATTTGATAATGTACGTCCTTCATTACTATTCTTTTTGAAGTGTCCAACAGATTTTCATTAGAATTTCACTAAATTTAATGATTTGGGCAAATTTGATAGATTACTATATTGAGGTTTCAGGAACATAGTAAATTCTTCCATTTTTTCAAGTCTCATTTTATAAATTCAATAAAGTTTTGTACTTTTTAATGTAAATGTCATACAATTCATGTTGGTTTATTTCTAAGTATTTTATATTCCATTATACTTTCAACTGTTTTTTTGGTTGGAATATTTTTTAATTTTGGTCACATTACTAAAGTCTCATTAAAAAATCTAATAGCTTCATTTTTCTTAGTATTCTAGGTAGATAATCATACTGTCATCAAATGATAGTAACTGCATCTCTTCATCTGAATATTTATACTTCATTTGTTTTTAATACCTTGTTTTGGCTAAAATTTCTATAACATTGAGGAACAGTAATAATGTTGTATATTTTTCTTTCTTTCCCAACTGTAATGAGATATCTAGATATAGTTTTAAATGTATACATATACTTCACCATGTTAATTAGGAATAAACTTTTATTCTTAGTTTACTACAAGTTTTTTTTAAAAAGCAGGAAAGAATGTTGAAATTTAGCATATGCTTTACAACATCTGGTGAGGTAAACATGATTTTGCTCCCGTAACCTATTAGTGAAATGAATTTTATGACTAGATTTCATAATAATTGAACTAGCTTTACATTATTCTTAGAATAGTAATTCTTTGGTTAGAAAGTATTATTCTTTTGATGCACGAATATATTTTATTTCCTAATCTTTCATCTGTAGGTTACTACGAGTTGGAATCAACTCAATGGCATCGTGATTTTGTTTTGGTTTAATCTTTTATCTAGAACCTCTGCTCATAAATGAGATTGCACGTAAGTAAGGCTGACGTGCAAATTTCTTTTATTTATGTGCTATCGTGCCAGGGTTTCATTATCAGAACTGTAAGATGAAATGAGAAGTTCTGCCATTGTTTTCTATGCTCTGTTGTATAAAAATGTTTGATAGTTTTGTCTTTTACAATCACTCACACCTCTCATTTTAAACAACTAACACAAGGTAGTGAAAGAATAAAGACAAAAATTCTAGTCTAGTAAATTCTAGTCTGAAGATCTAACTATTAGTTCATGATAAGCTTTCCCTATAGATATTATAAAGCCACATCAATTAAAATAGGATGATCCTCGCATAAGAATAAAAACACAGATCAAGGAAACAGAAATGAGTACTGCAGGAGAGATCTCAGGGTAGTATTTAGTGTGATAAGAGAGTATTTACAAATCAGGAAAGAAAGGTAGTGGTAAAATAGTATAACTATTTTTAAAAATAAAGATCTCTGTCACCCACCAAACATCAAATAAATTTCAGATGGGCTAAATGAAGGAAAAAAACCCACAACTTCTTTATATCAAAAATGTCAAACTATGGTTGAATAAATGATGTACATTCACACAAGAGTACTATGCAGTTATATAAAGGAATAAGGAAAATTCTGTATGTTGCTAAAAAGTGCTCTCCAGGATATACTGTTGGGTGGAAAAAAAGAAAGGCATACAATAGTGCTGACAGTAAACTACCTTTTATCTTGGGCGGGGGAGATACATACATATGTACATATTTGCTTTTGTTTTAACTGACACAAAACCCAAGAGCTAACAGAAATGATCACTTACAGAAAGGACAAGAACGTTTTGTGGGGGGTGGGCAAAAGGGAAGGAAGTTAGACTTCTCTGAATATACCTTGTTTTGTAGTTCTGACACTGGAACCATATAAATGTTTTACATAATTTAAAACAAAATTTCATTTGGTTGAAAAAAATTCTTAAAACTGAAACAAATAAGCCCTACCATTTATGAAGCTGGTAGCTTAACAACATAGAGAATTCTTTCATGTGAAATGAAACAGCAATTTAATTACACATACCTAGTGGGATAGAGCCTTAAGGCACAAAGAACTACACAGAAATCAATCATATTGTTACTATTGGTATTATTCTGAAATTACATCAATGTTATACTATATACATATAAAATACACAACATATACATACAATATATATGTGTGTATATATATAATACTATATATAGTATGATAAAATAAATAATGTTTTTAGGAATCAAGATTTTCAGTGTAGGAGGAAGGTGATACAAATATAAAATCAAAAAAGTTAGGTAAAAAATGCTATAATCCTATATTTTGAATGAAAAAGGTTAGTATGAGATAATGATGTATTTTCAATTTAAAAGTAGATATTTCTTAGTTCTGTCCACTAAAAAGGGCTAGAAACAATGACAAACCCTAATAACTAGACTGTGATTTCTAAATACCTTTTCCCACTGAAAAAGTACTAGGGCTCCTTGAAGAAATGGCTAATTCCAGGTCTGGGGAAGAAAATGTTCAAGATGAACATCTTAGTTTATTTGCTTTCGGTTACAACAAACGCTACTGGGGCCATATCAAAAGGACAGAGGAGCCAACTTGAAGGGGATCCCACTGACCAAAGATGGGGCAATCTGAAAAACACAACAAAAATGTAATAGATTGAAACATATTATGCATCAAATATATAAAAATCCGTAAGTTCTTAATGACATTAAAAACAACAACAGCTCATTGGTCACTTTAAGATGAAGGCTAGAAAACTCACATTCTGAAAGTCGATAAGTGGACAGAATCAAACATTTACCCTGCCTTTCCTGTACCTCAAGATAAACAGTTAACAGGGAAAATTTCTTCTTAGTAGAAGAATTCTAGCTAATAAATGCAGAAAAAATGAGAAAATTGGAAAAACTGAAATTTTACCACCCCTAATGCAATAACAGATAAAAGTAAGGATCAGAAATGGCTGCTAAATCCTTAGCTAAAGGCTCAGAGCGATCTTTATAATGAAAGTCGAGGCTGACAATAACTGAAGCCACTGGTCAATCTTAACATGATAATTGGAAGGAAAATCAGATATGACATGCCTCCTGATGTGATTCAATAAATAAGTATACAGTCCCAACTATGAAGTACTCTTGCAAAAAGAAAAAAAAAAATTGAACCTGAATTTGATCAAGCCTCTAGATCTGTGCTTTCTAATAAGGTAGCTACAAGTTGCTATTTAAATTTAAATTAATTTTAAAACATTTATCTAATTACATTTTTTAAAAATTAAAATTCAGTGCTCAATAGTCACATGTGACTTAGTGACTGCTGTACTGCACAGCACAGATACAGAACATTTTCATCACCACAGAAATCTCTACTGGGCAGTGATGCCCTAGATGAAGTTTCCAGTTCACAAGAAATACAAAGAATAAAGGAACATGTTAAAAGACATCACAGGGATGCAACTGCATTCTGCAATCCTCTAGAATGTGGGAAATTTTATAGGGCAAATGAACCAGATTCTTCAATAATAAACGGCAAGAGAAAAAAAGACAAAAGATGTAGAATCTGGAGATTAAAAGACTTAAGGGATTTATCAACCAAATGTAATAGTTCGAATCTTGTGTGGATGCTAATTTTCAAACCAATTATTAAAAAAAATTGAGACAATCATGGAAATTTGAACACTGACTAGACACTTCATATTAAAGAAATTATTAATTTTTTAGGCGTGATGTTAGTATTTTGGTTATGTTAATAGTTTAATCTTTCAGAAACACATACTAAAGTATTTCATGGGTAAAGTAATATGTCTGAGGGGGCCGAAGGTGCAGGTGGAGGTAGAAATGAAAGAAGACTGCTGTGCTGATTTTTGTTGAAGCTAGGTAATGGGTGCATAAAGATTCACTGTGTTATTCTCTCCGCTTTTGTGTAGGTTTAAAATTTTACAAAAAGAAAAGTTAATAAAAGCCATAAAGAGAATTCAAGGGGAATCATAAACTATAAAAATAAACTTGTCTTAAATATGATAAATGCTTAAAGTCATTAATATCTAGAACTCATATAAAATGATTTTTTTAAAAATACATTACTCAAACAGAAATATGAACTAAGGACAAGAATATGCAATTCACAAAATAAATATAAAAGGCTAAAAAATATGAAAAAAATTTCATTCAATCTCACTAGTAATTCAAGAAATGCAAATTATAACCAAAAAATATATTACTCAAAGGGCAAAGATAAAAGGAATTTGTAATATCCAATACTGCCAAGTATGTAGTGAAAAATGGCACCCAGATACTGCTAGTAAAAGTGAACTGGTACAATTTTTCTGTGAAGTGATTTGAACCAAGAACCTTAAAATCCTTTGACCAAGTAAATTCATTTCTAGGAATTTATCTCAAAGAAATAATCAGAAATACAGACAAAATGTATATAAAATGATATCACTGCAGTGTGATACATAGCAGTGAAAATGCAGAAACTTACATGTTCAACAACAGGCATGATGAATAGGTATTTCAATAAATTTTGGTATGGTTATATGCTGGAAGTATCCAATTTTATCTGTTTATCAAATGTTTACTGAATACCTATTACGTGTCAAGGCAACACTTGCAACTATGAACACTGGGTTAAAACCATCAAAATGTTTTTAATGATTATAGTAATTACATGTTCAATATACAATGTTAACTAAAAAACACAATATACATTTCTGTAACATTTTAATGATTACCATAAGCATTGCAGGTACACTACTGAATGAACTGAAGTGTTTTGGAATCAGAAGAAATGTATTTTTTTAACCCAAGATATGAAACACTACACCTATATAATTTGGGATGGGGATAACAAATACACACACATCAGAAACAAAACATACCAAAATATTAACAGTGGTTACCTCTAGGTAAGAAAATGACAAGTAATGTTTAGTATTTTCTACCATATGCACGTATTACTTTTAAATCAGAAACAATTTTGTTTTTAATGTTCTCCACTTCAAAGAGAGAAGAGTCATTCTGAAGCCCCTCTCACCTCAGAAGCTGTCCGAATGATCCCTGAGATGAGGCTGCACAGCTGATTGCCTCGGGTCCAGAAGGCAGACAGGTCTATCTTGAGCAGGTCTTTGTGATGGCTGGAGGAGTCCAGCTGCTGGTTGAGGTGCAGCATCTCCTCCTGCAGTGCATAGAGGCTCCGCAGGCGGATCTGGCCTTCTTCCTTCCGAAGTCGCTCCTGCTCCACTTGCTTCAGGCGCTGTTGCTCTGCCTCCCGCAGCTTCAGGTTCAGAATCTACAGAAAGGGCCATTAAGTTTACCTCTTCCAAGGGGCTCCTAGGCTTTCTTCTTCTACATTCTTCAAGCCTTTTGTGGGCTAGATATTTTCACAGACAGGCAGATGAGCCCAGAGCAGGAAAAGGACTCCCCCAAGGCAGTCACACAGAAACATATTGAGCCAGGTCCTCCACGATGACTGTCTGCCAGAATCTGACTCTTCAGGCAGGTTACAAAAACAGGCACCAAACTGACACCCACACTGATCCTCCCAGGCTGACCTTTGCTCTGTGTCGGTGCTCAGCTTTCAGCTTCTCCTGGTGCCCCAGGGCTTCTCTGGTACTGAATGACAAAGAAGAGGAATAGTCAGGGATGCTTCCTAAAATTAGCCTCCTAAAAGGCTCCTTCCTTGTTTTACATTGGTCATCTTTCCAAGGTTGGTCATTTTTCTAGGTAATAAGCTTCTCTGGCTATTTATTTTGATATATAAGGACTCAGAAATTCAACTCTTTCCTCTTGGGTAAGGGTTTCAGTTGACCACCCAACATTCTCAGTCACAATTCAGAGACTCACCTCTTCTCCATGACATCCCGTAAGTCCTGGAATTCTTTATGCTGCTTCAATTCCTTCCGTTCATCAAACCTCTTCAGTTGTTCAGATGCCATCTCAGAGAGGGCTCGCACCTTCCTCTCCTGTTCCTCCTGCCATTGCCTCAGGCCCTCCTGAAAAGGATCAGCACATGCTCTTGGGGGTACCCTGCTCATTTACCTCTGTGGGTCACCCTCCCAGAAGTCCTTAACACCATCAGAGATACGCAAGGGCAAAGGATCATCTGCTCCTATCTCAAAACCTTTGCAAGAGTCACCTTTCTCCTTTGGGTTGATGTTTAAACTCAGCTCTTTCGGGAAGCTTTTCCAACTTACCCAATATGGTATATATTACTTCAGTATAAACTGGGAATGGACAGTCCTAACCCTGGAACCTGGGAATATGTTTGTCTTACATGGCAAAAGGGACTTTGCAGATGTGATTAAGAATTGTGAGACAGCATAAACCAGAGACTTCATCAGCCTGAGACCAGAAGAACTAGATGGTGCCCAGCTACCACCAAGGAACGTCCTGACAGGAAACACAACAGAGGGTCCCTGATGGACGAGTAGAACGATGGGATGCAGAACTCAAATTCTAGTAAGAAGACCAGACTTAATGGTCTGACTAAGACTGGAGGCGTCCCAGAAAGCATGGCCCCTGGTCTCTGCATCACCTCAGAACTAAAACAATTTCCGAGGCCAACTCTTCAGACAGGGATTGGACTGGACTGTGGGACATAAAGTGATACTTATGAAGAATGTGCCTCTTAGACAAGTAGATACAAGAGACCAAAGGGGCGGCTTCTGTCCAGAGGTGAGGGGGGAAGGCAGAGAGTTAGGGGCTGGGTGAATGTTCATGGGGAATCAGGTGCAGAGGGGAGGAGTGTGCTGTCACAGAATGGGGTGAGCGGTTGGGGGCTCATAACAATGTATGTTTTAATGTAAATGTATGTTTAAGTAAAGCACTACTGAAGAAGAAGAATAAAATTGGAGGACTCACGCTACCTGACTTCAGAAC
>NW_004443974.1:12854010-12886860 GCF_000243295.1 Trichechus manatus latirostris | reverse complement strand
GTTCAGCCTGGGAGTGGACAGCCCCGTAAAACCAAATGAGACTAACAAGGTACAGTAGTCCAGTGACAAGGGCCAGAAGGCAGAAGGGGACAGGGAGGCTGGTGATAGGGAACCCAAGGTTGAGTAAGGATATTGTTAATGTGTTGTGAGATTGTTAACCATTGTCATAGGGCAACATATGTAGTAACTATTAAATGAGAAACTATTTTGTTCTGTAACCCTTCATCTTAAGTGAGAATAACAGCACAGTTGAAAGAGCGTAGTCAATGTCACTGAACTGTGCATGTAGAAATTTTTGAAATGGTCTATCTTTGGCTATGTGTATTTTCACCAAAAGAAAAGGTTGAGAAGTTAGAGGATTAATATGTTGTGGGGTTGTTAACCAATATCATAAAACAACATGTGTACTACAGTTTCATGAGAAACTATTTGTTCTGTAAGCCTTCATCTGAAGTACAATTAAAAAAAAAAAATTCTGTATGGGAGACTAACTTGAAATGTAAACTTCATTTAATTATAACAATAAAAAAAAGAATTGTGAGATAGGGAGATTATCCTGCATTATCTGTGTGGGCCCACTATAATCACAAGGGTGGGTATTCCACTGCCATTAACAGAAACTCAGTGCCCCCTAAGCACTGACTCTCCTTTCCCCTTCACTCCCACCCCTACTAAAACTTTGGTCTCTACATATTTGTCCTTTCGACTTACGTCACTCAGCGTAATTAAATACTATCTATTTTACTTATTTTCTTGTTTACGTCTTTCTCTCCCCAACAGAATATAAGCTCCATGAAAGCATGGATTTGTGCCTACTTTGTTCACTTTTATTTATAGCACCTAGGACAGTGTCCAGCACATAGGTGTTCAATATATATTATAAATATAAATAAATGAATAAATGAGGGAAGATGCTAAGACTTTCTATTTATAAACTACTGTTTGAAATTTTTTTTTATAAAAAGCATGCATTGTTTCCAATTATAAAACAAAAAACAACAAACAAATTTATTAAGATAGTGCTATTCTTTTCTCAGGAGTCTGTTAAGTACCATCTTCTCAGTATAACCTTATCTGACAACCCCAGTCCATCTTGATCTCACTCTCAGCTGAACTCCTACAGAATTACTAAGTATCAGTGGTAACTACATGTCACCCCTCAGTAGGCATTTAAAAAATTTTTTATTTTTTATTTTATTGTAGTTTAGATGAAGGTTTATAGAACAAATAGTTTCTCATTAACAACTACACATTGCTGTATGACACTGGTTAACAACTCCACGACATGTCAACACTCTCCCTTCTTGACCTTGGAGGACATTTTTTTTTTTGCAGGGGGGTGAAAATATACACAGCCAAAGTTACACCATTTCAAAAGTTTTTACATGTACAGTTCAGTGACATCAATTACATTCTTCCAGTTGTGCTGCTAGTCTCACCATCCTTTTCCAAATTAGTCCATCACCATTATCTTCAACTCACCGCCCCAAGGCTTCCAACCAAACCTTGAGTGGCTGTTGTCAATCTGATCTCACATAGATAATTCTTTTTTTTTTTTTTGGTACCTAAGATAAAGGTTTACAGAACAAATAGTTTCTCATTAAACAGTCAGTACACATATTGCCCTATGACTATGGTTAACAACCCCATGACATGTCAACACTGTCCCTTTTTAACCTTTGGTTCCCTACCACCAGCTTTCCTGTCCCCTCCTGCCTTCTAGTCCTTGTCCCTGGACTGCTGTGCCTCATTAGTCCCGTTTTGTTTTATGCGGCTGTCCAATCCATGGCTGAACGATGAACCTCAGGAGTGACTTCACCGCTGAGCTAAAAGGGTGTCTGGGGGCCATACTCTCTGGGTTTAAAAATTTTTTACGTACATGTCCTGCCTTCCCAGTTGGCTGTGAGCAGACTAATAGCAAGGAAGGTATTTAATACTGCTTTATAATTCTATTTTTCTTATATAGTCTGTGCTCAAACAGTATTTAAAACATCTTTCATCTCTTCCATTTTTATTATAATTTCCTCAACTGCATGGACCACATCTGAATCTAGTGGAGTCCTCAGCATGAAGGACTTCAAGATATGCTGCTAACATAAGACCAATAAATCTTTTCATAATAAACTGAATGTTCTGGCTTATCTACCTGGCCAAACTTGAGCCAACACTCCTAGAGCATATTGTCTGAATCAGTATTTTAGTACTTCTCATAGTCTGCCTCAACTTCATGACAACAGGGATTTATGTCTGTTTTGTTCACAACTGTATCTCTATAGCCAAAAACAGAGGACAACACATAGCAGGCACTCAAATGTTGAAAATCAAGTCCTGTGCTAAGTGCTTTACATACATTATCTCATTTAATTTTCACACAATATACTTATCTCCAAATTTTGGAGGAATAAATGAAAGCCAGGAAAGCCTAAGTAATTTTCCCAAAGTCACACATAAAACAGAAGAGTCAGGATTTGAGCCAGATATGACTTTAGAATACTCACCCTTAAACGCTACATTATACTACCTCTTTGAATTTTGAGTTCCTAGTAGGCGAAGCATAACGATTAGCATAAGAAGGGCTTTCGTAAACCCTAGGGAACTGCATTAAAATATGGCTCTCCGGGGTCAAGCCTGCCTTACTACATGGCTCACTTACTGTTCCTTTCATTCTGTGTACCAACTCATACATCCGGATGCAGCCTTCCACTTTGATGCCCCGGGAGGACTGAAGCAGCATAGATTCCATATGCTGGGATTCATGTTTGCCCTATATAGACAGAAGATGGAAAAAAAATTAAACTTTTAAGGTGGTAAAGTTGTTATTATCCCTTCTAGACAAAGACACATACCTACTTATGAACAACAATAAAACAATTTAGGTTAGAACCAATGTGTGTTTCATGACAGTGACCTTGTTCTAATTGTTTTCCTTAGTAAATTAATGTTTGTTGCTTTTGGTGGTTTTAGGTTTTTTTCTTTTTTTCGCTTGTTTGCCTGCTTGCTTGTTGTGCTCTCCCCAGCATATCTTGCTCCTTTCTTTGGTAAGTGCCCATTTATCCTGGGGTGATTTAGATGGAGCCAACTCCAACTCACATCCCAATTCTTCCACTCTCCTGGCCTCAAGGGTAAACATATAACCCACCTGGCAATCAAACTACCCTATCCCACTGTACCCAAATCTACTTCAGGAATGTAACATATGACCCAGGCTGGGCTACAGTTTATCCTTGAACTTTTCCGGTAGAGCTGAGAAGGCTTTCTCTTCTTCTGGAGTTGCTGTCATGGATTGAATTGTGTCCCCCAAAAATATCTGTCAACTTTGCTAGGTCGTGATTCCCAGTATTGTATGACTATCTGCCTGTCTTAGTCATCTAGTGCTGCTCCAACAGAAATACCACAGGTGGATGGCTTTAACAAAGAGAAGTTTATTCTCTCAGAGTCCAGTGGGCTACAAGTCCAAATTCAGGGCATCAGTTCCAGGAGAAGGCTTTCTCTCTCTCTCTCTGTCAGCTCTGGAGGAAGGTCCTTGTGATGTATCAGTCTTCTCTTGATCTGGGAGTTTCTCTTTGTGCAGGAACCTCAGGTCCAAAGGACGAGCTCTGCTCCCGGCACTGCTTTCTGGGTGGTATGAGGTTCCCGTGTGTCTCTGCTCGCTTCTCTCCTTTATATCTCAAAAGAGATTGGATTAAGACACTACCCAATCTTGTAGACCTCATCAGTATAACCTCATCATAGTGACATAGTTTACTACACATAAGGAAATCACGTATAACCTCATCATAGTGATAAGACTTTACAACACGGAAGGAAATCACATATAACCTCACGTAGTGATAGAGTTTACAACACATAAGGAAATCACATCAGATTACACAATCATACAATACCAGGAATCATGACCCAGTTAAGCCAACAGACATTTTGGGGGACACAATTCAATCCATGACACCACCATTTTGTTATCTGAGGTGATTTCCCTATGTGTTGTAAATCCTTCTATCACTATGATATAATAAAATGGATTAATGATAGTTATATTGATGAAATCTACAAGATTAGACAGGTCTTAAGCCAATCTCTTTTGAGATATAAAAGAGAGAAGCAAGCAGAGAGACATGGGACCTCATACCACCAAGAAAGCAGTGCCAGGAACAGAGTGGTCCTTTGGACCTGAGGTTCCTGCACTGACATGCTCCCAGACCAAGGGAAGACTGATGACCAGGACCTTCCTCCAGAGCCAACAGAGAGAGAAAGCCTTCCCCTGGAGCCGGCCCCCTGAGTTTGGACTTATAGCCTACCGGACTGAGAGAGAATAAACTTCTCTTTGTTAAAGCCAGGCACTTGTGGTATTTCTGTTACAGCAGCACTAGATGACCAAGACAGTTGCTAACCTAAGAGGCTGTGCATCTGGGGCTACCAAAAGCCATCTTACCACATACAGTCTATCCAACAAATGAAACCAAGAAGAGTCAGGCAGAGTGGAGGGATGGATAGAGGCAAAGCTCTCTGTGTAAGTCATTAGATAAAGTCAGAAATAACATCAAACAGAGACAAGTAAAATGTAGATCTTTTAGATCTAACTTTGCCTGATTCTAGATCCACTGCTAGATTTCCTGGTTAGTATATGAGCCAATTAATTCCTCCCCACCTGTTGCTTTGCTTAAGCTAGTTTAAACTGGGTTTGTTACTTAAACACCAAAAGTTCCTAAGTGATACAATAATCCATTATATAAAATCATCCAAAGAATTTATTTAAACCCCAAGAATTATGGAATTTTATGCCTAGAGAGGACCTCCATAATTTAGTTCAGCTATCAGATTTGCAGATGAAGAAACTGAGGCCCATGAGGGAAAGAGGCCTGTCCGAGTGCACGCCACGATATTGGCAAGATCAGAACTAGAACCTGGGCCCTTACTTCACACCTCGTTGACTCTGAGAGGCTGCTCATAGAAACTTTCTTTTTTTGAACTTTTTATTTTGAAATACTTACAGATTCAAAAGAAGCTGCAAAAACAGATAGGGAGGTGCTGTGTACTCTCCATCCCGTTTCCCCCTATAGTAACATGTTTCATAAATACAGTAAAATATCAAAAACAGTGAATTGACATGGATACAATCCACAATATGAAGTTTATTCAGATTTCACCAGTTTTACACACACTCATTTGTGTGTACGTATAGTCCTATGCAATTTTATCACATGTGTGGATTCATTTAAGCCACCACACTCAAGATACAAAACTATTTCATCACCACAAGGCTCCCAATGCTATCTCTTTACAGCCACACTCACCTTCTCCCCACCATCCCTAATTTGTTCTCCATCTCTGTAATTTTGTTGTTTCAAGAATATTAAATAAATGGAATCATACATTATGTAACTATTTGAGATTAGGATCTCTGGTGGCGCAGTAGTTAAGCACTTGACTGCTAACCCAAAGGTCAGCAGTTTAAACCCACTAGCTGCTCCAAGGGAGAAAGATGTACAGTCTGCTTCTGTAAAGATAACAGCCATGAAAACCCTAGTGCAGTTCTACTCTATCTTACAGAGTCGATGTGAGTCAGAATAGACTCAATAGCAACAGGTTTGGTTTATTTTTCAACATAAAATCATATTTATTTATATAAAAATAAAGATTTCCTAACCCATAGCTGCAACAGGTTAAAAAAAAAAAAAGAAAAAAGAAAAAAAGTCCTACATAAAAATAACCGGGTTTAATGAATTAACTTCTCAAACATAACCAAACACCCTGTGAGAATGGTCTTCTGGGTTTGAAGGCTTAGGATCTTAGGTCTCATAGCACAGCTCAGTCAACTGGCATAATGTAATTTCACAAAGTTCATGTTCTGCATCCTAGTGAGGCAAGTAACGTCTGGGGTTTCAAAACCTTGCGAACAGCTGTAAAAATACCGGGGGAGGGTCGTCATCTGAACTCCTCTTTAACTTCACAAGGGGGAAGGAGAATCAAAATCAACAGCCCAAGGCTGATTCCCATGAGGCAGAGGTCAGACATGCCTCCTCTCTCTACCCTTTACCAATTCTGACACCAACTGTCCCTCCCATGGTACTCTCTACCTCTCTGCTGAGTTCGATAATTCATTGTAATGGCCACACAGACCTCACAGACAATACTCACAATTATGGGGTTTATTACGGAAATAACAGGTTACAATTCAGGTTCAGGAACATTCAAGGATACAGTTCTTCCATCATGACAGCCTTTTCTCAGCTGTGCTCGCACGCATGCCTCTCTCTGGCCCCCTGGCCTCTGCCCTGCTCAGGCAAGTGTTACAAAGCTCTCTCAGCTTTGCCAATAAGTGCCTGGAGGCACCCCACTCCACCACGAAGCCTCCTGCACACAGGCACTCAGCTCTAGCTCTGTGGGTTAGCAAACCTAGCTCCACCAAGTGCCTAGAGGAACTCTACTCCACACCAAGCCTCCTGCTCGAAGGCACTCAGCTTTCTTGCTCCATGGGCTGGGCAGTCTCCTGCCGGTCTCCTGGTTCTGCTGCTGCTGCTTCTCACCTTCTTCAGTATCACAGCTCTCTCTCTGTCTCCTGGTTCCAGGAGCTTCTCAGCACAGGGATCCCTGGTCCAAAAGAGGCACTCCACTCCTGGCTCTTCTTCCTTGGTGGTAGTGAGATCCTCTTTCCACCTCTAGGATGGCTCATTTTAAGCCTAGCAGGATGGCAAAACTGACCAATTCCCTTGGTGGGCCACAATTACCTTATTTTCACAGTCCCATCCAATCACTTGGGTGGGAGTTACAAGACCATGGCAAGAAAGGCCATACAAGTGAACCATCGCATGTGCAGTAGCCATCTAAGACACAACTATTGGTCTCTACTCTGAGAAGCAAAAGAGAAAAAAGGAAACCAAAGTTTCAGAGAAGAAACTAGTCTATAGGGTTAACAGCCTACACAAGTCATGGCCTCATCTACCCTGAAACCAGAAAAACTAGATGGTGCCCGGCTACCACTACTGACCATTCTGATCAGGGCCACAATAGATGTACCCTGACAGAATGGGAGAAAACCACAGAACAGAACTCAAATTCTTAAAAAGGTCAGACTTACTGGACCATTTGAGACTAGATGACTCCCTGAGACTATCGCCCTGAGATACTCTTTAAACCTTGAACCAAAACTATCCCGAGGGAATCTTCTAGCAAAATATGAGATTGGCACATAAAATAAAGGATATTATCCATGAGTATGATGCTCCATTAAAAAAAAAAACCCATATGAGATCAAAAGGTCAACAATTACTCTAAAGCAAAGATGAGAAGATAAGGAAGCAAGGAAACTACAGTACTGAAAACAAAACCAAAACATAATTAAAGAGAATGTGGACACATTGTGAAAAATGTAACTAATGCCACTGAACAATTTGTATAGAAACTGTCAAATGGAAAACTAATTTGCTGTGTAAACTTTCACTAAAAACACAATAAAATATTATTAAAATAATAATAATGAATTAGATATGGAGTGTAAGGAGAACAAAATTACTAAGGATGACACCTAGGTTTCTGCTTTGAATAATCAGGTAGAGAACAGTAGTAGAGGTCCCGGTTGGGTTTGTTGTTTTTTCCCAGGGTAGGGGTGATGACACAGAAGGATAGCTGATTATGAGTTTAGATTTAGAAATGTTGACTTCAAGAAGCTTTTAAGATACCCAAGAGGAAATAACACATAGACAGTTGGACATTTGGTTCTAGGCTAAGGATAATAAGGTTGTGATCCATATATAGAAGAGCGAGCAGGGATGAGACCTGCCTAACAAGACAGCATAGATTAAGAAGCAAAGGGTTTAGGATTAAACCTTGAGGAATTCCAACGTTAATACTTAAGAGAGGAAAATAAGCCTGGAAAGGAAACATAATTGTGGTCAGTGGTCTTTGATAGTTTCCTTGCTTTATGGCACTACAAGACGTCCCAGGCTCATCTTGTGTATTTCTCACCTTAGCACTGAAATCAACCATCTCCCCAAAAATCTCTGGTTGCTCTTAATATGAGATATTTAAAGACTTCCATCTGGATACTAAGGTTGTTCACTGTTACTGGGTTATAATTATTTCTTGGTCTTACACTGGACAGAACTACGAAATACTTTTTTTTTTAAGAAAGTTTTTAAAAATCATGAATTCATACTAATGTTTTCAATGCAAATATAAGATTACAGTGTTTTCACTTACCATTGTTTATTTTTATACTTGTATCTCTTTTAATGCTGATAATCTTGGTTTTTAAAATTAACATTATTATTTGTTCTACCCTACAAAATTCCTATAATAGCATCAAAACAGTCATAATAATAATACTAATAATAATAAGACTACTAATTGCAGTTTAATAATTGTTTTGTGGTTCTTTCTGCCTTAGAATAAATGTCACAAAGTCAAGTACAATGTATTAAGTTACTGTAAGTAATTACTTTCTCTGTGTGGGTTATGTCAGAACTTGTTATAAAATTAGGTTTGTTTTCAATTTTTAGGGGTTGCTTTCTGGCACAGAAAGTAGAATTTTAAAAATACTGCTCTGTACCTTGTTTTCTCTCCATTTTACAATATATCCTGGAAATCACTCCATATTAATATGAAGTATCTGTCTCATTTCTTTTCACAGTTAGATAGTACTCCAATGATACAGATATACCGAAGTTTACTCAATTAGTTCCCTTTTAATCGACTTTTGGGTTATTTCCTACGTTTCACTATTACAATTAATGCTGCTATGAATAGCTTTAAGTATACAGTCATGTGTTGCTTAATATCCACAATATGTTCTGTGAAATACGACGTTATGGGATTTGGACGTTGTGTGAACACCATATTTTATACAGGCAGTCCCTGGGTTACTAACATCCAACTTACAGACAACTTGTACTTAAGAACAGATTACCATAAACCCTATCATATTAAAATTTTGAGTTAAATACAATGGTTCACAATAATGAATGCACGCACTACTCTGTGATGCTCATGAAAACACTGTGAGGTTTGGAAGTGTTTAAGTATTTTACATGGACAGAAAGGTGAAATATAAACTATATATGTATAACCCTATGGGACCACGGATGTGTATGTGGTCACACATTGCCCAAATGGACATTATGCGGCACATGACTACTCATTATTTTGTATTTCTACCAGCATATCTTTGGAGTAAAAACAAAAAAGAAACCAAGCCCATTGCCGTCAGTCGATTCTGACTCACAGCAACCCTATACGACAGAGTAGAACTGCCCCACAGGGTTTCCAAGGCTGTAAATTTTTACAGAAGCAGACTGCCACACGCTCTCCCACGGAGCTGCTGGTGGATTCAAACCACTGATCTTTAGGTTAGTAGCCCTGGTGGTGCAGTGGTTAAAGCGCGTGGCTGCTAACTGAAAGGTCTGTGGTTTGAACCCACCAGCTGCTTCGTGGGAGAAAGATGTGGCAGTCTGCTTCTGTAAAGATCACAGTCTTGGAAACCCTATGGGGTAGTTCTACTCTAACCTATGTGGTCTCTATGGGTCAAAATTGACTCGATGGCAATGGGTACGGTTTTTAATTTTGGAACAGATATCTAAAAGTGGGTTTGCTGCACCTAGACACAAATAAAATTTGTTAAGTGAATGAATGAATAAGCCCATCTTATTAAAAGGAAGAGTACAGCATTTTACACTCCATAACCTAAAACATACTTTTCAACAGCAAGTAAGAAGTCTGTTACAGGATCTTTAGAATTCCCAAGCTTATAAGAAATATACAAATATTATATATTGAAATAATCCTTTTGGAAAGCAACATGACAACCTATACAAAAACCGTAGCACTGGAATAAAAACTCATACAGAACCAATGATAAGGTACTTAAATTTTCAGAACAGGCTATAAATTTGACTCTAAGCTTTCCAGCAACCAACATAAAAGGGGAGACCTTACCAGTTAAACAGCTGCAATGTTCATGAGAAAAAACAATTCAATTGCTCATGAAATTCATTACTTTCTTGGTACTAAGAATAGGAATTTCTACCTCTAAGTCTTTACAGAGAGAACACTAGGTGAAGTAGTAAGCAATGTCCCTACAAACAGGTGCAACAAAAAGCATTTTCCCTAGGGTAAGGTCAATGTTGTACGACACCATTAAACACTTCAGTTTTGCAGCCACTATGTCTTTGGTCTTAAGATGACTGAAACCTTACCTTGGTTCCATCTGGCATTGTGAGGGAAGCTGTTGAGAATGCAGGGTTTCTGATAGGAGATTTGGGAACAAATGAGGGTTGGTCTAGGGCTGAAGTAGATTCAGACGATGTTGATGTCTCAGAGGGTAGTGAGTTCTCTTCTGTATGGGGTAAGACATGATCTACCACCCATCCGGAGTAAGCAGATAGCTTCGGAAGAGACATACATTCTTCTAAAATATCCTACAGAGAAAAGGAGAGTTATGCCCAATGTACCTTATTGAAAGTCTAAGGTTTAAGTAAATATCAAAGGCCCAAGTAATCATATTAACATTCAGAGATGAAGAGAAGGTACAGTGGTTCCTTGATAATGACCCTAACCACTATTCTTCTAAAGAATATCAGACTAAATAACCCTGACTACAGAAAAACGAACAATGCACAAAGATTGTCATTAAAGTATATCTGAAAGCAATCTAAATAAACATTGGAATATAACACCGGAAAACAATTTTTTCCCACTTCCTTTCTATTTTATTTTACTTTTCCTGAGGGATCCTACTTATATTTCAGCTACTATTCTAGCAGTCTTGCCCCCTTTTGCCTGAGCCCTGGGATCTCTACATTTGTCTCATGTTTGTAGAGAACACTAGAAGAATTTTAAAGTAAATTAGAGTAAAAACAAAAAAACCAAACCCGTTGCCATCGAGTCGATTCAGACTCATAGCAACCCTATGGGACAGAGTAGAACTGCCCCACAGGGTTTTCCAGAAGCGGCTGTGGATTTGAACTGCTGACCTTTTGGTTAGCAGCCAAATGCTTAACCACTATGCCACCATGGCTCCAAAAATACATAATAAATATTATACTATAATAATAGAATATTGATTGTGTCAACCAATAATAAGTCATTTTAAAATACTGATTGTGAATCCAATGTAATAACATATTTAAGATTCAATTTTAAGTGAAAAAACAGAAGTATAAATACAATAGTATTACAATTACATAAAGTAAAAACAAATGTTACTGTATTAAAAAACATAAAGGAAATATATCAGAAGTTATGCCTGAATGATGAGTGTTCTTATTTTCTGTATTTCCTGATTTTTCAATAAACATGTTATGATTTTTCAAATGAAAATAAGAAGCATATCCAAAAAGACAGAAATGTGGTCACTGATATAACAGTCTGTGGCTTGAATGAAATGGGATTTATAATAGAAGGTCTAAAACAGGTCCTAGACACTCTACAGTATCTGTGTGGACAACTCATTCAACTGTACCAGTTAACTATTATCTATATGTTTGGTCAACAGTGCTTTTAACCAGAGAAACTTATACCATTTTAACTCTAGTTAAAATGTACAAGGCAAATTTTGGCTGGGATCTTTATTCAATGTCAAGAAATATTACCATGATAACATAGAAGGCTAGGGACAATACAGAGAAACAGTATTATAGTGATTAAGAGCACTGAGCTTGAAACCATCCTTTCCAGGTTTCAATTCCATCTCCGCATTCCTCTTAAGTTACCTAGCCTCTCTGTGGTTCAGCTTCATCACTTCCAAAATGGGATCATAAACGACCCACCTCATAGGTTTGTGGGAGGATTAATAACTAACACATGTAAAGAACTTAGAATAGTGCCTGGCACATAATAAGTGCTCAATAACTGCAAGCTATTATTTTATTTAGATCAGTGGTTCTCAAGTGGGGCCAAATTTACCCCCCAGAAGACATCTGGCAATGTCTGGAAATATTTTTGGTTGTCACAACTGGGAGGTGCTACTGGCATCTAGTAGGTGAAGGCCAGGTATGCTGCTAAACATTCTACAATGGACAAGACAGCAGTCCCCTACAACACGGAATTATCCAGCCCAGCCCAAAATGTCAATAGTGCCCTGGTTGAGAAGCCCTGATCTAGATCATGGGTACACATCACATGTACAATAAACAGATATTCATACCATGGCAAACAATCTGGACATGGAAGCAAACATGCTGATATGTACACTTTATAATGATTTAAAAAACATATTAGAAATAATGTTGGAACAACACTTTTCAGTCATTCCTTACGCCAAAATAAATTCCAGGGACAAAGTTTCACATTAAAAAAATAAACCATACATACAAAAAGCACCATTAACAAAGAAAAATTCAACCGATAAACTGGAAAAAAAAAAGCGATATAGATTACAGATAAAGGGCTATTATCCCTAATATATAAAGAAACTTAAAAATCAGGGGGGAAAAACCACCAAAATTCCAAAAGAAAAACAGGCAAAAGACATAAACAGGCAATTCACAAATACAGATATAAAACTGGTTCCTTAACATATGAAAATATGTTCAACCTCACTCAAAATAAGAGCAATGCATATTAAAACTACACTGAGATCCCATTCTTGACTATTAGATTAACAAAAAAATTTAGAATATGGGAATACATTCTGTTGGCAAGGCTGTGGGCATTGCTGATTGGTACATTGATTATAGAGGGAAATTTGGCAATAGCTAACAAAACTACATATGTATTTACCATTTGACCCAGCAATCTCACTTCTCAGAATTTATCCTGAAGATATACTTCCCACAAAATGAAAATACACATGCACAAGTTTATTCATTGTAATATTGCTTATAACTGCAAAATACTGGAAAGAATTTAAATATCCATACATAGAAGAGTTGTTGAATTACCTGTGGTACCTCTACACAATGAAATATTATGCAACTGGGGGGAAGAATCTTATATGAAGTGAAAAGCAATAAGTGTAAAAGAATTACCTAAAGTATTTTGTGTACAAAAGAAGGGGAAATAAGACAAAATACATGTGTTTGCTCATTTATGCAAAAAGAAACACAGGAAAGATAAACCAGAAATGAGATAGGTTACCTACAGTGAGTGGCTGGGAAATTGTGAAAGAGATGGGAGGAGTGACACTTCTCTATCTTTTTGTATAGTTCTGATTTCTTAAATATTTTAATGTTTCACATACTCAAAATAAAGAAAATCAACAATGGGAGGAAAAGCCTAGAAGGGAATATAAATAAAAACAAATGGACCTAATTAATACATTTCAAATGAATAAAACAACCACGTTGGCAGGAGGCGGGAGTGGAAGTAAAACTAATCCAAATAACTTCTGAACACAGCATTTTGACTATAAACTCTCAGGCTAAAGAAAAAAAACTGTAAACAAATACTGAACTCTAGTTAGTATACGTGTTTTTCCAGAGGTATTCTAAATTCTAAAGTTTAAAAACTATTTTTTATGTATTTTAGGGTTGAATAAACAAATAAATATATTGTGGATAAAGGAGTCAGGTTTCTCACTGTCAGAGAAGGAAAACGGGGAAAGGCAGAATGAACCCTCTCGTTTTAGATAAAAACTGAAGATATCAATATGAACTCCTGGTTTTTAATATATCTAGAAATAGATATAGATATATGTATGTACACATATCCATTGCTGTCAAGTCGACTTCAACTCATAGTGACCCTAGAGGACAGAGTAGAACTGCCCCATGGGGCTTCCCAGCCTGTAATCTTTAAGGAAGCGGAGTGCCACATCTTTCTCCCATGGAGCACAGGTAGGTTCAAACCTCCAGCCTTCCGGTTAGCAGCCAAGCACGCAACCACTGAGCCACCAGTAATGGCATCACTAGGGAGGTACGGGGGATGCAGACTGCACCTGGTGACACTGTTAGAGAGGGTGACACCAAAATGACTGTCTATAAAAGTTTTGTGCAGTGTTTCAGCAGAAATTTATTATTTTTTATAAAACTATCACTGTAGTTATAACAACAAAAAATTTTTCATAAGCCCAGCTTACATGTATCACTATACCTAAAAGGCTAAAACTCTATGCTAATTTACTTTTTGAACCTTCTAATGTGTTCTGGTCAGAGCTGTTACTATTACCCAATTACAATGATGCTTTGAATCACATGGTTTCATCTGCATGCATTATAAGCATGTGCTATTGTTTTTGTTGTTGCCAGCATTTTTATAGTGGCTGATTTTGTCAAATTTTCTGGTGTTCTAACTACAATATTGTGGTAATTAGCACAGGGGTGTGACACCATGAGTTACGGCACTGGGTGACACCAACCCTTGTGATGCCACCTTGCGTATACTTGTATATAAGAAATACAGATTTGTGTACATATATCAACATCAACTCAGTTTTTTAATATATATAGAAATATATACGTGTGTATACACATACATACATATAGAAGTGATATAGATGTGTGTGTATACACACACACACACACACACACACACACACGTATGTAAATACATACATATATTTCTTAGCTCTGTCCACTGAGAAGACCTAGAAGCAATGACACTCCTATAGTAGTACTGGGCACATCTACTGCCCAGATATTGGCTTCTTAATACGATTTTACACAAAAAAGACACCAGGGGTCCTTGCATAAATGGTAGGTTCCAGAGCTGGGGATGGGGAAATATAAGATGAGCCTGGAACATCTTGTTGTACCAGAAAGTAAAAAAATGTTCAAAGACTGATGAGGCCCTTTCTCTTGCCCCTTGGCATGGAAGTGTCAGCAAAGCAGGAGAGGATGAAGGAAGGTAGGTGGTGGGCTGGTTGGTTCCAGGAGGAAACTGGTGGAGGAAACAACCAGTGTGGACTGAAGATTGCTACAGTTAACTAAATAAATAAACTGATTGAGCAAATAAGTAAATATATTGAGGTTAACAGGGCTGAGATTCTCGTTGCTGGATAATATATTTACAAACATGAATGGGGGAAGGCTAAAAAAAAAACCCAGAGGTACTGGATTGGAAGTGGTGGTTATCAGTATGAACTCATGGTTTTAAAATACATATGTATAGATAGATATAAAAATAGTTATAGATAATATATGTGTGTGCATGTATGTATATGTGTACGGATATACACACATGTATTTCCTAGCTCTGTCCACTGAGAAGGCCTAGAAGCAATTGTACTCGAGTAACAATGACCACACTGAGCTCCCAGATCTTGGTTTGTAAATACCATACTCCACTTAAAAGAAATCAGACTTTTTGGAGAAATGGCTGATCCCAGGGTTGAGACAGAGAAAGTACAACTTGCACTTGGGACACCTTTTTGTGACAAAAAGTAAAGAAACGGTGGATTAATAATGAAACATGTCAAAGGGACATAAGAGGCAGCTTGAAGAGGCTCTCAGCGGCCAAATCTGGAAAATTTTGAGCATCAAAATAATGACAGTAAAGAATTACAACTCATTGAATGAATAGGAACCCAGGAGTCCATACTGCTATAAATAATTAAACAGAGGAATAAAGAAACCTCTCCCTTAAAGAATGTCTACTAACACATGCAGAAGGAATGATGGACGTAAAGAAACACCATTTGGCAACATCACAGAAGTCATCAATGAATCCTAAGGCTGGTGGGAGGAGGTTTGATGAGAAAAAGGATATTGGTGTAATCTCAGAGTATCTCCCCACAAAATACTAATCTATTACAAAAGCAAAAATGATGACTTTTAAGGAAATGACCTGGCAGACACCAATGTAAGCAGTGATCAAGGTCTGCAACACGAAACTTTGATGTTGGGATGGTTGACATCTATGTGCCTCCTGAGAAGAATACAGCATGTTTCTGTGGTTTTCTTGCCAAGAATGTATAAACTGTGTCTGGTCGTTTGAAAACATCAGACAGACCCATGCTGGGGTCATCCTACAAAATGTAAGGTCTGTAGTCTTTAAAATTGTCAAAAGACAGAGAAACACTTTAGAACTGTTCCACACAGATGTCTGAGGAGACACAACACCGTATTTGTAGCTAGATTACCAGCAACTCGGGAACAGGAGCTATGCTTTAACTGTTCACCTCCCCCCCACCCCCAAACACACACTCCTGCTGTCCAGTAGAGGGCTCTACAAATACTAGGCACAATGACCACGCCCCGCGAACTTTCCAGGTCCGTCCAATATCTAAAAATTTGGTCATTTCACTGGCAGCAATCGATTAGGCCAAGCTAATTGTTCCGCTAAATCCAGAGCTCCCAGCACAAAACCCACCATATGAGACGCGCAGTAAATTATATAACCCTGAGAAGCCAGAGGTGCTCTGAAAAGAAGAGGCGCCTAATTCTAGCTAGGGTTAACAACGAAGCCTTTAAGGAAAACAGCAATTCTCAAGAAAGGAGAGCTCCCCGAAAAGCTAGACTACGCTGGGAAAGTCAAGGACCCTAGACAGGGAGACACACACAGGAGTCAAGAAATAAATGCAGATTGTTAAAAAGAACTCACGGGAACCTCGGAACAGGGCGTGCCAAGGGCTCAAGAAGAGCTGGGTCCCGCTCGAGGCAAGGGTGTCTCGAGGGGCCGAAGGGCCTACCTACCCCATAAGGGGCCATCTGCTCACCTCGCCTCGCAGCGGCCAGTCACGGTGGTAGGAGAGGCGGCCTTTGTCAGAACTGCGCAGCGCCTGCAGGGTCTCCCAGCAGCGGCCTTCGGAAGGCATGGCCCTACAGGTTGCAACCCGTCTGAGGCGTTGCTTGGGACAAAACAAGCCCTCGAATCAGCCGCCCGGAAATGGACATTCGTTTCCGCTTCCGGGCCGCGAGCCCGGAATCCCCTCCCTTAACGGCTGGGCGCCCCGCCTCCAGCGACGTACCTCGCCCACGCTCGCACTTCTGCGAAGAGCCTATCCCTGGCGCCCTCGCTCGGGGACTTCCGCCTCAGAATTATATAAGATCCAATGCTCTATGACCCCTCCCATACACAGCCGGTGGAAGTGTAAGATGGTGCAGCCTCTGTGGAAAAGACTGGCAGTTCCTCAAAAGGTGAAACATTGTTACCATATAAGCCAGCAATTTCACTCCTGGGTATATACTCAAGAGAAATGAATACACCCACACAAAAACTTGTAAACAAATGTTTATAACAATTATTCATAATAGCCAAAAAATGGAAACCACCCAAATGTCCCTCAACTGGTGATTGGATAGACAAAATGTGGTATTAGCCATACAATGGGATATTATTCTGCCATAAAAAGGAATGATATACGGATACATGATACATGAACCTTGAAAACATCAGTGAAAGCAGTCACAAAAGGCCACATATTTTATGATTCCATTTATGTGAAATGGCTAGAGAAGGCAAACCCATAGAGACAGAAAGTAGATTAGCGGTTGCCAGAGATTTGGGGGAGAGGGAAACAGGGAGTGACAGCTAACAGGTAAGAGTTTTTTTTTGGGGGGGGTGGTTAATGAAAAAGTTCTGGAATTAGATAGTGGTGATGGTTGTACAACTTTGTGAATATACTAAAAACTACTGAATTGTACACTTTATTTTATATCTCAATAAAAATAAAATAAATCAAGTATGATTCATAATTGCCCAGAGTCAGCTTTTTAAACTAGGAACCCAGACTTTCTGACCCTTCTATTGTGTACCATATTTTATGGGCTCTCAGTTTGAGGTAGGAAGGCTTCTCTCTGGAGTTTGAAGCAATATAAACATTTATTCTTCTTTCTGATATTTTACAAACTCCTTGGACTTTTTGTGACAAAATATTTTACAAAGAAAAATAGAATGTTTTTGAAGAGTCCCAGCAATACACTCCAAGAGAGGTGTTTCTCACACAGAGTCATACACCAATGCCTTTCATTGAGAAGGTGTTCACTAGTATGACAAAAATAATGAGTTACACAGGTATGTATGCATATTGGTGTTAAGTTTGCCAACTATCTTTTCTTGCAAAGAACTTTCAGATATTGTATAAGTTCAAGTCCATTTACCTTAAGGGTGTGAAAATGGGCTTGATTTTGCGACAATAATAGCTGACTGTTTTTTTTTAAATGACTTTCCTCGGCACAGTTAAAAAAAGATGAAAACCTCCAAATATTCCCAAAATTGGGGGACAGGGGATTTTTATGGTCTATAAAATCCAGATATCTGAATGAGACCCATTGCCTTCAAAGACATAAGAGGGATTCTCTAGAGTTTTGTACTTGGGTTAGAGTGACAGAGAGGACAAGACTGGATCACCCAGAAGGCCAATACCAGCTAGACTGGAAAGGTTAGAGTTCAGCACAGCAGCACCAAATTTGTTCTTTTCTCTGTTATTAAAAAAAAAAAAAAAAAAAAAAGTTTTGCTTGCTTTCTTTTAAATACAGGGAAGTTTGAAGAAAACAAATGGCCCATAATCTTATCTTTCAGAAACCAGTTAACATTTTTTAAACAAAAGTAATATATATACATCTTATCTCCCCCTAACAACTAAAGTTGTCTGCCCCAAAACACTGAGCAATACTTTACAAAGCTTGTTTCCTCCAGACATCTCACAGGATTATAATGTGAAAGCACACAAAGGACAAAGAACCAACATGGGCCAAAATGAAATGAAAGGCCTAATGTTCCATGCACCAAGTACTTTAAAAATGTTTACTGGCTCACCTGCATCACTTTGTAAAAAGATTCCTGGGGTTTTATTGATCATTTTTAGAAAAGAGATGGGGTATGTAATGGAAATCATCCAATAGAGCCTTAAATACTGATTATAAAAGCTTTTTGTAAAACACAAACTTTTCAGGAACAAATCCATTCCTTAGATACAAACCAGGCAAAGAGAAACAAAAAATCAATCAGATTGGGGTTACACTTTTAAAAGTCCAATAGGACATGAGCCCTAGACAGTCTGTTGTGAAGTGCTTGTGGGTAAATGACCTCAAGGAAACTCTTAGGCATGAGAGGTTGCCACTGAACTTGGGAAGGGAGCCTTGGGAAAAACACTGCACCCATGAAGTAAGAAATAAAGCAAGTGAAGATGCTCATAGCCCAGGAGGGGTAGGAGGGATAAGGAGGAAGGCAGACCCCTGCCTAACAGCTCCTGCTGAGAAAACCTGCAGAAAAAACCTAGGAGGAGGGAGATTCCTCAAGAGAAGAGGGCTATAAGGGGACTGGAGGAATAGGCTCAGTCCAAACACTCTCCGGGGAAAGGAATGACCAAGGTCATGGTGAGCTAAAATCGGGTACCCTAGAGTAGTAAATGTAAGGCCTGTCAAGTTAATTTAAAAACTTCCATCAGGCAACTATATCAGGGAAGAGAGAATCAAGTGGGGTCATGAAAAACCGCTTCATCCCCATGCTGCTTCAGGGACTTTTCTGGAGCCAGTAGCTAAGGACAAGATCCTGAACACATTTCTTCACTGGAAGAGAGGAAAACCAACAAGCTTTCCAGGTATGGTTTGGCAACTCCATAGTTTCCACGGCAACAATTAGGACTCCTGGCCCAAGACAAGTGGCCTCAGGCAGGAGGAGACCGGGAGCGGATGGGAGAGCTGGTCAGGTAGGTAGTGTAGGGACCATCCCCAAAAACGTTGGCGTATGATGACTTGAGGAACTGGACATAGTTCTGCATGCTGCGATTGGTGCTCTCTGATTGCTCCAGGCGATCTTTCAGGTCTTGCAGCCGGCTCTGGTAGCGGCGGTCCGCCTAAGAGGACAAACAGTGAGAGCATGGGTCAAGTGTACTAGGTGCAAGTAGAGGTCAGGTGGTCCTTCCTCCCCATGACAGCATTAATCCTCTGCTTGGAATGGTCAGTTTCACTTTTCTGTCTTCCAACAGAGACACTGGGTTTCTTCATTTCTTATCACCATATTCTTCAGTGCCTGGCCTACCAGGGGCCTTTAATCTGAGGTGTGTAATGCCCTGAAGTTATATACAAAACTGGAGATATTTGGGTATTTGGGGCAGGGGATAGTAAGTACCATGGCCTTTGTCAGAATCTCAAAGGGGCCTCTCTCAGAGCCAAAAAACGTGAAGATTAGGGTAAAAAGCATTCAATAAATACTGGTTGAATGAAAGATTATATGGTTATGATTAATGTAAACTGTGCAGACATACTGCCTGGGTTCTCTAAGACTAATTTCTGTATTTGTAAATGGGGATACAACTTTACTCAGCCCATTTGAAACACCCAAATTCCTAATCATTATGGCCATGACATTATGAAAGAACGATGTGGAAACCTTGCCTGCCAGGAAACCCAGAAGGACAAGCTGAGAGAGTAACACCAGAGCCAGAAGCTAAAGCAGCAAGAAATAAGCAGTACTGAGTTGAATCTCCCACAGCAGGGGACTATGCAGTGAGGAGGCCCTGCTGAACCCCTGAGGAGCTCAGCCACATGAAGGGCATCAATACCAGTCAGTGGTACCACCGGAGAGGGTGAATTGTAGGCCCAGCAAAATACAGACATGGTGGCCCCCTTTCTTTTCTCTCCTTCCAGAACCCAACAGAAGACCTATAGCCAAAGGAAACAGGAAAAGGAAGAATGGACCAAAGACCTTCCCCCATGTAGATCTCTTGAGCCTCAGGTCAAGCCTGAGCTGAGGGGAAGAGAAGAAATGAAATTAAACTGATCAAACATATGGAATCTTAAAATAGCATCAAAAGAATAAAATATTTACAAATAAATTTAACAAAAGAAGTAGAAGACTTGTACTCTGAAAACTATAAAACATTGTTGAAAGAAATTAAAGACCTAAACAAATGTAAAAACATCCTGTGTTCATGGATTGGAAGACAACATTGTTAAGATGGCAATACTCTCCAAACTGATCTAGAGACAACACAATCTCTAACAAAATCTCAGCTGGCTCATTTGCATAAATTGATGAGCTGATCCTAAAATTCATATGTAAATGTAAGGGACCCAAAATAGCCAAATAATCATGAAAAAAGAGAAACAAAATTGGAGGATTCATACTTCCCAATTTCAAAACTTACTACATGTGGTACTGGCATAAAGACAGACACATGTATCAATGGAATAAATTTGAAAGTTCAGAAATAGACCCTTACATTTATGGTCAATTGATATGCAATAAGAGTGCCAACATAATTCAAAGGTAAAAGAATAGTCTTTCCAACAAATGGTGCTGGGACAACTGGTTATCCAAATGAAAAAGAAGGAAGTAGGACCCTTACTCCACACCCTATACAAAAATTAACTCAAACTGGATCACAGACATAAATGTTAAGTGCTAAAGCTGTACAACTCTTAGAAGAAAGAAGAGGAGTAAATCTCATAATCTTGGGTTAGGAAATGATTTCTTAGATGTGACAACAAAAGCACAGGAGACAAAAGAAAAAACAGATAAATTACACTTCATCAAAATTAAAAATGTTTGTGCTTCAAAGCACACCATCAAGAAAGTAAAAAGACAACCCACAGAATGGGAGAAAATATTTGCAAATCATTTTTCTGATAAGAGCTTGTATCCAGAATATCTAAAAAAACTCCTACAATTCAACAATAAAAAGAAAAATAACCCAATTGTAAAATGGGCAAAGGATTTTAATAGACATTTCTCTAAACAAGATATACAAATGGCCAGCACGATGCTCAACATCGTAAGTCATTAGAGAAAATGCAAATCAAAACCACAATGAGATACCATTTCGCATCCACTAGAATGGCTATTATTTAAAAAAGGAAAACAAGTATTGTCCAGGATATGGAGCAATTGGAACCCTCATACATGCTGGTAGAATGTAAAATGATGAAGCTACTTTGGAAAATAGTCTCGCAGTTTCTCAAAGAAGTTATACATAGTTATCATATGACCCTGCTCGGTATATAACCACTCCTAGATATATAACTGGAGCCCTGGTGGCTCAGTGGTTAAGAACTCAGCTGCTAACCAAAAGGTCGGCAGTTCGAATCCACCAGCTGCTCCTTGGAAACCCTATGAGGCAGTTCTACTCTCTCCTATAGGGTAGCTATGAGTCAGAATCAGCTCGACGGCAATGGGTTTGGGTTTGGCTGGGTGTAGGCATATAACTAAGAGAAATGAAAAATATGTCCACACAAAAAGTTGTACAGAACAGTTCATGGCAGCATTATTCCTAATAGCCAAAAAGAGAAAACAACCCAAATGTCTATCAACTGCTGAACAGATAAACACAATGTGGTACATCCACGTAATATTATGTGACAATAGAAAAGAGTGAAGTTCTGATACACGCTACAACATGGATGAACCTTAAAAATATGCTAAGCGAAAGAAGCCAGTCACAAAACCACATACTGTATGATTCCATTTATGTGAAATGTCTAGAATAGACAAGTCCATAGAGACTTTATTAATGGTTGCCAGGGGCTGTGGGAGGAGAATGTGGCTAAATGAGTATGGAGTTTCTTTTTGAAAATGTTCTAAACTTAGATTGTGGTGATAACTTCACAACTCATAAATATACTAAAAATGATTGAATTGTTCAATCTGAATAAGTGAATTTTATGATATGTAAAAACTACCTTAATAAAGCTGTTAAAAAAGGGGGGGAGGGGTATGAGCCGCAGATATCCTTAAGGGATGGGAAAGTGTTTGGAGAAAGAGAAAATCATGTTATATTCATTAAAACACCAAGGAAGGCTAAAATCTCAACTCTCTCCCCTCTTTTCTCCCCTGCCCACTCACATCGTCACGGCTCCGCCGCAGCTGGCTGAGTTCTGTTTTGGTCCTGCTCAGCTGGGTCTCAAGGTCCAGGATTTTGTTCTGGGCTGCTCGCTCCTTGGAGGCTGCATGGTCCTTGGTTTGTTCCACCTGCACAGAGGACACAGAAGTAGGGCTGTCGTCCCTGACCTGGACACTTGGCAAAGAGAAAGCTGGGCCACCCCCACTATCGGGTCTCACAAAGAGCATCTGCACATCAGCTCAGAGCCCCTGGAGCCTCAGGGCAGGAGCAAACTAAAGGGATTACTTCTGCAATCCAGCTCTACCTGCCCTTTCCCGATGCCCCATGAGTCATCACCTAAGATGTGGTAAACCTCCTGAATCCCAAGTGAGCAGCAATTAAATCATAATCATCAACAATAAAGTGCTAAGCCCTTTACAATAGTTACTCATTTGATTCTTCCAACAAATTCATGAAGCAGGTACTTACGATTAGGCCTGTTTTTCTGATGGGGGAAATAGGCTCAGAGAGGTTAGGTGATTTGCCCAAGGTCATACAGCTAGGTAGTAATGGAATTGAGACTGACCTGCCTCCTAGCATCTTCAATGGCACTCTCTAACTGCCTTGCTAGGGTCCCACATTCCCGTGTTTTCTCCTCTAGCCGTAGCTGGGACTGGTGGATTGCCTCCTCCCTCTTGGCAATCACCTGTAGGAACTCGATGTTCTGGGCACTGGTTGCCTCCAGTTTCCTAGGTGAAAGCAGTCAATCAGATCTCGTCATATCCTCACCTGTCCCGTTCTACCCCACCAGGGGGCTGTCAGCCACTCCTGGATCAGGGCTCTCATCATGCCGAGACTCTCCAAGGAGCCAGAGGAATAGGCCAAAGAGATCTACAGATCAGCAAGAAGACCAAGGAGCTATGCAACTGGAGAAGGTGGTTACAGTACAGTATGAAAAGTGGGAAAAACAAGCATGGACTGACTGTGGGCTGTGCTAAGTGTACATTATCATCACATGTAATACAGCACATGGCAGCTCAGGGAGGTGGGTACTATTATTACTCCTGTTTTACAGATGAAGAAACTGAGCCTCAGAGAAGTGACGTCATTGGCCCAAGGTCAGCACAGGTGGCAGGTCTGTCTCCAAAACCCATGCTTTCAACTTCTACTGTTCACTGCTGCCTCCCTCAGCAAAAGGTCTTCAGCTGGACCTCTCAACATCTTATGTGACCAGCCAAGGAGCAGCAGGGACCATCCCGATGCACTTCCAGAGCGCCTTCCAACTGAAGGAGGTCTGTAAGTTCTGCTGAATCTAGCTGCATCCTCAAGGCCAGCAGAGCTGAGGTGGAGCCCAGAAAGAGACCACCTGGTTCAAGTCCCTGCCTCCAGGTATATTAGTCCACCAACCTGAGCAGTTACAGCCTCCTAGCACCTGAGGCCCTTCATCTCTGCTACTAAGGCCGGACCGTTGCCAGGAGTCTCCAGACTGCATTTTACAGATACTACCACAAACTCTGAAGAAAGGCAGTCACGGATCGAAGTTGCAGCTTTGCCATGTACAGCTGTGTGACCCTGGGCAAGTCACTCTCTCTCCAAGTCTGTTTCCTCATATTTAAAATTGGAATAATACCAGCTAACATATACTGAACATTTCTCAATGTCTTTACGAGGCATTATTTTGGTGAAGACTCACAATAACCCAATGAGCTAGATTATTACCCCTACCTTGGTCCCTTTCTCAAGATGAGGAAACTGAGGTTCAAAGGGGTTAAATGATTTGCTTAAAATCACAAAGCAGGTTAAGTGGCAGAGGTGGAACTCAAGGCCAGGACTTCTGATCCCAGCAGGTGAAGTCTTCACCTCTGATTGCCTCCAACAGTCCTCCGTAGTAACAGAAGAGTCAGGCCAGAAAGGTATCAGGGAAGGATGACAGGAAACAAAGAGCAGAATGAGGGAGAAATGCCCCCCAGCAGTGTACTGCCTGCTCCACTCAGGCCAGGCGCTGCTTGGATGAAGTGTGTCTTTCTGATGCCTAGAGGTGGTCTGATCTTGATCACACTGTTGTGCGGCATTCCCCCAAGCCAAGAGACCACCTTCCTCTCTCCCATGATGCTTACCACTGAAATGGAGGCAGCTTCTCCTCTGAGGTCTGCCTAGTACCTTCCAGGGCCTTGAGTCCCTCAAACACTTCAGCACATTAAGCACAAAGCAGCTAAGTGGCTGAAAGTCTCAGGTCCTAGGAAGAAGACAGAGATGGGACCAAGTGCCTCTAACCTCTCCAATTCATCCACCTTCAGACTCAGCTGTTTATTTTGCTTCTGGGAAGCCTGATGTTTCTCTCTCGCCATCTCCAGCTTGTCCCCCTGATGCTCGATCTAAAATGACAGGAACATAGACTGGTTTATGAAAGAACTTCCCAGTACAGCCCTCCCTTTTCCCTGTGACCTGTCATCCACACCCAGGAAAGAAGCATGCTGCCCTCAGCAGGCGTCCAAATGTCAGTGCACAACCTGGAGAAGACAGGAGAGCAGGGAAATGTTAGGCCCACCTTCCAAGACTGAAGGCTTTCCCACCCCAAGAGAAGCAAGGGTTGATCCTGAAGAACCACAATGATAGTTTCTTGATCAGGAGAGACCACATAGTGGCCCAGCTGGGATCTGGCGCAGACATGAGAAGGCAGAAGCAGATGTAGCCTAGTTGGCCCACACAACACCCCCATGAAGCTGCTGTCTTTACCAATTACGTTGTTGATACTGCTGATTTCCTTCTCCCCTTAACTGAGGACAAGTGTAGGCAAGGCAGCAGGAAATCTATTGATACTTTCAGGCTGGCAAGTTTGAGAAGTTATCCAGAGGGCTGCTTTATGCAGAAGCCTCTGCCATCAGAGCTTAAAAGGCCCTGATGCAACAGAGAAGGCAGGCAACTTCAGAGTACAGAGAGCAGGCGCATGGGAACCAGATACAGCTGGCGTTCATGTTATTGGCTCTGCAACCTTAGGAAATTACTTTTCCCCTCTATGCCTTGAGCTTTTTTCTGTAAAATGGGTGAATTAAATGAGAAAATGCTGGTAAACTGCTTATTCAGTGTGGCGCACAGAGCAGGTGCTCAAAAACTGTAGCAACTTTTATCCTTATTACAAGGATGCAGGTAAAGAGAGGGGAAAGGCCTTGCCCAAGGTCACACTGCCAATGAGTGGCAGATAATTTCTTGGACAGCGTAGGCATGGTACCAGTAACCCAAAGGCAGGTTGCTTCTGGGAGAGAGGAGCCCTCTTTCAGGACAGAATCTCAGGCAATGGATCTGTTAAGAATAAGGGAAGACTTTGTTAAAGCAAGAGAAAAGCTTGAAAAAAAAAACTCTGTAGGTTGGGGTTGGCTCGTGTCTCGCACGTATGGGTGTATGGTTGAGGACAGCAGCAAGGTGCGAAGGCAGGAGGCAAGCAGAGACTTGGAGCACTCAGGGGCAGGGCAATAGCAGGAGGGCCCAACAATCCAAACGAGTGACGGCTCCGATGACTACAATCACTATGTGCAAACACAAGGTATTTGGCACACCAGACTTTTATTTCACAGCACTGATGATAGCTCACTCCTTTCAGAAAGCGGCAGCCAAGAAAAAGGAAGTAGTCCTCCCTTGAGGGCCTGCAGCTCATCTTGGTATGCGGGTCCCTGCTCGGGCTAGTTCGTGGGACCCTTTCTGCCAGTCCCTTACCCGGCTGCGCAGGTCTGATATGATGGCTGTGAGGTCAATGTTCTTCCTCTCGTAGCCCTGCAGCTGGTCCTGACACTCAGCCAGCTTAGCCTCTGTGATCTTGAGGATGTCAGGAAGCTGCTGCAGGTCAGCCAGCTGGGACTGGAACTGACGACGTGCCTGGAGTGGGGGAGAAATGCCCACTGCTGGGAAGGACTCAGGAAAGGGCTGCCCTCAGTCCCCAGAAGAGGATCCTTCAAAATCCACAGGCAGGAGTGTAGCCTGTCCTCACTGCAGACCACTGAGCAGGTGTCCAGCTGCTCTCTGAAGGGACACACTTGGGTCTGACTTGACACTTGAGGTTGCTACTCATTCAATTATCGAATAACAACAGCAACCATGTAGTAAGCACCAGGATCCAGGCCTTGAGCTAACAGCTCTCTGCAGTTGCTCATTTAACTCATAAAGTAGGTGCTGTTATCCCCATTCTACAGATAAGGAAACTGAGGATCAAGGGAACAAAGTCATTTGCCCAAGGTCACTCCACCAGAAACTGGTAGAGCCACGATTAAAATCTAGTCTACCTCTAAAGCCACTTGGAATGCAACCACCATGCTATAGGGTTTCCAAACCAAATGTCAAAGGTGACGGTAGAAACAATATCTGGTCTTATTGTACTTACAGGGAGACTGAGGACTAAAGAGGGGTGACTTGCTCAAGGTTATGCAACAAGTTAGTAACCAATCCTAGACTGAACCCGTCTCCAAGGTTGCTATTAAGACAATCCCTCTGCTTCTAGCAGAATAACACTCTTTGAGGAAGGGGATAGGAGGCATAAGTTTTGGTTGGCACAAGATAAAGACACCACACAGAATTAAGTAGGCATGCCTAAGATCTATCATACCTGTAGATTTGAGTAGATTTTTTTAAAAAAAGAAATTGAAGAGGAGAAACAAAACCAAGAAGGAAAAAAGATACAGCAGAAAAGAGAGGAGACAAGAGAAAAGAGAGAGCACATACGCAGTAGAGTGCCCCAGACCACCAATAAGGAAATGAATCTTTGTGTCTGAATCAGCGAGGGTCAAAGGCGAACAAGAGGGATAGTTCTGTCAAGGGAGGGAAGAGAGCAGGGAAGGGGAGCAATACCGCTTCAATCTCTTTGTTCATCTCATCCTTAAGGATCTTGTTCTCTTTGTCACAGCGTTCCAACTGGGCAGCCACTTCATCAGCCTCCAATCTGGTCTTCATCACCTAGGAACCAACAGTGCATCAGGCCATCTCAGGCAGAGCCAAGTTTTGGTGAAAAACACCTTCCACGTGCACCCTTCCTGGGACAGGCATTGTGGGAGCCTCCCAGCCTGACAGCAGAGGAAGGAGAGGTACTTGCTGCCCTTAAAAGGGGGATCAAGGCACTTGAGAGACCCACCTGACTCTTATAGTTGTCAATCATCCCCTCATAGTTCTTAACTGATGCCTTCAGCTGTTGGACCTCGAGGTGTGCCTGATTGAGTTTGTCCTCCATTGGGGCGAAGCTTGCCTAGGAAAGGTGGCTTGTAAGTAACTAGCAGGAAAGTTCTGGATTACATGGCCATCCCAGCTCAATTCCTACTCCAAAGGGCTAGCAGAGGAAAGCCCCCCAGTCAAACCCAGTTGTGGGTTTGATACTGCTTCGAGAGGTAATAGGGTAAGACTTGACCAACCCAAGTAAATGACTTCTCTGTTTTCTTTTCTTATTACAGAAGCAATACGTAATCATTAAAGAAAATGAAGATAAGACCAAGAAAAAAAAATCATAATGCATAATGCTTTAACATAAGACTATGTATCTATAGGCATGTGGCTATTTTATTTTTTAAAACAAAAATGAAGTACTCTGTACTTACAGTTCTGCAACTTACTTTTCTAATTACTATGTTGCAATGTTCTTCTCAACACCCTCCTACAACCCCAAAGCTCATCTTAGCAGAGGAACCAAATCAAACATGGTGTCTCAATACAATGCAATAGTAAGCAGTAATTGAAAAGAAAGATATAGAGCTCCATAACCCGACCTAAAAAGATGTCCGTGAAATATGATTAAGTGAGAAAAGCAAGCTGCAGAATAATGGATGGATGGATGGATGTGTATGTGTTTGAATATGTATGTTAATATAAGGAAAAAAAACAATGAAAAATACACATTGGCTGTTAATGATGCCCACCTCTAGGAAATGGGATTACCAGAGACCGTCACTTCTGTATCACATTTCTGTACTGTTTTCAACTTATTCAGTGTTTATTATGAGCATATTTTACTTTTATAATTACAATATTTAAGAAAATACACATCTACAAACATCATTTTGAATGGCTACACTGTATTATACTATATATGTATCATAATGTAACTAAATTCCCTAATGTTAAACTTGAAGGTTGTTTTCAATTTATCCAACTGTACTACAACAAATGATACTATTACATTCCCACTAGGATGGCTAAAATTAAAATACACCAAGTGGTGATTAGGAGAGAAGGAATAACTGTAGCTCTCACACACTGCCGATGGAAGTGTAAATTTGTACAGTTACTTTACTATTTGGCAACATCTACCAAAGCTAAACTTATGCATACTACCTGATGACACAGCAACTCTACTTCAAGGTATGTAATCAATAAAAATGCACCAAATATGTGGAACAAAAGATATACAAAGACATTCATAGCACTAAGGAAACAACCCAAATGTGTATCGGCAGTAGAATGGATAAGTATATTGTGGTGTATTCATATAATGGGATACTGCAGAGACATGGAAATTAAGAAACTGCTAAATACTACATGGATGATTCTCACAAACGCAATGTTGAATAAAAGATGCCAGGCACAAGAATATATGAACTACACAAATCTATCTATAAATAGTTTAAAAACAGACAAACTTGTGGTGATAGAAGTCAGGGCAGCGGTTATCTTTGCAAAGAGGGGTTAGTATTGTTTATCAGAGTGATGGATACACAAAGTAGGTTCACTTTATGAAAATTCTAGAATCTGTGTACTTTTCTGCATATTAGATTTGCGTAAAACCAATCTATCTTAGCAAACAAACAAAAAACCTAGATGTTATTGCCCAGATCAATAAAAAACCAAGAACAAACCTGGCTCTGAAAGGTTAACCTCTGTTCAGGTGCCTCTCGCCCCTGGCACTCTGGGAGGGTGTATACTGAGGTATTAAGAGTGAGAACTCTGGAATCAGACTCAGGTTCAATCCCAACTCTAACACTTCCTAGGGCAAAATCTTGGCAAGAAATATGACCTCTCCCTAAGATCCAGTTTTCTTATTCTATACAAATGGACATAATAATATTATTAGCAGGCTGGGAGAGTTAAGAGGAGTCCTGGTGGTACAATGGTCAAGCACTCATCTGCTAACCAAAAGGTTAGTGGGTGGAACCAACCACCTGTTCCGAGAGAGAAAGACACTGCAGTCTGCTTCCATAAAGATTTACAGCCTTGGAAACCCTATGGGACAGTTCTACTGCCCTATAGGGCCACTATGAATCAGAATCAATTCAGTGGCAGTGGGTTGGGTTTTATTTTTTTGGTTTTAGGGAAGTTTAAGTGAGAATCCCCTACACATCTGTCTGTCTGTTGTACTGTGGTGGCTTACATGTTCCTGTGATACTGGAAGCTATGCCACCAGTATTTCAAATACCAGTACGGTCACTCATGGTGGACAGATTTCAGTGGAGCTTCCAGACTAAGACAGACTAGGAAAAAGGACCCAGTGGTCTACTTCTGAAAAAACTGGACAAGAAAACCGTATGAATAGCAGCAGAACATTGTCTGATACAGTGCCTGAAGATGAGCCCCTCAGGTTGGAAGGCACTCAAAATATGACTGGGGAAGGGCTACCTCCTCAAAGCAGAGTTGACCTTAATGACATGGATGGGGTCAAGTTTTCAGGACCTTCATTTGCTCATGTGGCATGACTCAAAATGAGAAGAAACAGCTGCAAACATCCATTAATAATTGGAACATGGAGTATGAATCTAGGAAAATCGGAAGTCATCAAAAATGAAATGAAACACACAAAAATTGATATCCTAGGCATTAGTGAGGTGAAATGGACTGGTAATGGCCATTTTGAATCAGACAATCATACGGCCAAATATGCCGGGAATGACAAATTGAAGAGGAATGGAGTTGCATTCATCGTCAAAAAAGAACATTTCCAGATCTATCCTGAAATACAACACTGTCAGTGATAAGATAATGTCCATACATGTACAAGGAAGACCAAGTAATATGACTATATTCAAATTTATGCACCAACCACTCATGTCTAAGATGAGGAAATTGAAGATTTTTACCAACTTCTAGAGTCTGAAATTGATCAAAAATACCATCAAGATGCATTGATAATTACTGGAATGCAGAAGTTGGAAACAAAGAAGGATCTGTAGTTGGAAAATATGGCCTTGGTGATAGAAACAACACCGGAGATCACATGATAGAATTTTTTAAGACCTACGACTTTTTCATTGCAAATACCTTTTTTTAACAACATAAACAGTGACTATACACATGGACCTTACCAGATGAAAAGCATAAGAATCAAACTGACTACATCTATGGAAAAAGGCAATGGAGAAGCTCGATATTATCAGTCAGAACAAGGCCAAGGGCTGATGCAGAACAGACCATCAATTATTCATATGCAAGTTCAAGTTGAAGTTGAAGAACATTAAAACAAGTCCACGGGAGACCATCTCAAGAATAGATGTGACTCACCGAACACTAATGACTGAAGACCAGATGAGCTGTAGAATGACATCAAGGACATCATAAATGACGAAAGCAAAAGGTTATCAAAAGACAGGAAAGAAAGAAAAGACCAAAATGGATGTCAAAAAAGACTCTGAAACTTGCTCTTGAATGTACAGCAGCTAAAGCTAATGGAAGAAATGATGAAGTAAAAGAGCTGAACAGAAGATTTCCAAGGGTGGCTCGAGAAGACAAAGTAAAGCATTGTAATGAAATGTGCAAGACCTTGAATTAGAAAACCAAAAGAGAAGAACACACTCAGCATTTCTCAAGCTGAAAGAGCTGAAGAAAAAATTCAAGCCTCGAGTTGCAAACTTGAAGGATTCTATAGGCAAAATACTGAATGACACAGGAAGCATCAAAAGAAGATGGAAGGCATACAGTGTCACTGTACCTACCAGAAAGAAGTGGTTAACATTCAACCATTTCAGGAGGTAGCCCACGATCAAGAACCAATGTATTGAAAGAAGAAGTCCAAGCTGCACTAAAGTCACTGGCAAAAAACAAGGCTCCAGGAATTGACGGATTATCAATTGAGATGTTTCAAACAATGGATGTAGCACTAGAAATTTGGAAGACAGCTACTTGGCCAACCAACTGGAGGAGATCCATATTTATACCCATTCCAAAGATTATCCAACAGAATGAGGAAATTATCAAACAATATCATTAGTATCACATGCAAGTTAAATTTTGCTGAAGATAATTCAAAAACAGTTGCAGCAGTACATCAATAAGGAACTGCTAGAAATTCAAGCTAGATTCAGAAGAGGATGTGGAAGGAAGGATATCATTGCTGATGTCACATGGATCTTGGCTGAAAGTAGAGCATACCAGAAAGATGTTTATCTGTGTTTTTGACTATGCAAAGGAATCTGAATAACACTGGGAAGAATGCAAATTCCAGAACAATTGTGCTTGTGAGGAACCTGTACATAGACCAAGAGGCAGTCGTTCAAACAGAACAAGAGGATACCACATGGTTTAAAATCAGGAAAGGTGTGCGTTAGGGTTGTATCTTTTCACCATACTTAATCTGTATGCTGAGCAAATAATCCGAGAAGCTGGACTATATGAAGAAGAACATAGCATCAGGATTGGTGGAAGACTCACTAACAACCTGTGATATGCAGGTGACATAACCTTGCTTACTGAAAACAAAGAGGACTTAAAACACTTACTGATAAAGATCAAAGACTATAGCCTTCAGTATGGATTGCACCTCAACATAAAGAAAACAAAAATCCTCACAATTGGACCAATAAGTACCATCCTGATAAATGGGGAAAATACTGAAGTTGTCGAGGATTTCATTTTACTTGGATCTACAATCAACACCCATGGAAGCAGCAGTCAAGAAATCACTGCACTGGGCAAATCTGCTTCAAAAGACTTCTTTAAATTGTTAAAAAACAAAGATGTCACTTTGAGGACTATGGTGTGCCTGAGCCAAACCATGGTATTTTCAAACGTCTCATATGCATGCAAAAGCTGGTCAACGAATAAGGAAGACCGAGGAAGAACCGATCCTCTGAATTAAGGTGTTGGTGAAAAATATTGAATAATACCATGGACTGCCAGAAGGACAAACAAGTCTCTCTTGGAAGAAATACAGCCAGAACAAAGTCCAACACCCATTCATCATAAAAACTCTCAACAAAATAGGAATAGAAGGGAAATTCCTCAATATAATTAAAGGCATTTATACAAAGCCAACAGCCAAC
>NW_004443974.1:12801099-12853277 GCF_000243295.1 Trichechus manatus latirostris | reverse complement strand
AGCCCAAGAGACAGAAAGGGCCATGTAAACCAGAGACTTCATCAGCCTGAGACCAGAAAAACTAGATGGTGCCCAGCTACCACCAATGACCACCCAACAGGGAACACAACAGAGAGTCCCAGATGGAGCAGGAGAAAGATGGGTGCAGAACTCAAATTCTGGTAAGAAGACCAGACTTAATGGTCTGACTGAGACTGAAGGAATCCCAGAAAGCATGGCCCCTGGATTCTCCATCAGCCCAGAACTAAAACAATTTCCAAGGCCAACTCTTCAGACAAGGTTTGGACTGGACTGTGCGACATAAAGTGATACTCGTGAGGAGTGCGCCTCTTAGCTCAAGTAGACACAGAGACTAAATGGGCAGCTTCTGTCCAGAGGTGAAATGGGAAGGCACAGAGGGTTAGAAGCTGGTTGAATGGACATGGGGAATTAGGGATGGAAAGGAGAAATGTGCTGTCACAACATGGGGAGAGCAATTAGGGTCCCATACCAATGTATGTATAAGTTTTTTATGGGAGACTAACTTGAAATGTAAACTTCATTTAAACTACAACAATAAAAAAATAAAAAATAATAATAAAAATTAAAAAAAAGAAATACAGCCAGAGTGCTCCTTGGAAGCAAGGATGGCGAGACTTCGTCTCACATACTTTGGACATGTTATTGGGAGGGACCAGTCCCTGGACAGGGAAATCATGTTTAGTAAGGCAGAGGGTCAGTGAAAAAAAGGAAGACCCTCAATGAGATGGACAGACACAGTGGCTTCAATAATGGGCTCAAACATAGCAACAATTTTAAGGATGGCACAGGAACAGGCAGTGTTTCGTTCTGTTATACTTAGGGTCACTGTGAGTTGGAACTGACTCTTGACAGCACCTAACAACAAGTGAGTAAGAATCAATACGTGTGAAGTTCCCACCAGTGCCCCAGGAGAGTAAATGTGAACCTCCACCTCAGTTCGATTTTATGAGCGTATGCTGAGTGCGTCCTGGTAAGCATTTCACATGTATTACCACGTTCTTGCAAGGACCTCATTCCCTCCAATCAGGGAACTGCAGAAACAAAAGATGAAATGTTCTGCAAGGTCCCAGAGCTAGTAAGAGGCAGAGACAAGATCTGAACTACAAGATTCATGCTGCTGCCTACAGGCCCTCTGAAGCCCCTGGTGCTCAGCTCTGATGCCCACCCACACATGCCCAGCCTTTGGGCCCTCTTCTCTCCAACCCACTGTCCCATACCCTGCCTCTCTACAGACCTTCAGCCTCTCATTCTCCAGCTTGAATGCAGAATATTCAGCAGTCTGACGGTGTAGTCTCTCCACAAGGCTGTCCCGGTCTTCTCGCATCTTCTCCTCCAAGGTTTGTTGTTGGTTTACCAGATCTGTCACCCGGCTGGCAGGTCACAAAGCAAAAGCAGACAGAGAGAATCAATTACACAGTTTCTGAGGAGCCAGGGTCTCTGTGTGGAGTGGGCCAGCTGTTGCTACCCATGCCACGTCATACCTCTTGGTACCCTGCCTGCTCCCCAATCTCAACCCCAAGAGGTAGCTGCACTGCCCTTCCTTGGTGTCGCTGCTTGTGGCATTCCTGTGGCTGTATCCCACCTCTGAATAAAGTTCTTTAAGATTTGTCTCCCATACCAACTCCCTCCAAGAAGACTTCTATTCTATGATAAGAATAAGGTTGAGACACTCCCTGAATGCAAGGACCTCAGACACATTGCCTTCCTAGCCCCTCACAGCACCTCCCCGGATCTTATAATCCATTCAGCTTCAGCAACATAAAGATCCCGGGAACACAGGACAACAGGGCCTGTCAACTTCCTGGTCTCAATGTTCAGACAGAATTTTTCTGGAATCCTTCCCTAAACTCCCAGGCTGGGTGGCCAGGGATACCTCTCATGCATTCCTTTCCATCTCAGCACTTATCACACTGGCTTCACTTGTAATTGCTGGCTTACTTCTATCTCTCCCAGAGGAAGGCAGGTGCCATGCTTGGCTAGTTCATGCATGTGAATGCCCACCTAGCACAGGCAGGAAATGCAAGGAGTGTGTGTGGGATGAAGACACACATGAAGGGAAAGAAGTCACCCAGAAGCTGGCTGCCCACCTTGCCCTGGTTCCCAGCAGAGGCTGTGACCTCAGAGATCATGGGGGCTCACAGACCTCTAGATCTCTCTTGACAACAGACCCAGCACAGGACCTTGCACAGTATGTGCTCTCACTGTTGATCAATTACAGTTCACCCATCAGCAAATATTTATTGAACACTGACTAGACCAAAGCAAAAACACCGTGCTATTTTATCTGGTAAGGTTCTGAGGACTTCCCCTCTTCAGGCCATCTTCCCCAAACCTTCTTCCCTCTGTATCATGCATCCTTCTAGTTTAATTATGTGTTTTTTTCCACTAGACTGAGAATTCCCTGAGGGTAGCACCTGGCAAAGGGCCCCCTGCACACAGCAGGTTCTCAGGGTATATTTGTATATCTACCTCCTTAGGGAAGACTTACCTGACCTGGAGACTATGGTGGGTCATAGCTCCCTCTGTGACCCATCCTTAGCCCAGAGAGTCTAGGTCTCTTGTAGCCCTGTCTGCTCCTCTAGAGTACAGGGTAACTCCATGAGGGCAGGGACCACACTTGTCTCTTACTGTTGTAAACCTAGAGGCTAGATGGTCTGGCATATAGTAGATGCTCAATAACTATTTTGAATGAAGGAATAAATGAATATGGGTGGCACTGACAATGACTGGTTACTGCTGACAATTCAAGGTGTGAGCTGAAGTCACCTGCAACTTGAAGGCCACTTCTGCCCCCTCCTCCTATGCCATAGCACTGACCTACTGACTGAAGACACAGGGATCATCAGCTGCCTTATCTCCCAAAAAGAGGAATAAAAATGAAATGCCAGTGTGCCCATTTCCCATGCTGTGCAGACTGGGAACAGAAGGTGATGCTTTCAGAGCCTGCAATCAGGCCCAGGCCTCTGTGACCGATCAGAGAAGCCCAGCTCCTCCACAGTGCCTGCTAGGGCAGGGCTGGAGCCTATACCCCAGCTTCAATCAGAAAGCCTGGCTCAGGGCTGCTCACATCTCAGCCCAATGCAGTCCCTGACCAGCGGAGACCAAATAGTAGCCACATGAGCTGTCAGACCACCAGGCTCCTTTCACCTGCACACCCAAGTCTCTCAGTTAGCCCACCCTCCCTCTCCTAACACAAGGACGTACTCGTTAAGGACGATAATTTCCAGCTCAAGGTCTCCCTTGTCTTTCACAACTTGGTTGTAGCGGCTCCTCCATGATTCCAGAGTCGACAAAGCTTCAGCAACATAAAGATCCTGGGAACACAGGACAACGGGGCCTGTCAGCTTGGTGGTCAGCAACGAGGCCTCAGGGAGCCAGGGGCTGGCCTCACCTTGAATGACCCCTCACCCTAACAGCTTAAACCTCACTCCTGCAATTCACCTTTCTGGAGAACACAGAGTGATAATGGGAGCCCAGCTCCTAGATTGCCAGCTATCACACACATCCACTTGGCAAATCCTTCTTTAACCATCATAATATTTATGTGGTTAAACTGTCCAACCACCCCTCCCATCATCTCCAGCCATCCACCGTGATCCCACCCAACCACCTCCCCCTCTGCCGACCACCCACCCCACCGGCTCACACCCCCTTTCTACCACCACCTGGTCACTTCTATCTAGCTTTTCCACCACTACTCACCTATTCATCCACCAAACCAGCTCCATTTACCCACCCACCTGCTACCTGTCTATCCATCCACTCCCACCTCCATCATCATGCAATGCTCCTCAGGGCAGATGAGAAGTTGGGCCACCCCTATGCCTGCTACCTTGTCAGCAAGTTGCACGTGCAGGTGCTCGGCGTACTCCTCGCTCTTCTCGGCTCGCTCCTTTTGGGCTCGGATGGCCTTTTTCAAGGTTTCTTTGTCTCGGTCTCCCTTCTGCTTCAGTTCCTTCAGCTGCTCCATGATGGCCTCCACTTCCGCCTTGTGCTGGTTCCCACTGCGTTCCAGGTTCTGGCGCGGGGGGGGCGGTGGCGCGGAACAAATGAGGAGAGAGGGAAAGGGGGCAAGGAAGAGAGAGACAAGAAAGGCAGGGGGAAGACAAGGCAAGAGAGCCACAGAGAGAAATAGAGAAAAAGAGACAAGCAAAACAAGGGAGTAGGGCAGACAGAAAACAGTCAGCAACTGTGTAGGGGCTGTGGGCTCGGGCTCCCCTGATGCAGACCACAGAAACAGTTCCTTCTAGCTCCCCATGCCCACCTGGCACCTTTCCACCTTTTATCCCACAGAGTCTCAATGACAGGACAGAACTCCTCTGGAATTCTTCCCCCTGGCATTTCTCTCCATCTCAGCACTTACCACACTGGGGTGTAACTGCTGGCTTGGGTTCTGTCTCCCCAGGGGAGGGCAGGTGCCATGCTAGGCTTGTTCACATGTGTGAATGCCCATAGCATAGGCAGGAAGGGAAAGAAGCCAACACAGGAATGGGTTGCCCACCCTGCCCTCACTTCCTTCCCTCCTCCATCAGGTACTCAGCAGGGCTGTACCAGTCAAACAGAGGCCGTAGCCTCAAAGGATCTTTGGGCTCACATTTGAGACCTCAGTGTTCTAGTCAGATGAACTGCAGGCCTAAGGAATTAAGTGATTGGCCCACGGGCATGGCACCCAAGGCTTCCAGGGTCTCTGTTCACTGCCCCTGCCACTGTCCCCAGAGTCCCTCTGAAGCATGAGTGCTTTGGCGGCAGCTGCCCCATAAACTTTTGGGGCAAAGCCTTGCTGGGAGTGATACTCATGGCTACCACCTTCCTTAGATTCCCAGGCCCTTGCCTCCTCCCTCCCTGCTTATAGGGCCAGCAGGTACCTTGATCTGCATGCACAGGCGACTGTTCTCAGCCTCTTTGCACCGAAGCTGAGCCTGCAGATGCCCACGCATGGACTCCATGGACTTAGAAAGCTCAGATGCTGTCTTTGCTTGAGCCTTTGGAGAGACAGAGAAAGTGACAGAGCCAGGCTTGGAACCCAGCTCTCCAACTCCAGAGTGTACTCTCTGAACCACTAGGCTCCGCTGGCTCATAAAACAGAGCAACTGTAAGGGATGGTACCTTCTCACATTGAATTTCCTGGAGTAGCTCTTCGACTTCCTTATCCTTGTCTTGCAGTAGTAACAGCAGGCGCTGGGAGAGAACACACACTGTCACGTGCTCCCTGGGAAGGGAGAGGAGGCCCAACCCAGGGGGCAAGGAGACTCCTGTGAATGTCTGGCCACCAGGGCCCAAGGGCCCAAGTACATTGGCCCTTGTCGCAGAAATCCATTTTTTTTTTTTAACAAGCATGTTATTTATTATGCTGTTTTTTAAGAAGTAGCATTAATTGTAGAAAACAATGAAAAACACCCAAAAATCTCTCAAGAATCCCTATAATCCCCCACCCAGATACTCACTGCTAATAAATGTTACAAAAGTCGTGAGCATATTCTGTTCCATAGCCTACAATCTCACATTTACCATAATATGATTAAATCCTCTACATCTTTTGAAACAGCTGTTTAATGTTTCAATTTACTAATGTATCATAATCTAACAAGTTCTTGGCAACATGATGAACAAATTTAATGTCACTGAACTGTACACGTGAAGATTGTTGAAATGGCAAATGTTTTACCTATATATTTACCACAATTAAAAACAAACAAACAAAAAAAGCCTTGATCTGGGAATACAGGTTTAGGAATTATCACCAGGATTACTCAATCTCCATGCCTTGCTCAGGTCGACATTTTCCACAGTGATATTTGGCCAGGCATCAAGGGCCAAGGGCCAAACCTTGGGAAACGTGGCCTCCATATTCCTTTCCTCCCTTGGACACTCACAATGGGCATTAATACATCAAGGATTCCAAAAGGTCTTAAGAAACCTATTAGACTTTTTGTCCAGGCCAGCTAGTAGTTTCACAAATTTATATGGCCACGGAATCCCTTCACCTTTTCTTTCTTCCACCCGTTAACATCTTGAGGAACTTAGGGTTATATGGGATAGTCTTCGCAACATGCTGCCTCGGGAGAAATTCCTAGAATTGGAATTGTTGAGTCAAAAGGTATATACCTTTTGATGACTCTTAATCCATAATACAAATAAGAAAATCCAGGTAACAGAACCCTGATGATCTATAAATCTATCATCATTATCATCTCTCATGTGGTATCCAGCTTTGTGGTTCAAGCTCTCAAATGATCACCTAGACAAGCCCAGTGGAGCAGGCAGGACAGGGGACATCACTCTATTTTACAGATCATAAAACTAAGGTGGGGTAGGGGGCACTTTATGTTACCGCTTTCTCTGAGTCGGCCTCCGCCAGCCGTTTTAGCAGTGCTCCTTGTTGCTCCATTAGCCTTTCTGAATCCTTCAAGGGAAGGCAAAAGGAAAGCCAAGTCATCAAGCAATACACTCAGATGTCTACATTCTATTGATTCTTTTCCTTTTCCAAAAACTATATTTCTAATTATAGAAGTAATAAAGTTTAAAAAAGTTTAAAAGAAGTTTAAAATATTTAGTGAACACCAATAAAGCTAAAGTCGCCCTCACACCCACCTCCAACGGTTATCAATTTGATGCGTTTTCTTTCTCTATGTATTTACATATAGCTACACCTAAAAAAATGTTACCATTTTTTAAGGGGTAGGTAGGGAGAGATTCATGTGTGTTTTCACAAAAAATGGTATCATATTGTATTTTTGTGCTACAACTTGATTTCTTTTCCCTTAACAATACATCTGGAGACATTTCCATAGCAATAAGAATCGATCTATCTCATTCTTGTTTGTTGGGGTACAGCTTTTCAGCCTATGGATATAGCCCTGCATTTTTTACCTCTCCTTTACTGATGGAGCCCTGGTGGCACAGTGGTTAAGCAATTGGCTGCTACCCAAATACCCAAAGGGCTGGCAGTTCGAATCCACCAGCCGCTTCTTGGAAACCCTATGAGGCAGTTCTGCTCTGTGCTATAGGGTCACTATGAGTCAGAATCAACTGGATGGCAAGGGGTTTTTGGTATTACTGATAGTATTGGGGTTATTCCCAGGTTTTGCAACTACAAACATTGTAGCAATAGTCACTGGGCGTGTACAAAGTGTCTCTCTAGGGTTGATGCTAAGAAGAGGAAATTGCTGGGTCAGAAGGTTTGTGATTTGTGACTGTACTAGATCCTGCTGTACAAAATGCCTGTGCTGATTCTTACTGCCATAACCAGGGCGTGAGCACTGGGTTCCCCACACTCACCAGCACAGGATAATAGCAAGACTTTGCCTGTAGGCAGTCTTTGCCAGTCCCTACTGTTTAATTTGCATTTCTCTAATTACCAGTGAGGGCTGGCATCTTTTCATATGTTTATTAGTCGTCTGAGTTACCTCTTCTCTGAACTGCCTGCTTACATCCTTGCCCACTGGGCTGTGTCTTTGTGAACCATCCCTGTTCTTCTTGGGCACCAGAACAAAATGTCCCTTGAAGGAGGCCACCCTCCCTTTCTTTCTCAGTCCTGCATGCCCTCTTCACAAGCCAAGACAGAAAGGCTCCCTGGATCCCAAAGTTTCTTTGGGGACCAAGAACTGGCAGAAGAGAGCACTGTGGTTTCTCCAATAACAAGAAAATGCAAAGAACACAGGACAGATAGTCTAGACCAAGGACCCAGAGCCTGAAGCTGCTCTCACTGCCCATTATACCCATGCACTCCCGTGCCTCCAGGGGACACGAAACAACCTGACTCTTCTGCTGTCCTAGGTGCACGCGATCTCACCAAATTCCCTACTCTAAGAGCCACGCCCTATTACCATCCCCATTTTACAGATGAGATTGAGGCTCCGAGAAGTGAGGTAAGCTGTCCAAGGTCACACAGGTGGAAATGTCAGAGTCAGGGCCCTGAAGCCAACTCTGACTGCAGAGCCACAGCAGTCTCCCACAATACTGAAGGCTCCCCACTAAGCACGGAGATGGTGGGGGGCCAGGGGCTACTGAGTGCCAGATGGGCACTGAGGAGATCAGAGCCTGGAACCAAAGAGGAACACCTATTCTAGGTGTGAGTCCAAATTAGCTAACCCTTCAACTCTAGTTAGAGGTTCTGGGGATTCTAGGATGGTAGAAGCCAAGACGTCGAAAAGGAGAAGGGGTTTTCTGAAGGCACCAGTCTCAGCACAAAATAGCAGCAGCATCTGCCATTTACCAAGCACCTATTATGTGCCAGGCAGCATGCGAGTCCCTCGTTCACACACACATCATTGCTAATTCTCACATCAACTCCATGTAGAAAATGTGATTCCCATTTTACAGGTGGAAAAACTGAGGCCCAAAAGAGATAAAAATCTGTCCCAGATCACTGAGCCAGAAACAAAACAGGTACCATAAAAGTATTTTAGAGAATAATTTGGCCATAACTAGTAAAATTGATAGAAATATTCTAGAAACTCTCAAATAAGTATACCTGGACAGTGTATTTGAATGCTTGAAGTAACATTGTTTATAATAGCAAACTACTGAAAACATACATGTAGACCAACAGAACAATGGATAAATAAATTGTGGTGTAGACATAAATGGAGTCCTGGTGGCACAGTGGTTAAGAGCTCAGCTGCTTACCAAAAGGTCAGTTAGAATCCACCAGCTGTTCCTTGGAAATCCTATGGGGCAGTTCTACTCTATCTTATAAGGTCGCTATGAGTCAGAATCAACTTGACTACAATGGGTTTGCATTGTTTTTGCTAGTCATAAATGGATAATAGCAGAGAACGGTAATGATCTTAGACCTCAAGGATAAAAACGTATCAAGTTAATAAAAATAATGTTAGTGAAAAAAGCAAACTCAGAAGAACACACACGGAACAATATCATTCATATAAAGTTTTAAAATATGCCAAATAATACTACATGTGGCTTAGGGATACATATGTGATACAAACCATCAAGTTCAAGATATACAGGTTCCCTCTGAGGAGAGGGAGACAAGATTATCAGAAAAAAAGAGGCAAGCAGGATTTAACTAACTACATGGACAGGTTTTATTTCTAAAGCTGGGCAGTATGTACACTACTTTGCTCTGTATTATATATCCTAAACATGAACTTTTAAAAAATAAAGACAAGACACTGACAACATTTCATAAGACATTGAACTAAGAAAAATGTGATCATTTTATCAGCACTGGCATTTTGAGGCGCTTAGCATCCCTTTGGAAACTCTGGTGGTGTAGCGGTTAAAAGCTATGGCTACTAACAAAAAGGTTAGCAGTTCGAATCCACCACGGGCTCTTTGGAAACCCTATGGGACAGTTCTACTCTGTCCTATAGGGTTGCTATAAGTCGGAATCAACTTGAGGGCAACAGGTTTGGTTTTTTTTGGTTTAGCATCCCTTTGGTTTGACTCAAACAGGAAGAAGACCATTTATACTGTGTTAAGTCTTTTCAGAATAATTTGCTAACATAAAATATGCTTCGAAGAACATCTTTCAAGAAAACAAAATGATCCCACACAATCTGGGTCTGTCATCCACTCATCATTCTTTTAAAAAAAGGGACATGAACTTGAGCCCAGTACTCTCCTAGGTTTGCCACACACTCTTGAAAATGAGCTGAAATCCTGACTCCCCACTGCCGCTATTCTAAGGTCCTTCACGTGCCACCTGGCCCAGTTTCAACAACAACTAAGACCGTTTCTGACTACTAGGTGCCTAGCACTTTACGTGAATGATTTCATTCAATCTGTCTACAGCCTCTCAGGCCAGGCACCAGTATTATTTCCTTTTTACAGATGAGGAGGCTGAGGCTCAAAGAGGATGGGCATATAGCACTAGAGGGGTGCAGCTGAGTCCGAACCCTCTTGCCCAGAACGTGGGCAGAGGCCATGAGCTCACCTCTTTGCTATGCTGTTCCCTTAGCAGGTCTCGGAGGGTGCGGTTGGTCTCTTCAAATGTGCTCAGTTTCTGCAGGAGAAGTTCCTTCTGCCTTGTCAGGGTGTTGATGTCCGTGCAGGTCATCTGTTTCTCCTAGAAGACAATCTGGCAGTCTCACAACATGCAGGGGGAGAAGGGAGGAGGCAGTAGAGAGAGGTGCTGTGGGGGACCTAAGAAGTGCTGGGTGCCAAGATGCCTAGGTAAAAAGAGCTGGGTGTACAGGGTCAAGGTAGTCAAGGGGAAGCTTCCTGGAGGAGGCAGAACTAACAGGATGGACAGGATCTGAGTCTGCTGCAAGAGGCTGTGAAGAGGACTGGAGAGCTCAGTATGGGCAGGTGTAATCAGGGCAGGCTTCCTGGAGGCAGCAAGGGAGGAAGAAGGCACCTGGTGGCTGATACCTGCAGGAATCAACCGCATGCCTTGACTCAGTATGATCCCAGGTGACCCATGATGCGGTTTCCTCAGAGGCCCTGGCCACCAGAGGTCATCTTCAAGAGGAGTATGAGTAGGGGCTAGGGACTGAGAATTCAAGTGTGCTCTCTCCCAGCATAGTTATGTCATAAAGTCAGCCTGATGACTGCACAGAGACCCCACCCTGCCTGGGGATGGCCCCTCTCCTGCCTGCCACCTACTGTTTTCAATTTCCCAATGGTGTCCTTCAAGGCCATGACTTGCTTGGCGGCAGCAGCTCCATCCATTTCAGCCTCCACCAGCTTGGACATGAGGCACTCCTTCTCCTGCTGGAGGTGTTTCTTCTGAAGCCTGGGACCAGAGAAAACAGGGCTCTGTAAGCCCTCGCAGGCTTCTGCCCACCCAGAGCGCCAAGGCTCACCTCACAATGGCCTGAGAGGCTCATATCCTAGTCAGGGAACAGTGGGGGAGTGGGGAGGCGGTCCTTCCAGCCCCAGTACCTTTTGGAAGGACAAGGGTCAGAAGTCACACCCACCTAGGCATCAGACCACGGCCTCCACACCAGGTGACATTATGCTACCTGTGGCTGTTTTTCTCTTAGATAGTCACCATCCTAGTTCTCACCACTGCCACCTCTCCCACCAGATGCTGCCACGGCCTCCTAACCACTAGCTTCAGATCCATTTTTGGGCCCTCCCATCTGCTCTCCACACTCCAGCCAAGTCCGGTCATGCCACTCCCCTGCTTTTAAAACCTTTCTTTGGCCCCCATGAAAACTCTTTACAGTGACCTCTAAGGGCAGGCCCCGGCCAACCTCTGTGGCACCCTTGCTCTCTGCCCACTTCCCTTTCCTCGGCTCTGGCCTGCTTTCCATTTCTGAATTGCAAACACTTTCCCACCTTAGAGCCTTCACACAAGATGTTCCCACTATCTAGCATGTTTCTGTCCCTGTCCTCACCATCCTGCAAGACTCCATTTAATGTCACCTTTTCCAGAAAGACTTCCTTCCCACCACACTCAATGGGGTCTTCCTTTTTCCTCATGGTGTGAATCACAAGTGCAAGGGGGTAATTCCCTATGCGACTGTGTTGAACAGCTGTCCCCCAGGTTAGACTGTGCTCCAAGACATAGAGGTAGTGCCTGTGCCTGTCTCCTCTGGAGCTAGGGTAGCCTGGCTCGAGAGAGGTGTGGAATGAAGGAATCAACTCGCGGGGCAGGGTGAGGCGCTGCCTTACATGGTGAAGTCCTTCTCCTCCTTGATGCGCTCGATGTTGTGCCTGAGCACTGTGTTCTCGTGCTCAGTCTCGGCCAGCTCTTGGGCCACCTCCTCTAGCTCCTCCTTCCGCTCCTCAAGGAACCGCTTGGCCATCTGGCGTTCACCCTTCTGCATCTTGACCTGCACAAGGACATGAAGGCAGGGACCAGTGAGGGGAGGTTCTTCCTCTCCACCCATCTCCACCCACTGACATGTCCATCACTTTGAACCAGAATAAGGGCACCTTCAATTTTGAGAGCGATGTTGCTACACAGGCCCTGCACCGGGTCCTCTATGGGAGCAATCTCAAGTTAATCCTCACAAAGCCTCTCTGGGTAGATACCATTCCTCTCCTCATTTTGTAGATGAGGAGACCAAGCAGAGAGGGTGAGCAACTTGCCCCAAGGTCACTCAGCTAGTGGGGATGGAGCCAGTATGGAAACCACGTGTGGTTCAACTAGCTACCTTAGGAGGGAAGATGTCATAAAAAGTCCCCTGCGAGCTGTAGGCTAAGGGGAAAGGAGGGGCTGTTGCCAGGCAACCAGCCCCAGGTTCTCCAGAAGGGTCCATGGGCCTGAAGCACAGGGTGGAGGATTAAAGACACAGGCCATGTTAGCAGTCAAGACCTGGATTTAATGCCAGATCTACCAACTTCCTTGGACATCCAGGTTTTGTTTCCAATTCCATTGCCATATCCCCTCCGAAGTGACAGCTAAGCAACTAAGGACAAATTTTCTTTGCCTCTTTGGGGCTGCTTTGGTGGTTGTTAAACTTTCTCATAAAATGGAGAAGTGAAGGCTGAAGCTTCCCAGTTACTTCAACTCTAAAATGGGGGCACTAATACCCCTAGCTTCATTTGCTGTTGAAAAAAATCAAATCAGGCCATCCATGTACAGCACCAGGCAAAGTAAGTGCCAGCCTTGAGGTAAGTGCTCAATAAAGAGGGCTGTTTATCATCATGATGGCATCTGGAGTTTTCCCCAACTACCTCCCCAGGGGCATCCAAAGTCCTGGGCAACCCTGAAGAGGATGGAAGGCAGCAGAGGCAGCCTGAGGGAAGGATCCACCAGGAACCCACTAGACATTCCCACACATCCACACATGCTAGCTGTCACAGTCCCCCACACCCCTCACCTCAGACTTGAGACAACCAACTGCATTCATTAGACTGTCAATCTTCTTATCATAATGGTTCATTTTACAGTGACCCGAATCGTCATCTTCTGTAGAGAGGTCACTTAACCGCATCACTGAGACCAATTTTTCTGAAGATGGTGGAGTGATCTCCAGGCAATGAGGTGGATTCTGACATAGAAGAAGGAGAGACACATGAACTCGTAAGGCAAAACCTCAGCCATCAGTTCCACCATGCCTGGTGGTCCACTGGAGGCTCACTTTATTAGGCAGGAAAAGCTAAATAAATGTCCAACAACAGGGACCCAGGGGGAGAAGAATACACTGCGCCCACCTGATGGAACATTTACCTACCCATGTTTAAATGACCTTTTTGAAGAATTTCTTACATAGAAAGCTTCATTACAATGTTAAGTTGAAAAAAGAAAAGATTATAGTAAATTAGCAAAAATAATAATAATATCCAAAGTTGGCAAAGTTTTGGGGCAATAGATGTCTTCTATTGGGTAGAAGTGAAATATGCTAAAAGTCTTTTCAATGAATAAGAATAATCAATGGTGGACTAATTATAAGCATGGACAAATCTGCTGTAAAAGGTAAGGAAATCTGAATACGGACCAGGTATTATATGATACTAGCAAAGCCCTGGTGGCGCAGTGGTTAAAGTGCCCAGCTGCTAACCAAAAGGTTGGTGGTTCCCACCCACCTGCCGCTCTGTGGCAGAAAGATGTGGCAGTCTCTTTCCGTAAAGATTACAGCCTGGGAGACCCTATGCGGCAGTTCTAGTCTGTCCTACAGGGTTGCTATGAGTCAGCATCGACTTGAACGCAGTGGGTTTGGTTTTGGGGATTATATGATACTAACAAATTAAGTTTTTAGGACTAATTATCATTATTTTGGTTGTAAAGAAAAATATTATTAGGAATGCATACTGAATTATTTAGGGGTAGAATGGTATTATGGTCTGGAAAATACTTTTAAAATACTTCAGCCTGAAAGAAATAAAGATTTCTTTTTAATGCATGTATCTCTTAGTAAAGTTTATGTAAAGCTGCATAATACTTTGCTTTTAGGATTCCACTGGGGAAAACAAAAGATACCATAATTTTGGAGCCAGGGTTTCCACAGATTTTTGATATCATTACCTTGACTCTCATTCTATAAATTTAATCTGATACATTAAGTCATTGCCACTTCTCATTACTGGCACAGCTTTTTGCCCTCTTCAGCTGAGGTGGCTAACCTTCTGTGCCGATTTCCAGAAGATGATGGCTATCGAGAATAAAAAGTGTTTAGTAGAAGTATAACTGTTAAATCTAACAAGTAGGACTCTCATAGGGTACGATTAAAAAAATGCACGTGCCTTTTGCCCCAGAAATTCTATTTCTAGGGATTTACTATGAATAACTAAGAATGTGAATCAATGTTTAAATTCAAGGCAAGGACACAGCTAAATGTATAACAAGATAGTATTGGTTAAATATATAATGGTACAAACATACACACAATGGAATGCTGCCTTGAAAAAAATGTGCAGTGTAGATGTAATCAATATATGTGAAACAAAAAAGAATGATATACATCAATAAGTAAAATATGATCCCATTTTTACAAAAATTAAAAAGAATGAATCTATTCATAAGAAAAGTTCAGGAAGGCTTCCCACCTAGAGTTTGCATAGGTCTCTTACTCGGGTGGCAGGATTAGAGATGTTTTTTACTTTCTTCTTTGTGCTGATTTGGATTTTTTAATTTTTCAACAATGACTATATATTACTTTTATAAGAAAAAAAGTTATTTTTAATTTTAAAAAGGAAGATAATAACAAATCTATAGATACCACAATTACCACTATAGTAAAAGAGAAAAACTACACATAGGCAAAAGTGTGATAGTAAATATAACAAAATATTAATAGTTTCAGAACAGTGGTTACCCTTGGTGTTGGAGGGGTAGGTGGTACCAGGAAAGAGACCAGAGGGGAGCTTCCGGGAAGCTGGTGATGTTCTGTTTCTGTTTGGGTGATGGTAACACAGGTGAAACAGGTATATTTGGTTTGTAAAAATTCACTGAGTAATGTGTAATGACGTGTGTACTTCTCTGTACTTTTCAGTAAAAAGTTTTTAAAACTTAGTAGTGGCCAGATTTGAGTAATAAGATTACAGGTAATAGTCTATTTTTCTGTATTTTCAACTTTTTGTAATAGAAGTAGACTGATTACCTTTAATAACAGGGAGAAGAAAAAAATCTAAACCTTCTTTCTCACAAACACAATCTGATGTACCAGATGGGATTTAAAAAGTCAAACAAGAACCACACATGCACACAGTGGCTTCTGGGCTCCATTTCCAGCTCCACCCCCAAACTTTCACCTCCTGGGGTCTTTCTCCTCTTTGTCTACACAACGGAAAGGATCCGGCTAGAGCCTCACAGGAAATGGGAGGTGGAAAAGGGCTAGCCCAAAAGAGAAAGCATGAAAAATAGCTACTGACTGAGCTGCTGAGAGATTGGACAAGTCACATATCTGGGGCCTCCATCTCCAGGATTCTGTAGCGTCAGGACCAAAAGTTGGTATTGAGCTTTCCAGAGGGGATCATAGCTCCTAGCAACCCATGTCAACAGAAAGTCAATTTCCATCGCAGCATATCTTTAATTTATATTTTGAAACTACCAAGTCTTTTCACTTTTTAAAAAGGCATTATTATAAAATGCATGCTTGCTATAAAGAAATTCAAACAGTCCATAAAAAATATCCCCCATACCCCAGACATAATCACTGCTTACCACTTCTGGTATATCCTTCCAGAAAATGTTATGCATAGACGCATACACATTAACACCCTTTTTTCAGCAAATAGGGTCAAACATGCTCTGTGGCTCTGTGTTTCCTTATTGTATACAAATATCTCACTCTTTGCAATAGCTGCAAGGTATTCCATTGTATGGATGTACTGTAATTTAACCAATATCCTCTTGACAGACATTTAGGTAGGCGCCAGTTTTTCTCTATTACAAGCAATGCTGCAGTAAACGTGTTTACATACAGATCCCTGCATTTGCATTCTTCTATGACTTTCTTAGGATAAATTCTTAGACGTAAAACTGCAGAATCAGTGTTTGGCTAGATGCTGCCAAACAACCCACTGGAAGGGTTGAACCAGTTTCACAGACCTACCAAAAGTTGCTAAAAAAAGTTCGCTGATCCTCCATATGTTTGCCAATACAAGTTATCTGGAATCTTTTAAACTTTTTTCCATTCAATAAAAATAATCATTCATTTTTGTTTTTAAAATACATAGTTGTTTTTAATTTACATTTCACTGATTATTAGTGAGGTTCACATAGTACAAAGTGTAAGACAGCATTTTAATTCCAATTGTTCTTGCATTTTATATATGTGTGTATATATATGTACATACATACATATACATACATACACACACACACACACACACACACACACATATATAAATATATATATATGCCAGAAGACTTTCCATTTATTCCGTAGAATACCCCATACTCCCTTTATCTCTTAGGGATAAATTGGTAAATCAAAACCATGAGATTATGACTACAAACTTCAGAATAATTACTTTTATTTTCGATTTCTAATTTTAAAAGTAATAAGCTATAAGAAAAAAGACTGAATCTTCCAAAAAAGACCAGGTATCATTATCTTAAAGTAGGCCAAAGTCCTTTACTTGTCTCAAGAATGAGAGCTTTGCATAAAACATGGCCAAAGGCTTTTAGCCTTCTCTTATCATTGAGTTTTACTATTGCCAATTGATTAGAATGTAAGCACAATGAGGGCGTGTCTGCCTGGCTCACAGCTGTACCTCCAGTTCCCAGAAGTGGCTGGTACGTAGAAGACTCAATAACTGTATGCTGCATGGATTAAGATGGATGGATGGATAGATAGATGGATGGATAGATGGACAGAAAGGCAATTCATGTTGAGGTGTGGCTAAAAAAAGAGACCAGTTCTTTTAGGCACCTTGAAACTAATACTGAAGTCACTAATTCCCCCAGGAGATTGTTCCAAAAATAGCTTTGATGGCATCCATGGAATGTGTACATGGTCTCCTATGTGTGGCAGAGTGTCTGGGTGAAAACCAAGGAACCTTGGATGACTACTTTAAAAGAGGCAATGCTTTCCCTGTGAGCAGCCATCTAAGATACTCCACTGGTCTCACCCCTTCGGGAGCAAGGGAGAATGAAGAGAACAGGATACAAGGAAAAGATTAGTCCAAAGGACTAATGGACCACAGCTACCAAGGCCTCCACCAGACTGAGTCCAGTACAGCTAGATGGTGCCCGGCTACCACCACTGACTGCTCTGAGATCACAACAGAGGGTTCTGGACAGAGCTGGAGAAAGATGTAGAATAAAATTCTAATACACACAAAAAAGACCAGATTTACTGGCCTAAAGGAGACTGGAAAAACCCCAAGAGTATGGCCCCAGGACACCCTTTTAGCTCAGTGGTGAAGTCACTTCCAAGGTTCACCATTCAGCCGGGGATTGGACAGCCCCATAAAACAAAACGGGACTAATGAGGCACAGCAGTCCAGGGACAAGGGCTAGAAGGCACAAGGGGACAGGAAAGCTGGTGATAGGGAACCCAAGGTTGAGTAAGGATAGTGTTGATACGTAGTGAGGTTGTTAACCATTGTCACAGGGCAACATGTGTAGTAACTGTTTAATGAGAAACTATTTTGTTGTGTAAACCTTCATCTAAAGTGAGAATAGCAGCACGATTGGAAGAGCGTAGTCAATGTCACTGAACTGCGCATGTAGAAACTTTTGAAATAGTGTATCTTTGGCTACGTATATTTTTACCGAAAAAAAAAAAAAAAAAAAAAAAAGGTCGAGAAGGGAGAGGGTTGACATGTCGTGGGGTTGTTCACCAATGTCATAAAACCATATGTGTACTACTGTTTAATGAGAAACTATTTGTTCTGTAAACCTTCACCTGAAGTACAACTAAAAAAAAAAAAAAAGGCAATGCTTTCTTGGATAAGTACTTTCTGGTATACATATATTTTTAAATTATGCTTCAAAGACTATAACAATTACATGGGGAAAGATATTATGTGGCTCCTCACATATAATCAGAGTGGCTAAGAATATAACCTCAGGAATGAGATACCCTTGACTCCTAATCGTGCCTCTGCCACTTCCTCTGTGAGACTCCTGACAAGTCACTTCATCTCTCTGAACCTTTGTTTCCTCATCTGTAAATTGGGATAGCAGAACCTACCACAGAGCAGTGCTGTAAGGACTCAGAAGACTAACGTATGTTCAGTGTCTAACATGGTCCTCAATAAATGGGGCCTGTTAGGAGACCTCTAATAGCTATAGCTGACCCTGAATCATACCGACTTTGAGGCCTGCTAGAATCTGACCAGTCCGAGAAGAAAAGCCTGAACGAGAATGAGCCTACCTCCCACTTGCATCCCACATGCCGGGCAGATGATTTTCCAGGGGGCATCCAAGGTACCTTGGTTTTCACCCGGACACTCCGCCGCACATTCACGGTGTCCCCTTTCATTCCGCGCTTATGAGATTTCTGTGGAAATGGACAAACCCAGGGTCACTTCCATGCATGGCTGGTTATGGCATCACTCTGGTGGCGTCCACCTCCAAACTGTGCAAGGGAGCCTCTTTTGACTAAGGTTACTGCTTCTGTTTCTGGATGACAGTTCTGCCTACCTTCCAACTGGACAACTGATCACCAAAAGACAGTGCATTTGTCTCCCAATCTTTTGAAGTTAAGAGCTTGAGGAGGCTGAGTGAAGGAGTGTTGCCCTAATCCACAGCCGTTACCTCGGCCCACTAGCATGCTCCTACCTGGCTGCTGGTCGCTGATGGTTTCGGGAGTTTTTTTATGTGGACGTGGACAGGGGTGTTCTCATCCACGTGAACATGTAAGGGGGGAGTTGAAGAGCGGTCTTTCATGGTTCACTTCTGGCAGGCGGGGGAGGACAACACAAAAAAGGTTGATCTGTGGATGAGTAAACTGGGCATAAAAATCAGCTCACAGCCTCTGAGGGCCACTGAAAGCCTAGCCACCAAGCGAGCAGGACAACTACCAACTACTGGCATGCAGGCGAGAACTGAGGCAGCAGTGCCATTCAGCAGGCTCCCACAGAAATCTCAGCTGAGGACCACTGGGGAGATTAGATGCATTCAAGAGAGGGGCCTGCGAGACTATGAGTTCTACAAAAGAGCCCAAAACCAGGCCCCAGGGCCCTCAGAGCTGAATCTCCTTTCAAGCCTGCTGGAATGCATAGCTCCTCCTGGGATCTGGTGCAGCACAGCTGGAAAGCAGATGGAGCCTTCTACATCATTATCTGACCTGAGCATGAGAATTAGCATGGGAAACACACAAAAAGGTTAGGATGCAAAATAAATCAGGCAGCAGACCAGTACAGGACTATGAAAAGACAGCTGGAGGAGATGCCAAGGACGAGAAGGTTGTGGTGTAGATTCTAAAGAAAACAAGAAAGGCAGAACCCCAGTGATGCACCCGTCCCCCACCACCAGCTCCTAGCCCCATTCTTTGTTGTTGTTTGCTTTTCCTTTTTTCCTGGGGAAAATCTGTTTTAAAGATTTTTGGTATGTGTCTGGAAAGATATGGTTAAGACAACTTCCTCATCTTCCGGCAGCCTCATCACAGGCAACAAAAAAGCAGAATATGTGTGACAGCACCTAGCGGAATACCCAGACCATGACAGGTGCCTGGCAGGGTAAGGCAGCTTCTAGGAAACATGTGCAGAAGCATTTCTGGTAGGGCCACAGACCAGAGAAGGCTGCTTCGTGTGCACATCACCTACCGTCACAGTTACACTGGGCGCTCCACAAGGTGTTCTTAAGACCTTTTTCTGCGTGAGACTCGTTACTCCGTTCTTCCCACACGATGGAAACCTGCACCCGGGCACAAGAACCAGATTATAAGCAGAAAACTAGGGCTTTCCTACTTCTTAGATCTTAGACCTCCTGACAATACACACTGCATATGGTGGCTAACAAGTTCACAGCTAGGAGAACCAGTCTGGAATTACTTGAATCCCTTTACACAAGCAACAAACATGCATGGTGTCCCCAGCAGTGGGATGGAAACAGGGGGTGATGGGCATTGGCATGGCTGGCCTTTTAACCTGCCATCGCATCACATGTATTATGACCTTTTGCTGAAAAGACCAGCTGTCATCCTGTCAGGTGACAAAAAGCAGGCAGCGCATGAGGAGCAGCCAAGGTACTAGCTTGGCCAAGCGTGAAAGTACCCAGGGCAGTGCCTGGAAAAGAGGCCCTAGACAGATGCTCAGTGAATGACTGACATAAGACAGAGCATTAGGCAGGCTCAGAAGCAAAGTCACTGTGACTAAAACTCATAAAAGTAAGACTAAGAACATGAAATATTAACCCAAATATTCCGCTCACTGACCTTTAAGCTCCTAAGAACCAGGTTTTTTGTTTTTCGTTTGTTTTTGATCCCATGTATAATTCACTTTGCTTATACATATACAGGCCCCATCACCAGATTTGTAAACACAGCAAATTTTAATCTGCTCCAAAATTTTGGCAGCAATACATCCAAGAATTCCAGGACGGGAAGGGACTTGGGAAGATCATTTGGTCCATCCCATTGCTTCCTGATCCAAACCTAATCCACTGCCGTCAAGCCAATTCCAACTCATATTGACCCTACAGGACAGGGCAGAACTGCCCCAGAGGGTTTCCAAGGCTGTAAATCTTTATGGAAGCACACTGCCACATCTTTCTCCCTTGAAGCAGCTGGTGGGTTCGAAGTGTCGACTTTTCCGTTAGTAGCCAAGCACTTAACCACTGTGCCACCAGGGCTCCTTGCCCTGATAGCCCCAAAATATTATCTTGCCCTCCCCACAAATGCTTGGGGAAAATAAAGCAACATAAAAATGCAACATAAAGACATTTGAACATTTTATGCACTTTGCTGTATATTATACCTTGATTAAAAAAAAAACAAAATTGTTATTGAGCCCTACTAATCAGTTAGCTGAGAATTACCAAATCTGAGAAGACAGATTTTCCCCACCCTCACAATATATCTGCTCACTAGAGGCCAGCAGATTTGGTAAATCTCTCCCTCTTTGGAAAAAACCACCTTGCTGAATGCTGCATCCACTGCCTACATCATTTGTATTTATTTACACCTGGCATCCTTTCAAAAAAGGATCTGAGCTTAATACTCCATTGAGACAAACCACTCCTTGGTGACCCTGTTTGCTACTAAGAAACTATGGCACCTAGAGAGAGAGGGAGGTGGAGATGGGATTGTGTGTGTGTTTCCCTCCTTCCCTTTAAAAGCAATTTTTAAATGTTTTGGTCCATTATTTCAGGACAAAGAACAGGGAAGCTGAAAAAGAGAAGCCTCCAGGAGCCCAAGCCTAGCCTAGGGGCCCTTGACCTCCTTTCCCTGCCCTACGGAGGAGGCGCCCCCCACACTGGCAGTAAGTACCTGGGGGAGCCGCCTGAGGATGAGGCAGACATGGCTAGGCACCAAAGCCACAAAGGTGGGCAATTGGGTCAGCAGGCTCTGCTCAGGGGGACCCAGAGGGGCTTGTCAATGAGAATAACAGGGGCCTGGCATCAAACGTCCTCTTTGAGGGGAGGAGGGTGGAAGCTTTGGGGGTGGCAGTTGGACGAAAACTTGGGAGGCGCTCCTCTACTGTCCAAGTCGCACAGCAACTGTCCTGCCAAAGTGGGGGGAGATAGGAGAGGCTGAGCAACCTGCGGGGTGGCTGGTGAGCAGTAGCGGGGGGGGGGGTTGTCACTCCCCTTCCCAGGGAGGGACGAGGGCGCGGAAAGACGCGGAAAAGGACCACCACGCCCAGACCCCACCCGGGGGTAAGGTGGTGGGCTACAAAGGGCAAAACCTGAGTTGCTAGCAGGCGTGTGAAGAGGGCGGGTGAGAACCACTGGGCCCCAAGTGGGCCCCAAGTGGGCCCCAAGTGGGCCCCAAGTGGGCCCCAAGTGGGCCCCAAGTGGGCCCCAAGTGGGCCCCAAGTGGGCCCCAAGTGGGCCCGGACCTGCGCAGGGAGCGGGAGGGATGTTCGGGGCGGGGCCAGGGCAACAGTCTCCTAGGAGAAGGGGCGTTCCCGGCAGAATAAATACCCTGAGAGGGCCAATAGTATTTGAAAGAGGGAGGAGCAGAGACTCCAAGCGAAAATGGGCGCTCCGCAGCTAGGCGGAGGGAAAATCCTCTCGGGCTCAGCAGGAGCTGGCTGGGAGTTAATAAACGAGTTAGAGAGGGTTAGACGCAAGGTTGTTCAGGAAGTGGGGCGGGATGCCCGGGTGAGGCCCCGTGGACGGGTAAACCCGCTCCAGCGAAGTTGAGAAGCCCCCAGGGGCGGTTCCCGGGGTACAGCGCTGCCTACGAGGAGCGGGTAAATAACTGCTGTGCGGAGATGAAATCCGGGCCGCAGGCCCGCTGGAAGAGGCGGACAAGGCGAAGACCACCGGCGGGCAAGAGAGCAAGGGGCCAGTCTCCGTTGGTGGAGAGGAGGGACGACCACCCACCAGCAGGCAGGAGGGGACCAGTTTCTGCCCATAGAGAGAAGGGCGAAGCCCTGCCAGAGGGCAACAGAGGAGGGAGGCCGGCCGGCCCGCCCGTTAGCGGGAGAAGGAGAAGTCCCGCGCCGGTGGGCGGGGCAGGGGGGCCAGATTCTGACAGGAGCAGGCCGTGCGCGCCAGAGGGCTGGAGGCGGGGGCGACCCCGGCGGGGTCAGGAGGACCAGGCGATCCTGGCGGAGGGCGACCGCGCCGGGGGGCGGGAAGCGAATGATCCTGCCCGCGGGGACAGAGCCAGGCGGCGGCCGCGGGGCGCCCCAGAGCGCCCTGGGTCCCGTCTGCCGGCGGCCTCTCACCAGGAGCGACACGGCTGCGCCCAGAAACGCCTCCTTATGAAGTCGTTGAAGTCGGAGGCCAGGGTCGTGCCATGGAGACGCCGCGGCGGATGCAGTCCAGCTCCAGCGGCGACTCCTCCCCGCTTCCGCCTTCTTTTCCGACACCCCGTCGGCAGCTCGCCCATTGGCCAGTTCAAACCCCCCCGTGAGCCGCTCGGGTTTCGCCATTTAGGCTCAGCCCCTGGCGTCACAGAGATGCCCCGCCCCACCAGAAGCTCCGCCTACTCCCGGGCCACGCGCTGCGTGGTCATGGAGACAAAGTGACACCTTCAGCAGGGACTTGCTGGGTCTTGTGTGCAAGGGTTGGCTTCCTGCGTCCGCCCGTTTTACCCCTCCTTAAGTCTTCCTGGAGTCTGAATAGATTCCACGGCTACTGATTGAGTGCTGCTCATCCCTATAACTTAAAGGTGCCTTAAGATTCGCTTACAACCTGCTCCCCTTGATAACATATTGGGAAGCTGAGGCTCAGAGAAGGGTCACAGTGGCCGGATCTCACACCTAGCCAGATTAGTTCACTCTGGGCTGGGCACTGGAAATCTAGACCTGTTCCTAGTCCACTATGAGTGCAGAGAGAGAGCCAGCTTCTGCAGACCACTCAGACTCCCTCCTTCTTCCACATCACCTGTGCCTTTGCCAAAAAAAGGGGAAGAGTCAGCATTCCCCTTGCTCGCCACCGCCCGTCTGCACACTGTGCTGCTGTGTGTACAGACCTGTCCCTTTGAGGTTCACGTTGGGCTGCCATCTTCCCAGCTCTGAATCACAGCCAACCAATCATGGGGGGCTGTCACGTGGCTCAAGGTGCCGCCCTGGATTCTGGGAGACTTTTAACACTCTCAGGGACAGCCCTTCAACAATAGTTGGCCTGTCAGTTTCTTGAAGTAGCTCATCTCCAATGACGTTCCTCACCACATCAGACACACATCCCTAGGGACACATAAGTGTTCCACCTGAAATCCTAAATTCCATCTTCCTCATCCCCAAATGGAACTTCTTTTCCGCCTTCTTACAGCCTAATGCCTACCATATTTGTTCTTCAACGGTAGGAAGCCCTCCACTCCCTTGACCCCTGTCATTTTCTCCCCGTTTAATAAATGATGGATCCCCAATCCCTGTTGTAACCCTACCATCTAGAGCTCTGCAAAGATCAAATCCACAGTGTGGAGGCAATGGTCTCCACTTTCAGCTGAGTCCTCAGCACTGCCCAGCAATTGTTCTATTTGTCTCTAGAAACGTACTCCCCATTGTAGCTTTTCCAAACCTTTGATTCTTCCCCATCCCATACCCAAATTCCTCGTTTCATAGAGAAAAATTAAGCCATCAAATGGAATTCCTTCAACCTTCTCCTAACCACCCCGTGCATCTTTAACTTCCCTCATCCTTAAGTCTTCCCATCACAGGAAGAAGATGTGCTTCTTGCTGCCCAAGATAAACTTCCTGCTTCAACAACTAGGTCAAACATCTTTGTAGAATGTCCCTTCTTATCCCCAAGACAGAATTGTTGATTTCTCAGTGTTCTCACAGTCACTGAACCAATGTTTATTAAGTCCCTACTATGGGCCAAGCAGGAGCCCTGGTGGCACAGTGGTTAAGAACTTGGCTGCTAACTGAAAGGTCAGTGGTTTGAACCCACCAGCCACTCCACGGGAGAAGGATGTGGCAGTCAGCTTCCATAAAGATATATACCTTGGAAACCCTATGGGGCACTTCTTGTCTGTCCTATAGGGTCGCTATGAGTTGAAATTGACTCGATAGCAGTCGGTTTGGTTTGGGTATGTGCCAAGCCCAGTGCCAAGAGTGCAAAGACCAACAATCCCATACAGGTCCTCAAGGAACTCATAATAGACCTTTCTAATATAATCAAACAAAATGATTGTTTTCCCCTTCCCACCCACTAAAGGGATTTTGCCTATGTGATTTCATCCTCTCCCCACTTCTGAGGAGGGTCCTACCCTGCCATTGCTGTTCTTTGGGGACTTCGTGATGGAGGATTCAAGAACAGACAGGATTGAGAAGTCATTCTGCACACACACACAGATACACGAGAGGTGGGTGAGAGAGAGGAAAAGGAAAGTAGTCTAGGAACAGAGAGGTATTAGGAGGGGGTTGCTGAAGACAGAGGCATAGAAACACCTATAGTGCGTGAAAGATGTGGGATGGGAAAGGGGAATTTTAACAAGTATAGCTGTGGTCTGTCCCTTTTGTGGTGTTTGAGAAGTGCAGGTAAAGAACTTGAGTTATTCTGACATTACTTTGGATTGCTGGACTATGTTTTCTGAATGCTAACCACCCTGCGCCTGACCAGTGGGTGATGGCTTTCAAAGCATTGCAGTCACTTTGCAATTGCACTAATAGAGGTGTGTACAAGGTCCAAGGAAAGAAGAAGAGGAAAAGGAGCCCCAGTCTGCCTGGGGCAGGCAGGAAAGTGTTCCCAGAGGTGATAGTGTTGGAGCTAGCCATGAAGGATGAGTAGAAGTTTGGCATACAGAGAAGCAGAGGTGAGAATTCCAAGCAGAGAGCAGCAGGTGCAAAGGTATTATTCCATTGAGGCATGAGATAATACATTTATTCAACATCAGTACTTGGGTCCCTTGAAGTGTTACAGGGACAGTTGTGAGAGAAGTCCTGCCAAGGTCAGCAGGACCAGATCATGAAGGGGCTGGCAGGCCAGGATGAGTTTTATCCCCCAGAGCAGATAAAAAAAGCAGAATGAACTCCATATAGATTAAAATAAATATATCTTATATAATTGATATATATATTTATAAGGATAAAACAAATATATAACTATTTAGGAGAAAATATAATTAGATATTTGGGGGTGAAGACCTTTCTATGCATAATGCTGAAGACAAAAACCATAAAGAAAAAAATCTAGAGATTTAATTACATAAAAATTTAAAACTTATGTATATAAAAACTTCTCTTAAACAAAAATAAAAAAGTCAAATTACGAAAAAATATTTTTAACGTATATAAGAAGTTTCACTAACCTTCAGATACACAAAGAATTCTTACAAATAAATAAAAACATAAACAGCCCCAAAGGAAAATGGGCCAAATATAAACCTGTTGCCCATCAAGTCGTTTCCAACTCATAGTAACCCTATAGGAAAGTAGAACTGCCCCACAGGGTTTCCCAGGCTATAATCTTTACAGAAGCAGACTGCCACACCTTTCTCCTGTGGAGCGGCTGTGGGGTTGGAACCATTAATCTTTCCGTTAGCAGCTGAGTGCTTAACCGCTGAGCCACCAGGGCTTCTCTAAGCCAAATATAGCAACAGGTAATTCACCAAAAAAGAAGAGGAAGAAGAAAGAAACACAAATGGCCAATACACAGTCTCACCAGTAATCAAAGAAATGCAAATGAAACCCACACTAAGAAATCATTTTTGGCCCATGAGATTGGCCACTTGTTTTTAAAGGGCAACACCCAACACTGACAAGGCTATTGGGAAGCAGACAGTCTCATTCATATATTGCTGATAGGTTTAAAAATTGATGTAACTTTTGACAGTACAGCTTGGCATCATATATCAAAAGTCTTGAACATGATCATCCTCTTTGACCCAGCAACTTCACTTCTGGAAATGTATTTTAAGGAAATAACCAAGGAGGTGTGCAAAGATTTGAAACCAAAGAGAAATTCCCTTTCAGCCCTTGTTTTCCTCAATGTGCTTTTCGTTGGACTGACCCTTCCTCATCCTCAGAGGGTCAAGTGGGTGGGAGACTTGGGGAAACAGAAAAAGGAGTCCTCTCAGGCTTGCCTTTAGGCTATAGCCCAGGCAAAAAGGATTCCATATGGTCCAGATTGGTGGATTAGGAGATTTTGTAGGATTTGGGGCAAAAGCTTCTCAGCAATAGGCAATATCCACCACCCATCTGTCAGTTTGTCGTACCATGATGGCTTGTGTGTTGCTATGATGTTGGAAACTGTGCCACCAGCATTTCAAATACCAGTAGGGTCACCCATGGTGAACAGGTTTGGATGGAGCTTCCAGACTAAGACAGACTAGGAAGAAAGGCCTGGTGATCTACTTCCAAAAATTAACCAATGAAAACCCTATGGATCACAGAATATTGTCCAATAGACTGCTGGATGATGAGCTCCCTAATTTGGAAGGCACTCAAATTACAGTGGCCTCAACAAAGAACTCCAACATGGTGCAGGATCAGGAAACATTTTATTCTGTTGTAGGGGTAAGCAACTGAATGACAACTAACAACAATAGTCCATATGCATTTATTTTCCCAGGGCATGCCCTCAGCGTATTATTTCTCTGTGGAACCTGGTGAAGTGCAGTAAAGAATAGATGGTAGTTGGGGCAGGGGGAGACTCAGGTTCCCAGGTCTCAGTACACTCAGGGTCTATCTAATCTGAGGCCTAATAAAAATAACTATTATTTGTGAAAGGATGAAAAAGTCTAGCTCCCCCATAAGTGATGCTAATATATATTAGAAGGAATACAACACAGCCATTAAAATGAGAGGTCTATTGCTCAGACGTAGAAAGATCTCCAAGATCGGAATAAATCTGTATCACTGAATAAAAAAAAAAAAAATGTAAAGGCAAAGAGCAAAACTGTAAGTAGAACAAGATGCCATTTTTGTATGAAAATAATTTATGTATGTTAATATATGTGTGTAATAAAATTCTGGAGGAATATTCACTGAACTGTTAGAACTGATTATTTCTGGAAGTTGGATTTGGAGAGATTTTCACTTCTAAATTGTAAATTTCTATAATGGTTAAATTTTTATTTAAAAGCATATATTTCTAGTCAGAATAAAATTAACAGATTGAAAACTTGTCAAAGATATTCATGATCTATTGATTGAAAAAAACAGGTTGTAGAACATTAAGTTCAGTATAACTCTAATTATGTGCTTAGAGGAGTTGGGGGGGATGTTGGTATAAATACATATAGAAAAGACTAAATTTTGGGTAGAGGGCAGATGGGGGTTTCTTTTTTTTTTTTTAATTTCCTTGTCTTTTTTTTTTTATTATTGTGCTTTAAGTGAAAGTTTACAGTTCAAGTTAGTTTCTCATACAAAAATTTATACACACATTGTTACGTGACCCTAGCTGCTCTCCCTATGACAGCAAACTCCTTCCTTCCACCCTGGATTTCCCATGTCCATTCAACCAGCTCCTGTCCCTTTTTGCCTTCTCATCTCACCTCCGGACAGGAGCTGCCCATTTAGTCTCATGTATCCACTTGAGCTAAGAGGCACTCTCTTCACGAGTATCATTTTATGTCCCATAGTCCAGTCTAATCTTTGTCTGAAGAGTTGGCTTCGGGAATGGTTTCAGTTTTGAGCTAACAGAGAATCCAGGGGCCATGTCTTCCAGGGTCCCTCCAGTCTCAGTGAAGCCATTAAGTCTGTCCTTTTTACTAGAATTTGAGTTCTGTACCCCACTTTTCTTCTGCTGTGTCAGGGACTGTCTTAGTCATCTAGTGCTGCCGTAACAGAAACACCACAAGTGGATGGTTTTAACGAAGAGAAGTTTATTTCCTCACAGTCAAAGTAGGCTAAAAGTCCAAATTCAGGGCATCAGCTCCAGGGGAAGGCTTTTTCTCTCTCTGTCGGCCTTCTCATCAATGTTCCCCCGGACTAGGAGCTCCTCAGCGCAGGGACCCCGGTCCAAAGGACGCGCTCTGCTCCTGGCACTGCTTTCTTGACGGTATGAGGTCCCCCTGTCTCACTGCTCACTTCTGTCTTTTATATCTCAAGAGATTGCCTCAGGACACAATCCAGTCTTGTAGATCCAGTCCTGCCTTACTAACACAACTGCCATCCATCCTCCCTCATTAACATCATAGAGGCAGGTTTACAACATACAGGAAAATCACACCGTACAAGGAATCACGGCCTAGCCAAATTGATACACACATTTTTGGGGGGACATAATTCAAACCATGACGGGGACTCTCTGTTATGTTCCCTGTCAGGGTGGTCATTGGTGATAGCCAGGTACCATCTAGTTCTTCTGGTCTCAGGCTGATGGAGTCTCTGGTTTATGTGGCCCTTTCTGTCTCTTGGGCTAATATTTTCCTTATGTCTTTGCTGTTCTTCATTCTTGTTTGCTCCAGGTGGGTTGCGACCAATTGATGCATCTTAGATGGCCCTTTGCTAGCTTTTAAGACCCTAGATGCCACTCACCAGAGTGGAATGCAGAACATTTTCTTAATAAACTTTGTTATGCCAATTGACCTAGATGTCATATGGGGATTTCCTATATTACTCCTATATATTCTTTCTGGTGTTTTTGAATTTTTTTTTTTTTTTGATTTGTGAACTGAACTTTTTAAAAAGTATATGTAATACAGCTATTGAATTTAAACATTTATTATCAAATGAACACTGGAGCTACTGCCCATCTTAAGAAATAAAAGGGATAAAACAAAAGAAAATAACCAGAAGCACTGTCTCAAAATGTTAACACTGGCTATTTTATTTCCCTCATTTTGTTTTTCTAAATTTCAGTGATGAACATGGATTTCTCTTGCCAGTTAGGAATAAAGCCAAAAAAAATCTGCCAAACTTGTTGACATCAAGTCGATTCTGATAATGACCCTAACCACTGTGCAATCGAGGCTCCTTTGTTAGAAATAACCACATGTCAACATGGATGAACCTTGGAAACATTATGATAAGTGAAAGAAGCCAGTCACAGAAGACTACATACTATATGATTCCATACATGTGAGACTCTAGAATACGCAAATCAATAGAGATAGAAAGTAGATTCATGGCCAATTTTGGATAGGTGGGAGATAGACAGATGGGGGGTGATAGCTAAAGGTTATGGATTTATTTTTAAGGTAATGAAAATGTTCTAAAATTGACTGTGGTAATAATGGCTGCACAATTCTAAATATGCTACATATTTAGAATTCTAAATATTCTATTAGTTTGTACACTTTAAATTGGTAATTTGTATGGCATGTGAATTATCTCAATAAAGCTGCTAAAATGTTAGAAAGAAAGAAAGAGCAGCAAAAGAAGCACTCGGGCACCAGAAGAAAGGAAATAATAAAAATTAAAGCAGAATTAAATGAAATAGAGAATAGAAAAACAATTGAAAGAGTTAACAAGACCAAAAGCTGGCTCTTTGAAAAGATCAACCAAATTGATACACCATTGGCCAAACTGACAAAAGAAAAACACCAGAGGAAGCAAATAACCTGAATCAGAAATGAGATGGGCAATATCACAACAGACCCAACTGAAATTAAAAGAATCGTAACAGAATTCTATGAAAAATCGTACTCCGACAAAATGAAAACCTAGAGGAAATGGACAAATTTCTAGAAACACACTACCTACCTAAACTAACACAAACAGAGGTAGAACAACTAAATAAACCTACACCAAAAGAAGACACTGAAAAGGTAATGAAAAAACTCTCGACAAAAAAAGCCCTGGCTCTGACGACTTCACTGGAGAATTCTATGAAACTTTCAGAGAAGAGTTAACACCACTACTATTACAGGCATTTCAGAGTATAGGAAAGGATGGAATACTCTCAAACTGATTCTATGAAGCCAGCATAACCCTGATAACAAAACCAGGTAAAGACAACACAAAAAAAGAAAATTACAGACCAATTTCCATCATGAACATTGATGTAAAAATCCTCAACAAAATTCTAGCCAATAGAATTCAACAACATATCAAAAAAATAATTCACCATGATCAAGTGGGATTTACACCAGGTATACAGGGATGGTTCAACATTAGAAAAATAATCAATGTAATCCATCACATAAATAAAAGAAAAGACAAGGACCATATGATCTTATTAATTGACACAGAAAAGGCATTTGACAAAGTCCAACACCCATTCATGATAAAAGCTCTTAGGAAAATAGGAATAGAAGGGAAATTCCTCAGTATAATTAAGGGCATTTATACAAAGCCAATAGTCAACATTATCCTAAATGGAGAGAGTCTGAAAGTGTTCCCCTTGAGAATGGGAACCAGACAAGGATGCCCTTTATAACCACTCTTATTCAACATTGTGCTGGAGGTCCTAGCTGGAGCAATTAGGCTAGAAAAAGAAATAAAGGCATCCAAACTGGTAGGGAAGCAGTAAAATTATCTCTATTTGCAGATAATATGATTTTATACACAGAAAATCCACAAAAATCCACAAGATAATTCCTGGAAATAACAGAAGATTTTAGCAAAGTATCAGGATACAAGATAAACATACAAAAATTAGTTGGATTCCTCTACACCAACAAAGAGAACTTCAAAGAGGAAATCACCAAATCAATACCATTTACAATAGTCCCCAAGAAAATAAAATACTTAAGAATAAATCTAACCAGAGACATGAAAGACCTACACAAAGAAAACTACAAGACGCTACTGCAAGAAACCAGCAGTGACCTATATAAGTGGAAAAACATACCTTGCTCATGGATAGGTAGACTCAACATTGTGAAAATGTCAATTCTACCCAGAATGATCTACAGATACAATGCAATCCCGATCCAAATTCCAACCGCATTTTTTAACGAGATGGAGAAACAAATCACCAACTTCATATGGAAAGGGAAGAGGCCCCAGATAAGTAAAGCGAATGGATAAACAAATTACGGTATATTCACACAACGGAATACTACACAATGATAAAAGAACAATGATGAATCCACGAAATATTTCATAACATGGATGAATCTGGAAGGCATTATGCTGAGTGAAATTAGTCACAAAAGGACAAATATTGTATAAGACCACTATTATAAGAACTCAAGGAAGGTTTAAACATAGATGAAAACATTCTCTGATGGTTGTGAGGGTGGGGAGGGAGGGAGAGGGGAACTCACTAACTAGATAGTAGACCAGAATTATCTTAGGTTAAGGGCCAGTGACCACCCTGGCCAGGAACAAAACAAGAGAGTCCCTGACGGAGTAGGAGAAAAGTAGGGTGCAGAACTCAAATTCTAGTAAAAAGATCAGACTTAATGGTTTGACTGAGACTGGAGAGACCCCAGAAGACATGGTGCCTGGACTGTCTGTTAGCCCAAAACTAAAACCATTCCCAAGGCCAACTCTTCAGACAAAGATTAGACTGGACTATGGGACATAAAATGATACTTGTGCAGCGTGTGCTTCTCAGCTCAAGTAGATACATGAGACTAAATGGGCAGCTCCTGTCCAGAGGCGAGATGAGAAGGCAAAAAGGGACAGGAGCTGGTTGAATGGCCATGGGAAATTCGGGGTGGAAAGGAGGAGTGTGCTATCATATTATAGAGAGAGCAACTAGGGTCACATAACAATGTGTGTATAAATTTTTATATGAGAAACTAACTTGAATTGTAAACTTCCACTTAAAGCACAATAAAAAAAAATTATTTTAGGTGAAGGGAAGGACAACACACAATACAGAGGAAGTCAGCACCACTGGACTAAATCAAACGCTAAGAAGCTTCCTGAACACAACCAAACACTTCAAGGGACAGTGTAGCAGGAGCAGGGGTCTGGGGACCATGGTTTCAGGGGACATCTAGGTCAACTGGCATAACAAAGTTTATTAAGAAAATATTCTGCATCCCACTTTGGTGAGTGGCGTCTAGGGTCTTAAAAGTTAGCAAGGGGCCATCTAAGATGCATCAGTTGGTCGCAACTCACCTGGAGCAAAGAATGAAGAACACCAAAGATACATGGAAAATATTAGCCCAAGAAATAAAAGGGGCCACATAAACCAGAGACTCCATCAGCCTGAGACCAGAAGAACTAGATGGTGCCCAGCTACAAATGACCACCAATGACCACCCTGACAGGGAACACAACAGAGAGTCCCTGATGGAGCAGGAGAAAAGTGGGGTACAGAACTGAAATTCTAGTAAGCAGACCAGACTTAATGGTCTGACTGAGACTGGAGGGACCCCAGAAGACATGGCCTCTGGACTCTCCGTCAGCTCAGAACTAAAACCATTCCTGAAGTCAACTCTTTAGACAAAGAATGGACTGGACTATAAGACATAAAATGATACTCGTGAAGAGTGTGCTTCTTAGTTCAAGCAGATACATGAGACTAAAGGGGCAGCTCCTATCCAGAGGCGAGAAAGGGATAGGAGCTTGTTGAATGGACACGGGAAATCAGGAGTGGAAATGAGGAATGTGCAGTCACATTATAGGGACAGCAACTAGGGTCACATAACAATGTGTGTATACATTTTTATATGAGAAACTAACTTGACCTGTAAACTTTTACCTAAAGCACAATAAAAAAAATAAATAAAATACAAAAAATAAAAAGACGGAGAGAAAGAACCACACGTGAAGGAGGAGCTGTCAACTCCAACTCCAGAGCAGGGGCCCCAGCCCTGCATGCAACTCTCAACAGGAGGGTTTAGCTGAGTCCTCCTGGCGCAGGCTTCTCCATTTGCCCAAGGGCCTGATTACCTGTTATGTCTATCCAGGAACACCTCCTCTAGGGCCCTGAGGCAACCTCCACAGCAGTGGAGGAACTGTGCCCCACAGTGGCTTTTCCCTTTAAGTGACCTGAGAAGAAAAGACCCTGAGGTTTCAGGCCCTGCTGGGTGGAGTTATGGGAGAAAATTCTCCCAAGCTCTGTCAAGGCTTAGCGTCTCTTGGATCTTCTGAACAGGCCCCTCACTGATCCTGGGCCTCTGAGATGGGATAGACACTGGGCTTAGCTGAGGGTCCTCGTTCTACAGTTCCCCAAACCAGTGGTTCTCAAAATGTGGTCCCTGGACCAACAGCATCAGCCTCAGCAGGGAACTTGTTAGAAATGCACATTTTCAGACTCTACTCCAGGCCTATTGAATCAGAAACTCGGGGAGGGGCTGAGCAATCTGTGTTTTAACAAGTTCTCCAGGTGATTGCAATGCACTCCAATGTCTGAGAACCACTTCCCAGACCATCAGGGAGGGATCTTGGAGAGCATATTTAGCATGCTCTTTCATTTTATGGAGGAGGAAACTGAGGCTCAGAGAAGGGAAGGACCTGGTCCAAGGTCATACACAATTAAGTGGCAGAACTGAAACTCGAAGTTAGACCTGTCTTTCCAGAGCCCCACTCTTTCCTTTGAGCTAAGCAGACCTCACAAGTCCAATTCCAGTTCACTCTATCATTATGCAAGGTCCTTGTGTGGAGGGTCACCTACACACCATGAATTCTGCAGTGATATCGGCAACCAGTGATAGATCTCCCCCTCTGTGCCAGACACAGTGCTCCCTGCTTCACCTCCATTAGATCAATGAATCATCACAACATCCTGTGAGGTTGGCATGAGTGCTAACCCCATTTTACAGAGCTGAAAACTGAGGCTCAAAGAGGGGTCCAGTCACTTGCCCAAGGTGCCAGAGGTAGGAAAGGGCAGAGATAGAATTCAAACCAGCTCTCCTTGACCCCAGGGCCCATGCTGTACTCTACTGTGGCTATCAGGACCACACCAAGGTTTGCAGAGACAGCCACCATTACGGAGGCTGTTCTTCAGCATCTTGGCTAGGAAACCAGAGGGAGACACAAAGCTCCCTGAGCTGGCAAAATAGTTGACAGTCAACACCCAAAAGCTACTGCCATTTACTCATAGGAAAGCCTCGTCTCAGTTTGCACATCATTTTACTGACTTTGGTAACTGGTCTTCTGGTGAGAGAAGATTTTAGAAGCAGTCAACCAGGAGAAAGATGTAGTCGATGATGTGGTTCTTGCTCACATGATTCCCATTCCTGCATTCTCACTTGCTCTCAATTATCCATGCCTCTCCCAAGCAGTCGGTGTACCTCAGGGCAAGGCTTCCAAACCTGGTTTACAACAGGACAAATATATAAAACCAAAATATCTGCATTGCATTTGGGTAATCTGGAGAGTATTTGGGGTCATTTGGAGGACTTCATGAAAATTTCATAGTATTCTTCAAAATATGTTAGGATTAAACCAGTTGTCATAGAGTTGACTCTGGCTCATGGTGACCCCATGTGTGTCAGGGTAGAACTGTGCTCAATAGTGTTTTCAATGGCTGGTTTTTTAGAAGTAGATCTCCAAGTTGCCTCTGGGTGGAATGGGTGGGCTCAAACCTCCAACCTTTTGTTTAGCAGCCAAGCACATTAATCATTACTATAGTATAAAGTATTGGGGAGGATATTAAAGATCAAAGTTGTATAAAACTTCCAAATAAAACATTTTCAAATTCTTAAATGAGAAACTTGAGCTTTCTGTAAAAATAACTTTTTATATCAGGTTTCCTGTTTGAAATAGCTACATGAAATTCCTGATCATAACTTTTTAAAAAATTTAATTTTTGTTCTTGCTGTTGAGAATATACACAGAACATACACTGATTCAACAATTTCTACATGTACAATTTAATGATATTTATTACATTCTTCAAGTTGTGCAGCCATTCCCACTCTCCTTTTCTGAATTGTTCTTCCGTCATTGACATAAACTCACTGCCCCCTAAGTTTCCTATCTAATCTTTCAAGTTGCTGTTGTCAGTCTGATTCCATATAGATAAATCTTAAAACAGCACAACGCTCAAGGAGGACACTGTTTCCTAGTTAAGCTAAACTACAGTTTAAAGAAGACTTCAGGGAATATTTTTGGTTTAAGGTGCAAAGTTTAAAGATTATCTCAGGTAATACTTTTGGTTGTTGTTGTTATTAGGTGCTGTGGAGTTGGTTCTGACTCATAGCGACCTCATGTACAACAGAACGAAACACTTCTCAGTCCTGTGCCATCCTCACAATCGTTATGCTTGAGCCTATTGTTGCAGCCACTGTGTCAATCCATCTTGCTGAGGGTCTTTCTCTTTTTCGCTGGCCCTCTACCAAGCATGATGTCCTTCTTCAGGAATTGGTCCCTCCTGAAAACATGTCCAAAGTATGTGAGACGTAGTCTTGCCATCCTCGCTTCTAAGAAGCATTCTGGGTGTACTTCTTCCAACACAGATTTGTTCGTTCTTTTGGCAATCCATGGTATATTCAATATTCTTCACCAATACCAGAATTCAAAGGCGTCAATTCATCAGTCTTATTCATCGTCCAGTTTTCACATGCATATGAGGCAACTGAAATTCAATGGCTTGCTCCAGAAAGTCTGGATTCCATGAGAATTTGAAATTCTGTTCTGCATTTACCTTCTTTTGATCAGGATTCTTGTATAGAATCTTTCCTGATTATAACTTTTTAATAGGGTAAAAAGACTTTGCAACGGTAGTCTCTTCAAATTCTTCATGGTCACTTTTAGTGAGAAACTTTGTCCACATAAACAGGTGATTCAAAATTTAAATGATTATTTAAATTCAAAAATTTCTAATAGTTATTATAAAATTATCAAGACTTAAACAATTCTTCCTTTTATGTGTTGACAAAGAATGTTGAAATTCCCATGAATAGATTTTGCATACAATGACACTTTTCCATGTCAAGAATCTCAAAATAATGATGAAGCTCAGATTTACAGAATGTGCATGTGTTGTTAAAGCTGTCACTTGCAGCTACTGCAGATGCCATTAAGAGGACAGGTAAATAGCAAATGGACAGGGGTATCTGACCTTTGTAAAGACGTAACTGAGGAGCCACCTGGAGCTATGCAAGCCAGGAGCACACTTTGCTTCTTTCTCCTTGGACCGACTGCATCTGGGGTTGCAGCCGCTGCACCTTGGGTACATGGGAAGGGAACTTCTCCTCAGCCAAGAGTCCATGGGTCCTCTGTCCAGGATGGGCTTTGGTGCACTCTGTCCAGGATGGGTGGTAGAATACCACCTTGGCCACACCAGCTCATCAGGACAACATGATCACTCCACAGGAATCAGGGGCATGTCATAGGACCCTGCTGCAAGCAGGGCTACCAAAGGCCCTGCCCAGCTCCCCTGAAGGGAGGGGACCAACATCTCTTGGCTCACTTGCCATGGGTGCTGTGGCACACTGACTGGAAACTCTGTCTCAGAAGAAGCTGAACCCAGCCTAGCTTTGAGGATAAGTCTTACTGGTCTAAGAGCAATCCCATCCCATTGTCAGTGATTGTCTGTGATTGGTTCAGAAATGGGCATGTGATCCAGTTTGCTGGGGTTCTTTCTGGGAGAGCTTCTGGATGTATTTCTGTGCCAGGACATGATATCTGGAATGGCAGCAGTCATCTACCACTAGCCTGAGGATGAAAACCAACACACAGGCCCAGAAGACTCCCAAGAAAGCAGAGATTAAGTCAACCCAGAAGCCCACCTCACCTCTGGACTCCTAGATATGTCAACCAATATATGTCCTTATTGTTTAAGCCAGTTTGAATTTGGGTTTTTTGTTCTTTGCAGCAGAGAGCATCCTCACTCATGGCTCTGGGACAAACACGAGACAGGAAGATAAAATGACAATGGCACTCACTAAGCATTACCTGCACACAGCAAGGCAGTGTTTTCTCCATTTACAGATGGGGAAATGGAAGTTCACAGAGGCTAAGTAACACGCCCAAGGTAATACAGCTCCTGTGGGGGAGCCAGAATTCCAACCTATGTGTACCATAATCCAGAGTCCGTGTTCTGCATACTGGCAATGCACTGCCAGGTAACATGCCAGTGAGGGAGGAGGCAGAAGAACTTTAAAAGCAAAGGCGCTCAGAAAGCTCAGCAGCTTAAGGCTATTTATTTAGCAAAGGGACAGACAGCCCATACACCTGAGCAGACAAGGAGCCCAGAGGCACTTAAAATTCTGAGTCAACCAGAGAAGGTACTACTTGCTATTTAAGAAAGCAGGGAAAATATTTCTAGAAAAACCATCATGTAGATGAGGTTTAAAAGATTTGCAAATGGTTTGGCAGTGTGTATAAGGTTAAACTTACACTTACCTCTTGATCCAGCTATTTCTCTCCTAGGTACTTACCAAAAGAAATGAAAACTTACATCCACACAAAGACTTATGTCTAATATTTATAGTACCTTTACTCATAAAACCAGGAAACCAATTACCATCAAGTCAATTCTGACTCACAGCAACCCCATGTGTTTCAGAGTAGAGCTGCACTCCGTAAGATTTTCAATGGCTGTGATCTGTTGGAAGTAGATCGACAGGGCTTTCTGCCAAGGAACCTCTGGGTGAGTTCGAACCACCAACCTTTTGGTTAGTAGCCGAGTGCTTAACCATTTGCACCACTGTCTAACTTTAGGGGAGATTTGATGAAATGAGTTTATATGGCATTTTGCCTTGGTTCTTTGGAAAAATAGCCTAAGAGACTTTCCTCTAAGCCCTGAGGAGTTACCTTTGCCCTAGTTTTCTACCCCAGAGGGTTTGTTACTTTTGTCCAGGTTGACTGACATTTTCTGGGTAAGCTGTAAACAACTTGGTTTTGACACTTTTTTGTCTGGTCCTGGTCTGCAGCCTGCCCTGTGATTGGTATGCACCTTGCAGGGATTGGTCAATAGACTATGCAAATGAGGTGAGTTGTAGCCTACTATGCAAATGAAGTATCTGTGGCCTACCAAGAAGGGATTGGTCAGTTCGTAGCCCTGGTGGGGGGACTGCCATGCCTTGAAATTGACAAGGAGTTTGTATATTTAAGCAGCCAGCCCCACACAGGTTTTTTGAGACAGAAGCAGAAGGAAGAGACAAGAGCAGAAAGAAAGAGGCAAGGAACCTCCTAAAAGAGCTGTAACAATGGTCAAAGGCTGTAACACTGAAAACAGTGAGAGGCATAGAAGCGGCCCAACAGCAAAGCTGGCAGCAACAGACAGCAGGGCTAAGAGGAGGCCTGCATGGTCAAAAGGAGCTGAGAGAGCTGTCCTGCACTGAAAAAGGGAGACTTTGCCTACATGCTTCCTGATCCTGATCCTGAGTTGTAGCCTATTGGTCCTGATCCCAAGTTGTACCTGTTCCTTAATATACCACTTAACTTAAGTATGGTCTGTGAATTCTGTGTGAGGTCACTGCAACAGATTATCAAACCAAGAAAATAAGTACAGAGTGTCGTGGGAGAGACGGCTGGTGTCAGAATTGATAAAAGGCTGGAGAGTGGAGGTATGTCTGACCTCCACCTCACAGGGATCAGCCTTGGGCTGATCTTGATTTACATTATCACCCTTGCAGTCAGACAGGTTCGGATGCTACTACTATCACTATTTCACAGGGGATAATGACAGACATACCTCCACTCTCCAATCTTTTTACCAACTCTGACATCAGCTGTCCTCCCCATGGCACTCTGCTTCTCTGCTGGGTTTGATGATTCATTGCAATGGCCACAAAGAAATTACAGGCCATACTTACAGTTAAGTGGTTTATTAAGGAAGTAACAGGGTACAACTTGGGATCAGGATCAACGGCTACAACTCAGGATCAGGAAGCATGCAGCAAAGTCTAGAAGGCTCCCCCGGAGAGGAGAGCACATCCCTCCCTTCTTCATGCAGGACAGCTCTCTCAGCTCCTCTCAGCTGTGCAAGCAAGCAGACCCTTCTCTCTGATGTGCATGCCTTCTCTCAGCCGTGCAGGACTCCTTGTAGTCCACTTAGGACAGGCTTCCTCTCAGCCCCTTCAGGATATGCCTCCTTTTGGCTGCCCCCACCCTTTCTCAGCTGTGCAGACCTCTCCGCCTTCAGTCTCCCTGCCATGGGCCTCTCCACTGCTAACTGCCCTAGCTCATAGCCAGCATAGCAGTTTTGTTCAGCTCTCTTAGCTGCATTCCTAGCAGCAGATTTCTGCTATCACCACCAACTCTGCCACAGAGCCCCTTCCAGGTCTCTTGCTGTCTTCAGTGTTACAGTCCTTGACTATGTTATAGCTCTCTTAGGAGGCTCCTTGCCTCCTCTCTCTCTGCTTCTCTCTTCTTGCCTCTTTTGCCTTTTCTCCTTTCCTGCTTCTTTCTTCCTTCTTCTGTCTGCCAACCTCTATGGGGTTGGCCACATGTATAAGCAAACTCCTGGTCAGTTTCAAGGCATAGCCCTCCCATCATGGCCACAAACTGACCAATCCCCTCTCAGCAGGCCACAGACATTTCATCTGCATAGTAGGCTATAAGTCACTTTATTTACATAAGTATATTGACCAATCTCTGCAAGGTATGTAAAACAGACCAATCACAGGGCAGGCTGCATGCAACCCGGGGCCAGATAAAAAGTACCAAACCACAAGTTGTTTACAGCTTACCCAGGAAATGTCAATCAACCTGAACAAAAGTAACAAACCCTCTAGGGTAGAGAACTGGGGCAGAGGGCCACATAAAGCAATTCTTTTCACCACAAGCCCCAAACTTGAAATAACCCACATGTCTACCTGTGATGAATGGATAAATCAATTGTGATAGATCCATATAATGGACTACTATTCAGGCACTTGTCTACTAATCAAAAGGTTGGCAGTTCAAACCCACCCAGAAGCGCAATGGAAGAAAGTCCTGGGGATCTACTTCCGACAGATCACAGCCATTGAAAACCCTATAGAACACAGTTCTACTCTGAAACACATGGGGTTGCCATGAGTCGGAATCAATTCAGTGGCAACTGGTTTGGTTTTTTTTGTTTATTCAGCCATAAAAGGGAATGTAAAACTGATACATGCAACAACATGGATGAATCTCAAAAGCACTGTGCTGGATAAAAGAAGCTAGACAGAAGGCCACATACTGCATGAGTCCCTTTGTATGACAGTTTGGAAAAAGCAAAACCACAGAGACAGAAAATAAATCATTGGTTTCCAGGTGCTGGAGTGGGAGAAGGGAATTGACTGCAAAGGGGCCAAGGGACAATTTTCTGGGGAGATGTATATAGTCTATATCTTCATTGTAGTGATGATGACATGACTGTATACATTTGTCAAAACTCATCAAACCTTTAAAAAGTAAATTTCGTTGTATATAGATTATACCTCAATAAACCTGACTTAAAATTTTTTTTTTTTTTCTATATTGGCATATAAAGTGATGAGCTTCATTTTTGCCAACTGTTTGAGTCTCTGGTGAAAGGGGTATGGACAGACATAGTGAGCTTAGCAAACCTGGCTACACCTCTTTTTAACAAGCTCCCCAGGTAACCAGTGGTGGAGTGTGGTTTGAGGCCAGGACTTCTGGATGAGGAAGGGGATTCCAAGTTTCTATCTCCACCCCAGACCCATCTCCAACTACTATTTGACATCCTCACATGGATCTCAAACTTAGCACATCTAGAACTAAGCTTCTGACCTGCCCCCAAACCAGCACCACCCACATTCTTCCCCATTTCAGTTCAGTTCTACTCTGCAACACACAGGGGGGTGCCATGAGTCAGAATCAACTCAATATGACAGGGGAGCCAGGAGTTCCCAGCAGAAGAACCTAAAGCTGCTGTGGGTCGCCCATCAGCATGGAGTTGATTCCAAACACCCCATGCTCCCTTCCCTGTCATCAGCCCCACACCCACAAGGTCCAGGCTCTGCCATATTGCGCCCTCTGGTGGCTACATTGGTTAGGGCTGGACAGGAGCCCTGGCTCTTCCCGAGCCCTTGTCAGGGGAGGGATCACTAATTCTTGGCCTCGTTGAGGGCCTGGGGCCTAAGCTAGGGTTCCAACTGCACAAGTGAAGATCCAAAGAGGGAGACATCAGCAGGCCTGTTTCTGGCCTGAGCCCACCATGACCAGCCTGGTAATAACCATGATAACCAAGGTGGGCTAGAGATGGCATTGGTGATGACCACAGCACCCCACTGGGTGAGCCCTCACTGTGGCCAGGCTCCAGACCAGGCCACTCTGTACCCTCCCTTCCCATGAGATGGTTCTTTTCTTCCCACTTCACCTTACCAATGAGTGGACTGAGGCCCACGGAGGGGATAATACCCACCAAATATGCCCCAGAGAGGAGGTGATGCCTGGAGTGGAGCCCAGGTTGGCCTGACTCCTATCAACCCTGCCCTTCCCCTCTCCACCCCTCCAACTGCTCAACAGACTGCCTCTCTCCCAGGCCAGGTGAGATGCAAAGGGGCTGAACTAGGAGTTAAAAAAATATAAAGTACAAATACCAGTCGGCTTTTATTGAGGACCTACTGCGTGCTGGGCACCAGGTTTGCAAGGGTCCTCCTCCCACCTCCCTGACCTTCCCACAGGCCAGGGAAGAGGGTGGGTCCAGGCAGGAAGGACCCAGGTGTCAAGCTGGGGAGGGAGATGAGGTGGAGGTAGAAGGGCAGAATAGCCCTAGTGGCTGAGTCCTCAGGTAGGGCAGGGTTCCGGGGTCTACCCAGCCAGAAACTGAAGGCTGGGGAGCCTCCCTCCTTCCCCCCACCCCAAGCCCTGAATCAGGCCAGGCAGGGTGAGGGGGCCCTCGAGTCCTGCCCTTTTGCTATGTGACCTATGGGAATGGGATCCATCTCTCAGTGGTTTCTCCCTCTATAAGACTGGAGAAGGGTCCGGAGGGCACAGTGGCCATGCCTATGCTGGTCCCAAGGCTCTACTGGGTCTGTGGTTCCTGAGGGCAACTCCTGCCGTGCTCTCTTCCTCTCCTCTCTGGGAAGCTGCTGGCCTGCTCCTGGGTGTACCTTTAGTGAGCACCAGCTGGACCTGGTGGGACAGGAGAGGTAGGAAGAGAGATAGAAAGACATAGAGTTGGACAGTGAGAGGCAGAGACAGAAAGCCAAGGACAGCCAGACACACAGAAGCCGACACAAAGGTAGTCAGAGACACAGAGAGACAGAGGAGGTGGAGACAGGCAGAGAGAGAAAAAGCTAGAGATGGACAGAAGGATGCAGAGACAAAGACATAGAGACAGACAGAGATAAAGCCAGAGTCAGAGTCAGAGAGAGAAGCTAGGCTGAGAGGGGAAAGTAGGCACCAGACAGAGTCACACCACAGAAGGAGAGAGAAAATCAAGGCCCACAGGGCTGGGGCCCGGCCCTGCCCTCACCTAGAGCTCGTCCCGGGGTTGGGGATGGAAGCTGTGCCCGCTGCTGCTGGCCAGGTACAGGCGGGGGTCGCGCAAGGTCTTGTGAGAGCCACTCCAACTGATGAGGCGGCCACTGTCGTCGTCCCAGAGGGAGGATGTCTCCGTGTCACTAAGCCACCCCTCATCCCCCGCATAGTGAGTGGGAGCAGTGAGCAGGGGCCGGACTGAGAAAGCCTGCAGGTCCCGTGGCCAGAAGTGTGCCTTGTACTTTTCGCTGCGAGATGGGAGGATGGCTCAGGAGGACTGATTAGGGGCCTCATCCCAGACCGCATGTCTGCCTGGAGCTAGGGACCTCACCGGCCCAAAGCACCTCCCTGCCCACCCTAGCTAATCCCCAGTGTAGCCCGGAGAGGTGGGATTTCTATTATCCCCATTTTTCAGATGGGGAAACAGAGGCTCAGAATACGGGTGGCACAGGATTCACACCTAGGTCAGTCTGACTCCAAGGCTAGGCTGGGCTATTCCTTGGTGACTTGGGACAAGTGACCCTGCCTCACCAGCCTCAGTCTCTCCAAGTGCCCAGCAAGGGGTGTGGACTTGCCACTTGCTCGTGGGCTCCTGGGACGGGATGCCCCTGCCATACCTCCTGCCCTGCCCCCACCTGACTAAGACTCACTTGGGGTGCTGGTCAAACATGATGGGCAGGAACTCGTCCACGGGTAGCATCCGGTGCAGGGGCTGGGAAGCCAGCAACTTGCCGGCCCCCGCCAGGCTCAGGGCATATGCCAGCGTCCAGTAGGAGTACCCGGCCACCACCAGGTGTGGAAGCCCCTCCACGACCGCCTCCTCCTCAGGGTTCACCTGCTTCCGGCCAAGGTAGCTGTAGGTGATGCAAAGGTCTCAGGAGTCACCAAAGACCCTGAGGTATCCCAGGACCCCTCCCCCAACTCTGCTCTTACAGGGCCAGACTCAGAAGCGGGACTTGCCAGGGTTCCCAGAGGATGAGGCAGAGCCCAAGAGGCCCACCCCTCTCCCTTGCCCCTGGGGCACAGGCTGCCTACATCAGGTCCCAGCGAAGTTTCTCTGCCTCCACCTCTTCCATCAGCTGCTCCAGCTGCCCTTTGAAGTTGCTCTGAAAGCGCACATCATCCTCAAACACCAAGACCTGGGCCAGGCCCCTGGCAACCACCTGCAGTACACAGCAGGGTGGGGAGATAGCTCTTCAGATTTGGGCTATCCCCTTCCCAACTGCCTGAAGCTGACAGGCTCTCACTGGCTTCAGTTATATTCCAAAGACACAGGCTTGACCACATCACTCAGCTGCTCCAAAGCCTGCTGTGGCTCCCACTGCCTGGGGACTAAAATCCTACCACCTCATTCAAGGCCCTCCAGGTCCCCAGTCTAGGTCTCCAGTTAGAATCATGATGGTAAGCACAACCCTTGCTACCATTCATTGAGGCCACAGTCCTACTGCTTATCTCAAGAGACCCTCAAGAGGTGGCAAACATGATGATCCCTGTTTTGCAGATAAGGAGACGGAGATGCAGAGAGGTGAAACCACTTGTCCAAGGCCACATAGCCAGGAAGTGGCAGAACCAAGATTTGAACCTGGATCTGTTGGACTCCAGGGCCCAGCTCTTCACCTCAGCTCTCCACTTCCTGAGCTCTGCTAAGGAAGCTGGGCAGGGCAGGGAATGGGGGAGACCCTAACCACCAACATCCCAGAGAAAAAACATACTTTGTAACTATTGAAAAGGTGAAAAGAACATGAAATCAGCTCAGTAAATAATGAAACATAAATCATCCTTCAATTTGTCCAGGGAGAGTAAAAAACCAGCATGAATAAAATACACACCCACACATATATGTACATTTTGGTTACACACAGAAGATAAAACAAGGAGTGAGTCTTTGCACTGTCTCCTAGAGAGGGTGTGTCTTTGAGGGCCCAGTCTCTCGGTCTCCCCAGCAGTGTCCAGACAGTGACCCTTCACTGGGCTCTCCTGCCCCCAGGCCCCAGGCTGAGGCTTCCTGGCCAAGTGTTGAGAATGTGCCAACCCCCAGGTCTCCCTTCTTTCCACTCCTGGACACATTGAGTTCCTTCCTGCTCGGGGCCTTTGCCCCCAGTTTTCCTTTGCCTAGAAGGCTCTTCTCCCTGCACCTCCATCGAAAGACTCACCCTGACCAGACACCAGGTCAGGAGTTCATGTCTGTTCATGCCCTTGGTTCTTTCTTGATTTCTGTGCCCCACTCTGGGCCATGAGCCCCAGGAGGGCGAGGACTGCGTTCTTCCTGTTCATCTCTGTGTTCTCAGAGTGGACAATCTTCTGGCACACAGTAGGTGCTCCATAAAGACTACAATAAATAAGGGTGCCCCTCAGCTTGAAGAATGTAATCAATGTCACTGAATTGTACACGTACAAATTGTTGAATTGGTGTATGTTCAGCTGTGTATATTCTCAACAACAACAAAAATAAACAAATTTTTAAAAAAAGAGAGAGAGAGAGCAGAGACCAGAGAAACAGACAGAGAAAGGGTGGCCATATGAAGATTTATCTACAAGCCAAGGAACACCTGGGGCTACTACAGGTTGGGAAAGACAAGATATTTTGGAGGGAGCATGACCCAGATGACCTGTTGATTTAGATGTCTAGCCTCCAGAACTGTGGGACAATAAATTTCTGCTCTTATAAGTCACCTAGTTTGTGGGGTTTTGTTACGGCAGCCCCCAGGAAACTAAATAAATAAATAAGGGTGCCCCACAGTGGAGCCCGGTCTGGTGCTGAACACACAGAAATCTAAAGCCACTGGCATTTACGTCTTAACGCACTCCTTCATTGAACCCAGCGCTGGGCATAGAGCAGCAACTAGAACAACCTGGTCCCTGCTCTCCCTGAAGGGCACGACCAAGGGGGCAGGGGTCCTCACCTCCTCCCAGATGGAATAGTGGCTGAGGAAGCAGCCCACCTCGCCCTTGGTCAGCGTGCGGCCTGAGTAGGGGTCCTGGTAGCCAGGGAGCAGGTCCACGCCAAGGCTCCTGATGATGCTGCTGTTGAGGGTTCTGAGGGAGATGGGTGTAACAGGGTGCTTGGGTAAGGAGTGCCTGCTAGGGACCCCCCTGAAGGGCCTGGCCTGTGCATGTTGGGAACAGTCACACTAGAGTCCGGTTTGAAGGTTTCAGTCTTGGAACTCCTTCATGTGACCTAACATCATCAGTGACTGGTCCTGAGGAACCATAGCCACCTTGGGAAGCCAGTAACCCTCAGGGAAGGGGCAGCTGCATGGGTGGGACAGGGCAGGGTGGCTGCCTGAAGGGGAAGCACCCCAGGAAGGATGCGAAGAACATGGTCAATACTTCTTGGGCAGAAGGCCAAACAAAGGATGGACAAACAGCAGTAGGCACATGGGGCCGTGTGTGACTCCGGTGGCTGGAGAGGTCATGTCTCTGGGTTCCCCCAGGGGAAACAGCTAGTCTGCCTCACCCCTACCCATCAGGGGCCTAAATCCACAAAACAGAGTAATAATCGTGCCAGTAATAATGAAAACATCTAATACTTTGGGTTATTTACTACGTGTCAGGCCCTGGCTTAAATGTTCTCTGAGCCCCTACAAAACCCCCCAAGAGGAAGGCACAAGCATTTGCCATTTTACACATGAGGAAATGGGGCTCAGAGATGGGGGCATTCAGCAACTTGCTGGAGGTCACACAGCTGGAAAGCAGCAGAGCTGAAACCCAAGCCCCATAGTTCCAGATACTGGGCCTTACCCACTTCTCTCTCCTCCTGCCAGAGGGCCATCTTGTCCTGTATTCATCCTCCCTCAAGCCCCCTGAGACAAACATCAATCAAGCTCTGTTTGAATACCTCCGAGAACAGGCAACTCATTGAACATGTCTGCTTTTCCTACTTCCAGGGAGCTCAGGGACAGACCACATTGTACCCGCAACTGCCCAGTCCCTCCACAGAAAGCCTCACCGGCCGTCCACAGCATCCACCACCCGCCCAGCAATCTCCATCTCCCAGAGCGAGTTCAGCATGCGCTCACGGCGGTCAGGCCGGCGGGCCAGGCTGATGACAAAGACCTGAAGGAGGAGGGTGGATACAGGTCTGGGAGGGGGGAAAGCCTACACACCTCCCGACCCCAATTCCACAGGTTGGGGGGACTTACCTCATCAAACCCCATCTTGCTGGGTTTCTTTGGGGGCCGGGACACATGAGCCGAGGCCTGCATGGGGGGCCCGTCCACTGCAGAGGGAAGCATCCCCCCAACCACAAGTCTCTACTGGCTCTACCCTGGAGTCCTAGTGCCTCCCCTCCATCACCTCATTCCTGCCCCCTTGGCAGAATGCCCAGCTGGAAGGGCCCTCTGAGATCACAGAACCCAACTGCCCCCCTTGTGGAGATGTGGAGACTGAGGCCCGGGGGGCGGGGAGGGTATTTGCCCAGAATCATAGAACAAGTTAGGGGCAAGGGTGGGACCCCAAGCTCAATACACCCTAAGGTCAGGGGCTATGGGGGTACTGGCAGGGAGTGATGGTGGCAGGCAAGTGCCACCAGCTCCCAGCCTCACCAAGTGCTTCCAAGATCAGGTGGATGAAGTTGACCCTTTCGTCCTCCAGTGTCTGGCGAGATTTCACGGGCACATTCATGTACCCATAACGGTGCTGGTTGCACACGTGGGCCGAGACCCCTGTGGAGAAAGGCCGAATTCTGGTTGGAGTAGGGCAGGCAGGGCACTCAGAACCCAGCTGAAAGGTCCTAGGCCCACCTCTACCAGTGAACCATCTGTGAGTCCTTGCTGGGACTCGGTCTCCCCACCTGTGTGACCGGAGGGCAAAAGGGCTTGGATCAAATGATATCTAAGGAGTCTTTCTGCTGAGATGGCTTATCCACTCAACAGACGTGTCTAGGGCACCTGCAGTGTGCCAGGCCTTGTGCTGGGCATCCACCTGGTGAGAAGCAAGACAGATGGAGTCCCTGCCCTCAGGAGACCACAGTGAGGAAGGAGCAAACCCCCATCAACCACAGCCACATGATACCACCAAGCCCTGTTGTTCCACTCCCTATATCTCCCCCATCTCTGCCCATCCCCACTGTCCTCACCCTCATGTACACACCATCACCTTTATTTATTTACTCTTTATCTTCTCTAGACTGTGAACTCCTCAGGGGCAGGTGCATTGTATCTGTTTAAAAGCTAACCCCATGCCAGCATTAAGCAAAGTGCCTGGGTCATAGCAGGGATGCAATACCTGGATGTTGGAAGCATGAATGATGGAGAAATACCGACACTTCATGAAATTCCTTCAAATCACTGACCAAGAAACAGCAGTGGTTACTCGACGTAGTGGTAGCAATGAAAATACAAGGGAACACTTTTGCTTCTTCTCATTTTCTCCATTTGCTCCACGTCACTTACTTTTTGCACTTGAAATGATTTTTTTTTTCCTTCTCACGTGTCTGCACACTGCAGACTTTGCCAGCAAGAGAAACTGCACCTTGTGCACAAAGCAACCTATTACAACACCATCCTCTCTGGCCACTGCTTACATACTGCTGGCTCAGGAGCAACACTTCTTGATTAAATCATAATTCACCCTGATCACCAGCAACATTGTTCTCTACCCACCAGACAGTCCTCATGTCCTCGGCCAACCCTCAATTCATACCCCAAATTACATTCCCTGCAACCTTCTCAAGAGCCTCACTCCAATGTCAGTCCCTCTCTCTTTCACAAAACTTCAATTCTTCTTTAAGACTGGCTCTATCCCATCCACACCCAAACACTTTCTAGTAACTTTCATCTTAAAAATAATTAACACCAGATTACTCATCTTTTCAACGTGTAAATCCAATCACGTGACCCTTCGATGGCTGCCCAACACTCTCAGACAAAAGACCAGATGCTTGCCAATCAGGCAACCTTTCTTGCCTTGGCCTGCGCCATATCCTCCTCATTCACTGTGCTCTAGCCATACTACCTTCTTATGCTCCCTGCTGACACAGGGCCTTTGCACCTAGTGGTCTGTCTGACTGAAATGCTTTTTCCTGCTCTGTTTGCCTTGTTAATGCCTACTCATAGTTTAGATCTCAGCCCAAAGGGTCACTTTCTCCAGGAAGACTTCCCTGAGCAGGTCAATTCCAGTCTAAGCTCACAAAGGACCAAGAACTGAGAAGCTCTCCTTCCTGTCATAATTGTGGATTGGACATAGATTTGTGTGATGCTTTGATTGACATCTGTCTCACACTGGACTGGAAGTTCCAGGAGGGCAGGGACTGCTTGGTTTTACCTGTCTCCCCAGTGCCTGGCACATGGTAGGTACTCCGTAAATATTTGCCTAATGAAATAAATGAAAGTGCCAAGATGGGAACAGCCAGAGGAGGGGCATCTAACCCACTGGGGGCGGCAGGCTCAAGAAAGGCTACAACCTTCAAGAAGGACAAACAGGAGTTAACAGGATAAAGCGAGGAATGGGAAAGGACATGTTAAGAAGGAGGAACAGTATGTGCAAAGACCCAGAGGCCTTCAAGGGATGCTCAAGGAGGGCTAGTCCTCACCAGCTGCCTGACAGGCGTAGGCGAAGACGATGATGTCATCGAAGGGCCAGGTGTAGTTGGGGTGAGGGGGGTAGAAAGCGAGCTGGGCTGTCCCCTCAGCCCGCAGGGATACCAGGAAGGTGGAATGTACCATAGGGACACGGAAGCAGCCCTGGCGCTGGCGGTTCTTGGTGGGGAAGTACTCAGCTGTGCGTCGGTAGTAGCCCTGGGGAAGAGGAGTGCTCTGGGTTGTAAAGGGCCCCTCCCTTCATTCCCAGCAACTGCTCCCCCTGCCATGGCCCACAGACACCAATACCTTCAGGCTCTCTGCTCTCTGGTCTGTCCCTCCTCCCAGGGCCTCAAACTTCCTGAGGCCCTCATCCCTAGCCTCACCTGGGGGGTGATCCCACACCAGAAGTTGGAGTAGTAGGTCTGGGAGTCCAGCATTGGGGCCACCACAGGCAACCCTTGCTCCATAAGAAGCTGCAGCGTCTGGTTGTTGGTTAGAATGTTGTCTGTGTCTGCAAACTGGGAGGGTAGGGGAGGAGGGGTGTCACAGGCCCCAGCCCTGTCTGGGCCACAGACCTCCAAGAAACTCACTGAATGGGATCCCTCCAGGTTGCCAGAGACCTAGAGTTGTTCCCAGAATCCAATGGGAGTTCCCTTAAAGGGGTCTAACCAACAAACCCAGTAGATCTGTTTCTGGACCAAGGATCTAGTCTGAGCTGCTGGTTCAGGGATTGGGTCTGGAGACTGGACCTGAGTTGCTGATCAAAGAACCTTATCTGAGATATGGGTTACAGAGTGAATCCAAATAACTACTCTGAGTTCTAGTCCATGGACCCAGACTGTTTGTCTTCTGGACTCTGGCCCAGAATTTAGGCTAAGTATATACACTAGAATCTATTTCAGAGATTCAGGCTTAGTACCTAGTCTGAACTCAGCCTAGGGATCCAAGCTCAATAGCTCATCTAGGCTCTGGTCCAGATTGCCAGGTAAAGAAACCAGCCTACAGGAGTGGTTCAGTCACATCAACATTTTTGCCAGGGACAGACACCATCACCAGTGAGAAGTCAATCCTAGGCCAGGCTTTCTTACCAGGATATAGTCAGCCCCCCAGTCCCTGGAAAAGGTCAGGGCTTCCTGCTTCAACTCCATTAGAAACTGGTGTCGTTCTTTGGTCCAGTGCTTGGGACCCTCTTCATCTGGGTAGGACCTGAGGGAGTAAAGAGATGAGCTGTTCTCGTGGTGTGGTTGTCTCTCCCTTTCTGTAAGGCAGCGGACAGAGCCCTTGGCTGGCCCTGGGCTACCCCTTTTCCTCTCTGGGCTGCAACTGTTCCCCATCTTCTCCAGAACCTTTCCCCTCAGGTCACCACCTGGGCTCCCCCTCAGGCCTCCAGACCACAGCTGCATAGTCATCACCCACAGCAGCCAGCCACTCCTGTAGCATCTCCGTGGTGTTGTCCACGTTGTGGTCTGTGGCACACCTGGGGACACAGAGGAAGAAGGGTAAGAGGGCACCGACACAGAAGGACAAAACCCAGCCTTGACCCCTGGAGTACCAGCACCTGTGAGGCTGGTCTCCCCTGGCCATGGACGAGTGGCACTCAGGGTAAGTGTGTTACAGTGGTGGGTAGGGGGGCTGGAGGTAGGACAGTCAGGTCCCAATCACAGTTCTCTGACCAACCATGTGACCTCAGTTAAGTCCTGTTCCCCCTCTGGACTTCAGTTTCTCCCTCTGTTGCTATAAGCTTTCCTGACCATGTCATGGGCTGAGAGAACAAAAGGTAAATGTGTTTTCAAAGATGAAAGGTACCTCAGCTTTGAGGAGCACACCTGCTACATTCCCTGGTTACTTTCCATTCTTGCTGTGTGACCACAGGTCAGTCCCTTCCCCTCTCTGTCAGGATTGGACAGAACAGTGCTGCTTCCCTCCACCAGCAAGTTGTAAAAAGGATTCTGGAGAAGTGCTGATGAGCTCAAGCCCAGCTGTCTCAGGGCATAGGTCTCTTCTACTGGGGAAGGGGCTCCTGTGACAGAGGAGCAGGGCTTAGCCAAGAGTCCCAGCTTGAGTGATACTGCCCCTTTAAGCCAATTCCCTAGGAGTGAAGACTAACTACGTGTCAAGTCTTGGAGGGGTGGGAACTGACTCCCAAACTGTGGTAATTGTGGGCAGCCTCCCCAGGCCATGGCTCCACCTCCGATCCAACTTTGGTGTCTTGGGTGAAGGTGGTGGGGGGTAGTTTGTCATTTCTCTCAGTTTATCCCCAGCCTCAGCTCGGGACTCCTCCCTGTTCTGGCTTCCAGAGACTGGAGGTTGAGGTCTCTGATTCCAATGCCCTATGCAGACGCCTAGGGGGAGAGACTCCAGGAAAGCGGACAGACCCCAGCTGTGCAGCCCTTGGCTGACAGGGCCTAGCCCAGCTGGAGGAGAGCCAGTCTGACTCCCCCGCAGAACAGCATGCAGCCCAGGGCTGACAGCACTCCCACCTGCTCCCCAGGAAGCCCCAGTCCTGCTGATTCTAGCCACATCAGGCCCCAGGGGACTCCAGCCTCAGGAGACTCCAGCGATTCCAGTCTCTCCAAGTCAAGCCAACCATAGGTGCTACAAGGGTTGAGTTTGGGCTCCAAGGGCTGGGGTAAGAGAGGGGCTGGGCCCAACTTACACCCAAAGGAGGCCCCAAGAGGAGGAGAAGGGGACTGGAAGAAGGGATGAGTGTCCCTGGGTCGCCCTACAGCCTAGAACTAGGTCTATATTTGTCTGCCAGGAGGATAAGGGGTCCTGCCTGAGGGCTTGGGGCTGTGTAGGGCTGTCTGCGAGGGTGGGGCCTGTCTGGGCAAGGAGCAGATGAGGCCATGGGGGCTGGAGGCCGTCTAGGAAGCTGGGGGAGATGTCCCGTGAATGCCAATGCCCAGGTCTCTCTCACCAGAGGGCCAGCCTGGCCCGGGGGTAGTCCAGCCGCTCCAGTGCGCCCAAGTAGTGGGGCAGTGAGTGCTCTGCATTGCGGGCCACGATGGCAAGGACCACGGCGGGCAGCGGCGGCTCCGCGACGCCCGCAGCCGCCAGCCGCGACCCCAGCAGGAGCAGCAGCTGGAGCAGCGGGACGGCGGGAGCAGCATGCAT
>NW_004443974.1:12776582-12800999 GCF_000243295.1 Trichechus manatus latirostris | reverse complement strand
CGGGGCGAGGCCCGGGGCAGGGAGGGGGTCGAGGCGGGGCGAAGGGGGTGGGGAACGGAGAGTACATCCTAAGAGTGGTCTCTCATTCCCCCACCCCTTGCTTGGATTCTCGAGTTTCTGCTCCTCTGCCAGGGGCATCGGGAAGGCCAGGGCCTGCAGACGCGCCCCAGGAACAGACACTTCGCCCAGCGCAGGACCCCGGAATGGGGAGGAGAGAAGGGGAGGGCCTGGGGTGACGGCATTGGAGCCGCCCGAGCGTGTGAGGGCGCTCCACTCCTCAAATCCCTGATCGTTCAACACCGGGAATCCGGCTTCACTGGGCGTCCGACGCGCCTGAATCCAGATTCTCTGAGAATCCGACCCTCAGACTTTAGCCGCAGTTCCCGCGGGGTAGCACCGACCCGGCCGCTACCTTTCCGGGTTTCCCCGGCGCCCGCCCCCGCCTTCGCCCCCGGGCGCCCTCTGGCGGGCCCAGACGGAAACTTCGCAGACCAGAGAGGTGACGCGTAGGTCTCAGAGGAAGACCCGGTTTGGAAGCCGGGAAGTGGGTTTCCCTGACCTGGGCGCGCCATCCCGCGGCGTTTTGAGGCTGGCTTCCCCAGGGCATTGTCGTCCTCCCCTCCAGCACTTGGCTGCTCCGACCCTTTAAGAGAGCAAAGCCCACTCTTAGATTGATTGTAGAACTGTTGAGCACCACACAACCCCTCACAGCGACCCAGTCCCCTAAAATCAGGGGATACAGCCTCCCCTGGGGCAGAACCGTGGTCCTTAGGACCCTGCTGAGATAGGAATGGGTCTCCTGCAGAAAAGGGGAAGGGCCTGGAGGCACTAAGGGTCGTTTCTAGCCTGGTATGTACTGCCCATATCAGACAGGTCTTTTCCCTGAACATAGGGAAAATGGGGCCAATAACACCTGAGAGGGTTTGCAAGGATTCTTTGAGAGAATGAATGCACTGGAAGCTTCTGTGGGGAGTCTGGCACACAGGGAGAGCTCCCGGAGAAGAAACCAGTCGGAGAAGGCAGCCCCAGGGGAGGCAGCCCAAGGAAAGGCAGACATCTCCCCCACATACTCAGCCTCCCACCCCACCTGGAAGATCCAGTTTTCTTCAGGCACCTTTTGACTCTCCCTTTCAGCCTTTTCCCAGAGTCAGGGAGGGGAACTAGGCCTGGGCATACTATCTCCACTGCTAGCGGTGGGGCCCAGCCAGGAATGGACTTACCTAGTGACGGGACAGCTCGTAGGGTCATTGGACTCCTGAGTCCTGACCTCCAGCTGAGCTCCAACACCTCCACCAGGCTCAGGGTCAAAGCTCCCAGGTGGGGCCATTTCCCAGCCAGTGACCTGCAACAAGAAGGGCCAAGGCCCAAGAAAGCATCCTGGGGAGATTCAGGAATTCCTTCCCTTGCATTAGTAGCCTCTGGCTGGGAGGCTGGAGCCTGAACTGGAATTCCCTTTCTAAAGCAAAGCAGTGTCCCCCACCTCAGCCATCCCAGAGTTCTCCATGTCTTTGAGCTTCTGCCCATCCTCCTGGTCATGGGGGCTTCCAGATTCTTCCCTGGTCTTGAGTCTTCCTCCTTCTCCTCCCAAAGCATCAGCCCTTCCCATCTTCACCTCCCTCGTTCTCTCCCTCCCTCCCTCCCTCCCCAGGCCACCTAATGGTCCAGCCTGTCACTGACTCCCTTTTTCTGGGGTTCTCCCATCAACCCTCCTGAAAAAGCCCCAACTCTGTAACCGTCTTGCTTTTGGGCAGGTTGGGGCCACTGCAAATTCATGATCTCCATCCTCAACTGGGTTCTCACAGAGCCCACCGTCTTATTTCCCTATGCTCCTTGCCCTCTCTTAATGGCATTTCAAATGCCCGCCACCCCACCCCCATCTTCTGAAGCCCAACTCCACTTCCTCCCCACCTCAGCGAGGATTTCCCTGCTTCTTCTTGGAGAAAAATAGAAGCCATCACCTGGGAACTTTCATTTCCAGCCTCCAAACCTTCCACCCCTTGCCCACAAACCAGCCTCCACTCTTACCACTTGTTACAATGGAAGAGGCATCTCCCTCCTCTCAAAGAAATGACCACAATGCCATCCCCTTACCCCTCCTGTATCATCAACCTCCCACTCTTCTGGATCCTTCCTTCAGCATTCCAAAGGATGTAAATCTTCCCCAGCTTAAAACAAGGAAACACCAAGCTACCCCCCTGCCCCTAGTTGTGGCCCTATCTCTCTTCTTCCCTTCAAGCCAAACCTCTTGAAGTGGGGGGATGGGGGAATCTGTGCTTTGCTCCCTGTATCACTTCTTACCTGCTCCCGGTATCACTTCTTACCTCAATTCACTGCTTGACACACACAAAGGCTGCTCCAGGCAAACCACTGCTGCCTGCCACTCTCCTAAATGGATAGATCCTTGTCATTCTAGAGGGCTCAGCCTCTTAACAGCAGCTGACCACATAGGCCATTTCCTCTTTCTGGAAACCTGACATGTATCTCAACTGCCCACCTAGACCCAAACTTCACCTATCCAAAACAGAACCCCCACCTTTCCCCCAAACCTGCTCCCCCCTGCAGAGTATTTCTATCCTAGGAAATGGCATCTCTGCCCATCCAGTCCTTCAAGCTGAAGACCGGGGAGTCACTGATGACAAGTCCCTCTTTCTCACCTTACATATCCACACCATCACCTTGTCCTGGCAGGACCACCTCCTCAGTGTCTCCTGCACATGGCCACTTCTTTTCTTCTGCACTGCCAATGGCCTAGCTCAGAGCATCAGCATTGCTCACCTGACTGACTGCACCTCCCAGGCCTCCCCACCACCAGGCTTTCTCCCTGGAAATGCTCCGTACTCAGCAGCCCTTTCTAAATGCCTGACTTTACACCCTCAGCGTAGAGCTCAAGCCCATCAACGTCAGGGAGGCCCTGCATGGCCAACCCGCAGCTTCTGCAACTGCTCTGCTCCTCCATTCTTCTCTCCACTAAACCTTCTGCTCTAGCCAAACTGGAGTATTCACAGTTGCCAGAAAACTCCATGCTGCTTCTTTTGTTTTTTGGTCCCTATGATACCTGGACAGGTCTTTCTCCTCCTGCCCAACTCCTACAGGCCCTTCAGTATCAACTTAAACTTCCTTCCACTGGAAAGCCATCCTTGATTTCATGTCTGAGGGACCCTATATGGCATCCTGTATGATCCCACCTATTCAACAAAATATACTGAGCCCCTGCTATGTGCAGCTACAGCTCTAGGCACTGGGGATACGAGGCACACAAGACAGACATGGTCTCTGCCCCTAGGATGCTTACATTCTGGTGACAGGAGACAGGAAACAAACAAATGGATAAGCAAACAAGACAATTCCAAAGGACGGTTTAAGTGTTATGAACAAAATAAAACAAGTGAGTAAGAAGAGAGAGTAGCTGGGAGTGGGAGGCAACGTTTAGATAGAAGGGCCAGGGAAGACATTCCGGAGCATGAGAAGCCAGCCAAGGAAAGATTAAGGGGAAAAATGTTCCAGATGGAGGGCATGGGTAGGGCAAAGATCCTGAGATAGGAACAGGGAGGGAGGCAAGTATAGCTGGAGCAAAGTGAGCAAAGACAGTGGGGTAGGAGGTAAGGTTAGATAGGTGGGCAGGGCCAGGTCACAGGGCCCAGAAGCCTCGCATGATTTTGGAATTTTTTTTTTTTTTTTAAGTGCAATAGGAAGGCATTGTTGGGAGTAAGCAGAGAAGTGACGTGATCTGTCTTTAAAAAGACTGTTCTGGATGCAGGGCAGGGTGTAGGCCAGAGGCAAAGGTGGAAACTGGGCAGGAAGAGATGGTGTGGACAGAGTTGAGGGGTATAATGGAGGCAAAGCTGACAGGCCTTGTGAGATTGGATGTGGGGGGAGAGAGAGAGGAATCAAGGATGATTCCTACTTAGGCTTTGAAACTGGTTTGGATAGTGGTGCTATATTTGCTGAATGGGGAACACTTGAGAAGGAGCAGGTGGGATATGAAAATTGAGTTCTGTCTTGGACATTATTTTGAGCTGCCTTTTAGACCTCCAGGTCCCTAGGTGGCCCAGACGGTTTGCTCTCAACTACTACACTAAAGGTTGGCAGTTTGAACCTAGCCAGCGGTACCATGGAAGAAAGGTGTGGCAATCTGCGTCTACGAAGATTACAGCCAAGAAAACCCTATGGAGCAGTTCTGCTCTATAACCCATAGGGTTGCCATGATTCAGAATTGACTTGATGCTAATGGGTTTAGTTGGGTTTTTTTAGACCTCCAGGTGGAACGATCACATGCTATACTTGCCTGGCTGCCTGGTTATCTCCTGGCTAGACTGAATTCTGAGACAGGGACCTGACCCGTCCTACCTCATTCACAATTACATCACCTACCCCTAGAGCAGAGCCAGCCAGTGCACATGGAGTGGGCTCCAGATGTAAATGTGATTGGACATTGATTTTGGTGGGCTGACCAAGCACCTATACTCCCATTTACACTCATTTTTTGTCATAATAATAATAATACACTGCAAAGGTATTATTGAGCCCAATTAACAGAAATTCTAAGGCAGCGGTTCTCAAAGCATGGTCCCTGGACCAGAAGCATCAGCCTCACCTGGAAATTGTTAGAAACAAATTGTTAGGTCCTTCCTCAGACCTACTGAATCAGAAACTTTGGGGCGGAGGTGAAACAATCTGTTTTAACAAGGCTTTCAGGTGATTTGATGCAAGCTCAAGTCTGAAATACCTGGCCTATAGAGTGTAAGGCCTCACTCTCCAGGTCATAGAGGGTACCACACCTGGAAAAAATGACTGTTTGGGCCTGTCTGGCTGAGTAGGGCCAAGACTGGACAAACCTAGTTGGGCTCTGGGTTTCTCCCCACAGCATCCTTGCGCCCATCCCTTGGCCATTGTAGTTCTGTCTAAACCCAGGTGGTGGCGCCTGCGCCTCAGGCTTTACTCGTTTCCAGAAATAGAGACCCAGAAAGCACTGTCGCCCTCCCCAGCACTTCTTCCTCTGGGAGTCTCAGCTCCAAGGCCTGCACACTGGCAAAGGCTCTGCAGCATGACCTTCAGCAGCGAGAGGGGCACTGAGGCTGGCATACCCCCAGTTGGGGGGCCAGCCCCCTCTTTCTGAAGGCTAGGGAGGTGGGCTAGAGGAACCCCCTTGGTCGGAGAGAAATTAGGGGTATTGGGGCCTCTGGGACTTGGGGTCCGGAACCCAGGCAGGTAGCTCTTGGTCCAGTGGGCTCTGGCCACACCCCCATTAACCCTCTGCCGATCTTCTCAACCTCATGCAAAGTCCCAGGTGCCGCTACCTTGCCAATGGGTGGGGACAGCCTGGAGGTGCCCCAGGGCCCAGGCAGAGCCCCCAGGGTTGGGAGTCCTCACAGTCTGGCAGCCAAGCAGGCTGGGAATGGGGGTGCAAGGCAGGGAGGATGCTACGATGAAGCTCTTACCAGCTGCCAGCTTCATGGCTCCTGAGTTGGGGGCTCTCTGGACCCCTGTCCTGCTTTGTGGCCAAGGGAGCCCAGGATCCTGGCCAGAGGATGGGCCCATGCCCCACTCCTGGTTCTGGATGCAGCTCGACTGATAGGAGTCCAAAAGCGCAGCTTAGGCTCCCTTCCCACCTCACGTCCAAACCCAGTCCAAGAGGACCCAGAGTCGAGCACAGGCTTGCCCCATCTGGTCCCCTACCCCTCATCTTTCCTACTTGAGGGGAGACTGAGACCCCCAATCCCAGCTGGAGGCATCCCTGTCCATTCTACTTAGACCCAGCATACCCTGGCTCCTGCTGCAGGAATTTGCACACGCCCCCCTCATCTCCAGGGGTCCCACCCAACACCCACACATACTCCGAAGGACCACCCCCTCCCTCTTGGCCATGCCCTCCTCTCCCAGGACCCCAGATGTGGAGCTGTCCTCCTCTGAGGCTCTGCCTCTGTCCTTAGGAAGCTGGGACCAGGCCAGCTGTTTTCTTTTCCCAGGCAGCCAGCTGTTTTGCCCATCAGGAAGCAGCCCTGGCTCCTCTGCTAAAACCGTTGCTGCGCTGCGGCTGCAGCGTGGCAGCCCTGCTGCGCCAGGGCCTGGGAGCTGTTAACTCCTCTGGGCCCAGGCAGCCCCTTCTCCCACCAGCCCCAATCGATCCCTTCTGTCCTCACCCCTTCCCCACAGAGGTAGGCTGTCTAAAGGTTTCTAGAGACCCCAGGAAGAGGAGCATTGCTATCCCCACCACCCTTAACAACTGCTAACCTCCCCTCAACCAGAGCCTTGTCCTCAGGTGACCCCAGGTGAGAGGACAAGTGGGAAATTCAAAGGGTAAATGTTAACTCCATTCAGATAATTATAATAACAATAGTAATAATCACCCTAATTAGTTGTTGTGTATCAGGCATTGTGCTAAACCAAAAAAAAAAACAACAAAAAACCATTGCCAGCAAGTTGAGTCTGACTCAGCCACCCTTATAGGACAGAGTAAAACTGCCCCGAAGGGTTTCCAAGGGGTGGTGGTGGATTCTAACTGCCGATCTTTTGGTTAGCAGCCGCAGCTTTTAACCACTGCGCCTCCAGGGCTCCAGGCATTGCGCTAAGTGCTTTAAATCTGTAAAATATTGTTTTCATTTTTACAGATGTGAAATCTGAGGCATGGCAAGCCTAAAATCACTTGCCCAAGCTCACACGGAGGGAGTTGGGGTTTGAAACTAAGTCAGCCTGCCTCTCTCTGGCCAGCCCTGGTGGCTCTGGAATCGCTGTTAGTGTTGCTATTTGTTTCCCTGTGCTCCCTGACCCAGGCTCTCTTTCCCTGGTCTGGGCCTCAGCATCCCCATCTGCGAAATGGGGAAACTTATGGATGGAATTAACAACAGCACCAGCTCCAGTGTACTGAGCCCTGATCCATGCCAGGCTCTGTGCTCAGCATCTCCAAATAGTTATTATCAGGTTCCACCTCTCGGTGGCGGTGGCCAGCCTGGGCTAGAATCCTAGCTCTACTGCATCCTGGCTGCCTGGCTTTGGCAAGTGTCTTGGTCTCCAAAGCTAGAAAATGAGATAAGAGCAATACCTGTGTCTTTGATTTTATTATGAAAAGGATGAGATAATGCAGGTAAAATGGTTATCCCAGAACCCAGCACAGAGGAAGTGGGTGAAAAATGTTACCTCCTACTATTAGGACTATTAACAATCTCGAAGGATCCAAATGGCCCATCCACCACTGTGCCCCCATGCCTAGAACAGGGCTCACAGACAGGAAGGCTCTGTCATTACTTATGAATGAGGTAACTGGGTCCCCACATGGGGAAAGCAGACTGGGAGAGAGGGCACAGCTTGCCCAAGATCATAGTTACTAGGGTAGAGCTGGGATGCAGACCCCATCTGTGGGGCTCCCAAGCCCCCCAACCCCCGCTTTTAACCCCTGCACCCCTGTGCCTTCTCTCCCAAGGCTGAAACCCTGATCTGGCGGAGGGAGGCAAGGATGGGGACAGGGACAATCCCAGGGCTGAGACAGCCCAGAAGGTGACTTGGCCATGGCTGGGTGGGATCTCAGGATCTGGGAACGACCCCTCAGGATGCAGTGACCCGTGCTCTCCCCCTTTGTCCCCTCCCCCCTGCCCACCATGGGTCAGTTCCCTGGTCCCAGCCTAGACATCTGGAACTGGGGCAGACAAAGGGCTGCGAGAGGGGACAATAACCTTCTGTCCATTTTCAGATGCCGGGCCGGGCCTGGCCAGCGCTGGGGGCCGGAGCCCCGGCGAGGCGGTGCCAGGCCCCCCGCGGGCAGCGGACAATGTTGGCAGTGATGGAGAGGAGGCATTTTCAAAACGTTTTGTTCCCAGCTGACCCCCTCCTCGCAATATCTCACCCCAGCCTGGGGTGAGGCCCCAGCCCCACCCCCAGCCACCCAGGCCTGGCTCTGGGCGGCTTGGGGACCGGCCACATTCTTGACCTCAGGGGAAAAGTTTAGACTCTTTGCGCCCTGGGCAACAATAACAGTGTCACAGAACTGATTTAGGAGCAGCACTTACCATCACAAAGCAGCAGACAAAGGGCTGGGGCTGAGAACGTGCGCGCGCCGGGCCTCTGAGCCTATTCCTTCAGCGCTGCTCACTTCTCTTCTGGGGCTCCACCGGGCGGGCAGGTCTGGGTGCCAGGGCCCCAGCCCCTATGCAAGCTGGGGGAGGACACGAGGTGAGAAGGGGCAAAAGAGAAGAAACGAAGAAACGGGGGGATCCAACTGGGAATCAGGAGACAGGATAGCTACTTCCCCCTCCACCACTAATTTGCTCTGTGACCCCGAGCAAGTCTTTCCCCACTCTGGGCCTCAGTTTGCCTTTCTGTAATAAGGAGGCTAATCTACAAGGCTGAAAGCAGGAGGCTCAGGTCTCGTGGGCAGAGGGTTTCAGTACAATAATAATGTATAATAATGATGATGATGATGATGATGATGATAGTGGTGATAAGAAGTATTTATTTACCACTTAATTCCGGGCACTTCATGGGAGCCAAGCTATGTGCTAACTAAGTCCTTCCTGGCCCTTATCCTCATTTCTCATTTAATCCTCATCAGCCTCAAAAAGCAGATGTATAATTACAGCTGAGAAACTAGATTCAGAGAATTTGAATCACTTGTCCAGGGCCACACAGCATGGAAGTTGGGGAGCCAAGACTAGAGGCAAGGCTGGTTCACTCCTGATTATACTCCAGTGGGAAAGAGTGAGGAGCACTGAGACAGCTGGCTACTGGTGAGTTCTGGGTGGGAGGGTTTCCCCTCCCCAGCCAGAAGGCTATGAATAAATAAATGTCTGATTACTCCCAGGGGGGATTCCATCCTTGGAGCAGGTGCCTTTAAAAACTAGATTGATTCTTGTCTGTGAGCAAAGGTTGGCCTGAGCTGGATGGACATCCAGATGCAGGGGAATAGGCACAATGACCTCTAGTGGAGACGGCCTGTGAATTAGAGGCAGTATAAGAGAACTTTTCGGGCTTGGGCTCTTCTGGAGCCAGAATACAGGTTCAAATCCCAGCTCTGACTCCTTCTGGCAGTATGTCTGTGGGCAAGTTACTTCAGCTATCTGTGCCTCAGTTTTCTGATCTGTAAAACTGTACCTACCTCATAGGAGTGTGGTGGCCATTCAGTGAGGTATGTCTGACAGTGCCTGACTCAATGAGGGCTCAATGCTGCCTATGACTATTTGGTGAGGTTCTCCCAGTCAGGTCCCACATAGCAAGGCACCTCAATGTGGGTGTTTCTGGGAGGCCATGATATGCAGTCAGTTGTTGACCCTGCTTTTCAGGCAGTAGTTGGGCTTTGATTACAGCATGAGGGACTATGGTTAGACACCAAGCGCAAAGGGAGCCTTGTTCTCTGGGGATCTGTAAGGCAAAGGCTGACCACTGACCGTGGCTTCTCAAGGACAGTCAGAGGAGAGCTGCAGCTTTTTTGATGCCCAAGCAGGGGTTGCTACCCTGGGCCTGTTGCCTGGGGAGAAGATGGGATGGGAAGGAGGCCCTAGGAGATGCTGCCCAGCACAGTCTTCCCTGCACCCCCAGGTCCCTTAAATCCAGAGGGACTAAACTCTGTAGGTGGAGAGGGAAGGAAAGAGATGACCATGGGTGGCGTCCCATACAGCACAAGGAGTGCTGCCCTCAGGGCTGTAAGGGAGCCTGGTAGGTTTGAGTCCCAGCCTTCCCACCAACTTGCTGTGTCACCTAGGATGAGCTGTTACCCCTTTCTGAGCTCATTCCCAAAGTCTTTTAGAATCTGAAGTGTTCAAAAGAAAGGAGCCTCTGTGGTTCCACAAGTCTAATGAAAAAATTAGCTTGGCATCCAGGAGTTCTACATCCCAGACTCCAGCCCCTCCTAGTCCTCCGATTTCACCTCCAGCTTGTCTAACCATCCCTTCCACTCCCCTCACGAAAACACATGAGTGACACATGAGCTACAGACAGAGGGTTAGACTACTGAAATAATGTTGTGGATTCTTGGGGCTCATGGAGTGTGAGGGGGGTCCGGGGAGCCTCCCAACTCAAGGACAGCCTCGCCTCCCTCCCTGCCTGGCAGTGGGCTGAGGGAGCACTCACCCAGGCAGAGCATCTTGGGTTCCCCTCGGCCAGGAGGCAAATAACACTGCTGGGGAGTCTCTGGCACTATCCTGTTCCTGCTGCTGAGAAGGGCTGGTCAGGCCGGCAGTCAGGTGCCAGACCCTCCCTTCCCAGGCACAGATTTTCCTGGCATCTGCCTGGCAGGAAGGACACTGGCCAGGGGTTGGGCAGAGGGGCAAGGAAAGGTCTGAGAAAGTATCTCCTAGAGGGCTTATTCCTAACCCCTAACCCCACTCCCCTCCTGAAGGCTGTGGGACAGGGGTTTGGGAAGCCATGGGGCCCTCAGGAACGGGGAGAGGGCTGATGGTGAAGGCTGGGATGAGCACAGGCCCCTGCTCCATCCTCCCCACCCCCACCACGCAGGCCAGCCCAGCTCAGGCTGAGGTGTTTGCTTTTCCTGCCTCTACACTGACTCCATTCAGAGGCTGTGATCCCCACCCCCGGCCAGCAGCCAGCCAGCGGACCAGGGCACCAGGGAGAGAGATCACGGCCCCTCCCCTCTTTCACCACCCTTCCTGCCATCTTCCGGGATGTCAGCCACAGTGCTTCCTAGTTTCATGGGGGGCGGGGGTATGCCGAGGTAGGGGAGCCTGGGGCAGAGGGGGGGCCACCCCAGAAGAAAAGAGGGAAAGAGAGAAACGAACTGGAGAAGAGAGTGGTTGGAGAAGAGGGAGATGCAGTCGGGAAGAAGAGGGCCTGGTGGGAGAATGGGCCTCCTGTGTTAGGTGGAGATGGGTGGGAGGAGTGGGATGGGGATGTGAGGAGCAGATCTGAGGCAGGAAGGGCCTTTACAGATGCTGGGCCAGGGCGTCCTGCCTGGCTCTATGCCAGTCAGGGTGGGCAGGGCCTGAGGTGGACACTGAGGCTGGGGCTCCTGACCCCAGCCCCAAAACCAGCCTCCTCCTCATCACTGGGACAGAGGCCCAGGCGGGACTGTGACCTGGTCTGGGGCTGGTGGAAGGAGGAGGGTGAAAAGTTTCTCAAAGTCAGAAGGCCATTAGGGGGGGCATCTCAGGGTGTCCTGCTCTTTGCTCTGACTGTCGCGTTGGTACATAAAGGGGGTAGAAAGGTCAGATGAGGCCTTTCAGGCCCGTGGGAAAAACTCTGTCCATTTCCCTAATCCATATTTATTGGTGTGAGACAGTGGGGTGGGAGGAAGCCTTCGGCCCCCACCCGCCACCCTGGCCAGGCCAGGTTAGCACTAAGAACAGGCTCCATGTCACCCAAATCCTACTCTTTGTCTCCAGATTGGCTCCAGAATCCTCCCCCTTCCCTCCTCCCTTTCCCTCCCCCCTCCTCACCCCCCTTTGGGGTTGCCAAGCAACCGTGGAAGGGTAACTGAGATATTTTCTTTATTACAAGCAAAAGCAAGACAGCATCATGGCCCCAGGAGGGGAGCAGGGTGGGGGCTGGGGGAGAGAGCATCCAGTGCTCTGGGGGACCATGCTACCTCAGCTCTCCTCTGGGCATGGGCATGGGCAGTGGGGAGACAGACATTGATCCAGTCTAGATAATGATACAAGAAGAGGTGGTTCCAAGAGACAAGGGCCCAAGCCCCTCACCTGTCACCTACTAGCTAGGTGATCTGGGGCAAGTCACGTCCCTTCTTTGAGCCTAAGTTTTCTCCTTGATAAAATGGGGATAGTAACATGTATTATCTCATTTAATTCTCACATTAACCCCATGAGACATTTATTTTTCCCATTTTACTGGTTAGGAAACTGAGACTCAGGGATGTGAAGTCACCTGCCTAGCAGGTAAGTGGCAGAGGTGGGACTCCTGAGCTCCAACTCTTTTTTTTTTTTTTAGTAACAGTTTTACTGAGATATAATTCATATGCCATACAATTCACCCACTTAAAGTGTAAAATTTAACAGTTTTTAGTATGCTGACAATTTTAAAACATTTTCATCACCCCAAAAGGAAACCTCATACCCATTAGCAGTCATTCCCTGGGCCCTCCTGCTCCCAGTTCTAGGCAATTACTACTCTGCTTTCTGTCTCTGTAGATTTGCTAATTCTGGACATGTCACGGAGCCCTGGTGGTGCAGTGGTTAAGAGCTCAGCTGCTATCCAAAAGGTCAGCAGTTCAAATCTACCAGCCACTTCTTGGGAACCCTATGGGGCAGTTCTACTCTGTCCTATAGGGTCACTATGAGTAAGAATCAACTTGAACGCAATGGGTTTGGGGTTTTTTTGGGATATGTCATATAAATGGAATCATACAGTATGTCTGAGCCCCAATTCTTAACCCTGATGGTCCTACCTTACTGGGTGCTGGGATAGTGGGCCCTGGTGATGCAATCATTAAAGCGCTCAGCTGCTAGCCGAAAGGTTGTTGGTTTGAATCCACCAGCTGCTCTCTTCAAGGCAGTGGGTTTGTTTTTTTTTTTTTTTTGGTTTGGGTGCTGGGATAAGAGTCGGACAGGTCAGATAGTGGGCTGGTTAAGAACATGGGCTTTGCAGTTACACAGACTATCACTCAGTAACTCTGTATCTGTGTGTTCTGTGTATGGGGGGGGGGTCACTTCCTTTCTCTGGGCCTCAGGTTTCTGGTCCGTAAAATGGGGAAAGAAATAGTACTTCTTTCACATGGCTGCTGTGATGCATGAAAAGTGTTCAGCCTGGTGCCCAATGCTCAATATATGGTAGTTGTTAAATGGACTACAAAGATCCATACATCTGCCTGTCTATTTATTCCTTTACCTAGACATTTAAATAAATCTTTATATAGCACCTTCCAAGGGTCAGGCATGGCTGTAGATGCTGGGGATACAGCAATGAACAGGACATGGTCCCTATCCATGTAAGGCTCACATTATTGTGGGGAGACAAACAAGACAGCTGGTGGGTAACTTTCCAAGAGTGATACACGCAATGAAGAAAACAGCACAGCACAACGGGATGAAGCATGCCAGGCTGGCAGAGGTGACCACTTTAGATTGGACAACTTCCCTGCCCCGCCTTCACCTACTTCATGGAGGTGAACATCTTTCGTAAACTGAAAACATGCTAGGTAGGACAGAGAGGTTCTGAGGACCCCCTCCAAGTCGGGACAGGTGGCCTGGCTTTGTCATCCCCTGAGAACGGGGATGTGTCAGTTAATTTCAGAAAGCAGGCTGCTGGACACCTCACCATCTAAGAGTGCTGGCCACTCTCTTAAAGAACTCTGTTTGTATAAATGGGGAGGTTGGAGCCCAGAGTGGGCAAGGTCTGGCCTCCGGATGCACACCTAATAGAGACAGGGCTCTTTCCTCCATTCCAGGCTGCTAGGCCAGATCACAGTAAAACCTGGATTGATGGGAGCACTTGGGGACAGGACTCCAGGGTTGGAAATACCTGGCACAGAGGTGAAGCCTGACTGACCTGTTGCCATAGCTGCTCCCTAGACACCTGTCTGCCACACTCAGCTTCCTGGGCCTGCCTTCAAAGCACAGAATGGAGGCCATAGCTGGACGGAAGCTCCCTTCAAATAAGCCCGCCCCAGTGGTTCCTCCAGTTCCACAACAGAACCTCAGCCCACTGGCTGCAGACATTCATGCACCACTGTCAATTCTTTATTAATTTCATCTTTCATTCAACCATCCCCAAGTCCATTTTTCATCCATCTATCTGTCTTCTGTCCATCCACCAATTCATTCAATCATTATCTCAATAAACAGATCATTCATTCATTCATTCAACATACATTTACTGAACATGTCCTTTGTGCTGGGCTCTGTGTTTGGTCAAATCCTTGTTAAAATGCCAGTACTGGTGGGAAGGGTGTGTTACCGGTGGTCAGTCTCACCTGGCAGCGTGGAGGACTTTGTTACCTTCTTCCTGAGAGTTAGTTTTAATAAGGGAAAAAAGGAGGGAGCAGAGGGTAGGGATGTGTGTGCACGCCTGTGTGTGTATGTGTATGTGTATGTGTGTGTGTACAAGCAATAATACCTTACTTACTCAAAGCAAATGCAAAGTGTGTTTGGATCCTCACAATAAGACTACCACCTTTAGGGAGGCAGGACAGGCATAATGGCCCTACTTCACAGAGGACATAACCAAGGCTAATTCTATTGGAATTTTGCCCTGGAAGCCCAAGGCAATGCTGCTCCTTCCAGGAAGTTGTCCTGCATCCTCCCTGTTGGAATGAACCTTTCGGTCTTCTATAATCCCAGAGCACTTTGTTAATACTTCAGCGAAAGTGTTTTCTTGTGGCTGTGCTCCTTTCACCGGAGTTAGCTGTGTATTTGTGTATCTGTCTATCCACTTATCCACCAGATGGGAACTTTTGGACAGGCAACATTAGATTCTGCTCATCTTTCTCCTCCCCCGCACCAGCCTCCAGCATACATAGTACTTTGCGTATATCAGGTGCTTACCAAATGTTGCTTTGTTGGTAAGTGACCTGCCTGAGGTCACCCAGATTGTCAAGCATACAGCTAGGGACCCTGCTCTGCCCTCGCCTAAGCCCAGGTCGCCACCAGCTCTCACCTGCAAACCGGCAACAGCCTAACTGGTCTCACTGCGACCAGAGTCCCCTTACCCCGCCCCCTCCTCCCCCCATCCATTCTCCACACTTGAGCGGCAGCAAACCTTTAAAAATGTAAATCTGAACTTGTCAGACCTTTCAGAATCCCCACTGCGTTTAGGATAAAATCACAAATCCTCCCAACTTCTTATGGAGCCGACAGGGTCGACCCCAGCTTTATCTTGTACTTCCTCTTCCTCTCTGCCCTTCAGCCACACCGAACTTCTTTCCTTCCTCAGAAGTCGAACTTCTTTCCTTCCTCAGAAGTCGAACTTCTTTCCTTCCTCAGAAGTCGAACTTCTTTCCTTCCTCAGAAGTCGCCAAGTTCTGTTTTGCTTTTTGGCTTTGGAGCATGCAGTTCCCTCCGCCTGGAACAGTGCCCAGCCTCACTGTCCTGACCACCTTCACCTAACTCCCTGCTCCTTGGGGGCAGCTCTCCTCCTCCCTTTTGATTCCCCTCCATTGCACACTGTGCATCTCGTTTGAGAATATCTGTCCACTACTGAGTCCCCAGCTAGCACACAGTAGGCATTCTATAAATGTCTGTTCAATGACTTTTGGTAGGATCCTTCTTGACGCCTCAGTTTCCCTGAGGGTGAGGATGAGGGGGAAACAAACTTCTCTGCCCAGGACTCATGGGTTTTAAAGAGCTCTAGGAGACCTGGTGGCACAGTGGTTCAGAGCTCAGCTGATCACCCAAACGTTTAACAGTTTGAATCCACCGGCCACTCCTTGGAAGCTCTATGGGGAAGTTCTACTCTGTCCTATGCGGTCACTGTGAGTCGGAATCGACTCGACGGCAATGGGTTTGGTTTGGTTTAAGATACTCAGAAGGGGTCCTGTTGGCGGACTGTTAGTGCTTGGCTGCTAACTGGAAGGCTGGCGATTCGAACCCACCCAGCAGCTCCGCGGGAGAAAAACCACCTGACAGATATGTTATGATTGGTGATGTGATGCCATTAAGATTACAGCCAAGAAAACCCTATGGGGTTAGTTCTACTCTGTCACATGGGGTGGCTATGAGTCAAAACTGACTCAACAGAACCAAACAACAAGATACATGTCATTGTTGTGTTCATGCCAGGCTGGGGTGGGGTTAGGGCTGGATTTATAAGGACCAGTGTTTTCTGGGGCCTCTAAGTGTGCATTTACACCAGTCCTCTCTGTATCTGCTAAGGCTGGAAAACTATAGTGTGCAGGGAGTTTGAAAACCCTGGGTTCCAATTCTGACCCCATCACCTGCCAGCTGGGGACGAGGGACTTAACTGCCCGAATCTCAGTTTCTTCATCTGTAAAATGAGACTGATAATAGTATCTACTTCCCAGGGTTGTTGTGAAGAGTCAGTGAGCACCTCTGAAGCACTTAATGCTTCTGCTGTTATTATAAAATAGTGCATTCCCTGGAGTTGGGATATGATAAGCAGAGCTGTCTCTATATAAAATCCTAACTTCAGATATTACTCCCCAGAAGCCAAATTTGCTCAACTTTTATAAGAAACTCCAAGGTTATGTGGTTTATTTTTAAGTCATGGGGCATATATCCAACCAACTGACAGATAATTTAATGACTGGTTGAGACGGTACGGCACTTAGTCCTGGAGGCACAAAGATCAGTAAGACCCACTTCCTATCCTAGTGAGGAGAACTAAACAAAACAGTCACAATTCTGTAGGGGCACACGTCAAGAATGTTGCCCAGAACTTGTACGCTGAGGTAAACCAGGAGGGCACTGCAGGGCAGGGGCAGCAGGGTGTGCGTGGGTGGAGGCAGGGGTGCTTCAGGTGTTTGGGGAATCCTGGGTGAATGGAGAATGCATGGAGGAATGGCCAGACGCTTGCCCTCCAGGGTGTGATATTCACTGGGAAAGGTAGGCTGAGCTCTGGAGGTGAGAAACTGGGATGTATTCATCCAGCAGAGCAAGCACCTTCTCTGTGCCAGACCTGGCCAGGAGGGTAGAGGGGTGCAGCAGATCTACAACAGAGCTGCTGCCCTCCAGGATGGGTGTGCTGTCTAGTGGAAGGCATAATGACAGGACAAGTATTAATAGATTCCACGCCCCCTCACACCCACCTGCTCCCCTCCCCATCCCCCCACTGCTAGAGCTGAGGTATCCAGGAGCCTGCAGGAGCCTGGGAATCAAGCCCCATCCTTGGTAAAGGGAGGGAACAGTCTCCCGATCCCCAGGGGGGTGTGGTCTCTGGAGATGCATCCATAGCCTGGGGCTTGGGACTGCAATCCCTTGTCTCTTATTTTTCAACATAGCCTTTTAGGGGGGTGACCCTCTGACCTCTAGACTGTTCTCCTTTACCCTGTAGCTAGAAGCCTCTGGGTCAGGAGCTTAAGAAAGGAGGGCTCCAGAGACCCGGGGTTTAGATGCAGATGGGAGGCAGGGTTGGGCCTTAAAAGACTCTGGCTCTCCTGGGTACTCTCGGGGAGCTCAGCCAAGGCCAGTGGCCTGAGTCAGGCCCACGGGAGTGCAGGACCGAGATGCAGGTGCCTGGCCCAGAAGGGGGTGGGGGGCAACGGGCAAAGGACTCAGGCCAAGGGAGCAGGCGGGGCAGCAGGCGTGAAGGGCTCTGGGTGGTGGTGGGAGGGAGAGGGGTCTGGCCGGTGCAGAGGTGGGGGGCGGCCCCTGGGGAGGGGCACACTATGTCTTTAAGAGCTGCCTGAGCACAGGTTGCAGCTGCCTGGCCAGCCCGAGAGACAGCGGAGATTCATTACCCGCCGACACAATGACCATTGATGGCCCCGTGGCGTTATTCAAATCCAGTACCAATTGCAGCCGAGCCCCTTTCTCCGCGCCAGGCCCGTATTGTTGGAGCGGCCCACTAAAAGCCCGCCCCGGCCCCTAGCCGCCAGAGGCGCCCGCTCGGGTTCAGCCCTGCGCCTCGCCAGCCCGCCCGGCTCCCAGGGCGCTGCAGGTGACCCGGCGGCGCATTCCAGCGTTCCCCGCCGCCCGGGCCGCCGCTGCCACCACCGCTACAGCCACCGCAGGCACCCCCGCCGGGACTCAGCTACAGGGAAACGGAGAGCGCCCGAGCCGGTGCGTGCGCGGGGCTGGGCGAGGGCGGGGTACCCACGAGTCCAGCAGCCTGGACCCTGGGCTCGGAAACGCGACCCGGCCTCGGTCCCCCGCTTTCCGGATTCCCAGTGAGCCCAGGAAGCCCAGGCTGGGGGAGGGGAGAGGGGTGTCGGGGTTCCCCGGGCCTGACAGAGGAGATTTCCCCCCGACCTGAGGCGGCGCAGAGACCTAACGCGGGCAACTCTAGGGACCCCGGGCCCGCGGTCGATGGAAACACACACCAGGGGCGATGGGGATACCCACGCAGGGTCGGGATCCGCATGCTTGCTCGTCCACCTTACCGTGGGGACTGGGCCGCGACCGCTGAGCATCTGCGAGGTAGTCGGACACACAGCTCGGGATATCTCCAGGTCCGGCGATTTTAAGAAGCAAAACGCAAACCCGCAGAAAACCGGCCCTTAACTCAGGGGCTTCGCCACTGATTGTCCAAACGCAATTCTTGTACGAGTCTGCGGCCAACCGAGAATTGTGGCTGGACATCTGTGGTTAAGCTCCCGGCGCAACAGGGACGGGGACAGGCAGGGACCGAGCTCTGAGCAGGCGAGACCCCTCGGGAAGGCGGCTTGCTGGCCCCTGGGCGAGGATCGCGGCCCCGGCCGGGAGCAGAGGAGAGACGCCCGACCCTGCTATCAGCGCCGCCATCCTCATCCTCGTCCCTCTTCTTCTCCTTTCCTGAGGGTGATCGGTCCCGGCTGGTGGGGTTCTCCAGGCAATCGCGTCGTTTGTCCCCCTTTGAAATTTCGGCTGGGAACGAAGCTGGCACGCAGCGGCGGGGCCGAATGTGGTCGGGGGAGTCCGCCCTCGGCCAGAGCCGCAGGAAGTCGGGGGCGAAAGAAGATGCCAGCGGAATATGCTCGCTAACTCGTTTTGAATCGGTTCTAATCTATCCCCTCACCAATATCCCCAAAACAAAAAAAAAAGCATAAACCAACCCCTAAATCCTCAAGCAAACCGAACCCTCCCGCCAGCCCCTCCGACCGAGGATGGGTTGAGTCTCCAGCCACGGCCGAAGCCAGAGAAGAGTCGGGAATGATGCGCTCCAGCCTGGCAGTCGCCTTGTCTTTGGAAATAGAACTTGGACAAATGAATCCCTTTCATTAAAGAAAAATCTTCGGAGATAGTGGGGTTTATTTATTCTTTTATTTCCTCAAGAGCAGGGGCCAACTCAACTGGAGTTGCCAGGGGGGAGGGGGCAGTTCGGAATTGCTGTGGCTGAGGATCACCTGTCTCTGACCCCTTTCCATCCCCGGCTTATGTCTAAAAATGACCTGAAACAGTCCTGAGTGACCTGGCCCTTACCAATTTCAGCCACCGGGCACACATCCCCAACTGCGCTGAGAACCGGGTTTTCCCAGGACATCCTCCTGCCCTACTCTCAGCATTAACTGGGGTACCACACAGGGGGAAGGAATATCCCGCATCTCCCTCCACCACTCCTGCATGCAGTGAGAGGGAAAGGCATCCTAGTGCTTGATTTTCAGAACCAGATATCCCAGATGGGGCTAGGGGCCACAGAGGCAGCTTAAGAGGGCCAGAGGCAGGGGGGACCTCCAGGTTACAAGAATCCCAACAGGCTGACCCTCTAAAACGTGGCCATAAGGGAAGTCATTCAAATCCCCGCTCTGTTCCCTAACGTGGAGATGCTGACCTCAGCACCTAGTTAGGGTTGGTCATACAGCTCTTCTGGACAGCACTCAGAACCCAACACTGGCCCAAATTCGCACCCAGACCAGCTCCTACCCAGGTCCCAACATGGCCGCCCCTACCCGCACACATGACCAGAGGGCCTCCACTGACAGCAGTGCTGGAGAGCAGCTCACCAGCAAGGGGGTCATCTGTCCTCTAAGCCCTGAGAACCATGTGCCCCCCAGTACTGCTGGAACAACCATTTGGCACTCTCATCTCCACAGGGTGAGAGAAATTCCACCTTAAATTACTGACATTTAATGAAAAGCAGCGTTTTGAGCGGGATGATGTTAACACTCTAATTTTTCTGAGATCTCTCTCCAGCAAACAAAGCTTTTTTCTCCAGGTTATGGGAAGGGAAGAGGCTCAGCAGCTTCATCTATGCCACCCCCGTTCTGGGTTCTGAGACTGCTGGCTGCAGCTGGTGGAACTAAGCTTGGCCTTTGCCGGCCGGGTAGCACAAACCAGTTCTGCTGTCCCGTCTCTACCAGACCACCCCCTCCTGGATAATTAGGGTTGCAACTCCCCTGCCCTCTTTCAGGGTGAAGGGCAGCTCTGAGAGCCCTAGGCTGAGGACAGGAAGGTTGCACCAGAGACCATGACTGGCGAATGTGGGGGTGCCCGCCTGTTTCTAAGGATGAAGCTCCAAGCAAGGCTAGTAAACAACCTAGTCTTTTATTTGCCCAAGGCCAGCTGTTGCAGGCACTGAGGCCCCAGACTTCCAGAAGGGATGGAGGGAGGAGGGGCAAATCATCCTGCCTACCCAGCACTGTCTGTCCCCATCCTGCTTCCAGAAAGGATGTGGGAAGGGAGATAGTCTACACTTGTACCATCAGGTATCAGACGAGCTGATTTATAATTATAAATATCCACGTTGTTGTAGAGGAGGAAACTGAGGCACACTGAACCCTCCAGGACTCTACTTACTGGTCCAAAGTTTAGACTACTCTCTCTTCCTCCCTACCCAGCAGGATGAGTGGCAGGCAGCCTTTTGCTGGGGGATGGTCTCAGGAGCCCATCTGGTGGCCTGTGTACGGGGGAGGCCAGCCAGGGTCAAGGGCTGGGGGTGGGGGGAGCAGGAGGAGGGGTGTGGTTGGAAGAGCAGCTGCTAGGTGGGGGGGGGGAGGGTCAGTACTGAATAGGGGACCCCAGCTGGGGTCCCATAATGGTATCAGTGGGGGAGAGGCAGAGCCCTCTGCTGTCCAGATGGGGAAACTGAGGCAGAGACTCCTCTGATCTTTGAGAAGAGAGTGGCCTCCATCAGCTCTTCAGGTCCACTCATCTTCCCCCACGGAGACACTGTGGCCTGCAGAGCGGTCACTCCACTCTTAGACTGAGTCACAGGAGTGGAGGGAGCAGGGCTTTTTCTTAGGCCCCAGTGCAGCTGGGTAACCTGGCCACAGAGTCCCCACCACTCCTGATAAACCTGAGGGACACCCTCCTCCCACCTCAGCTGCTGGGAGAAGGAGTGCTGGGCTCGGGCACCTGCCTGCCTTCCCCTGCTCACATGCCAGAGAAAGTCTCATTTTTAGCACCTGGCCTCTTTTCCCTGCCTGGAGAGAGCTCAGGGGACACAGCCCAGCCGGGAAGAAAGCAGCCAAGGGGGACATGAGATCTGGAAGCAGGGCCCAAGGGGACGTCTGATTGTTCTGTTCTCCCCACTCCAAGGATGCCCAGGCACAGAGAGGGGCCCTTAGCCTCCATGTAGCGTGGATATGAAGAGAACGCTGTCCTGGTCCTGAAGCTGGTAGTCCAGCTCACCCTGGTCCAGGAGAAAAAGGAGAGGGAGACTGTCAGGGGCACTTCTCCAGTTTCTCTCCCAGATACTGGGAGGGGAGGGGGGCAGTGCCTGGCTGCTCTGGGAGAGAAAGCTAGAATCTATCAGAAAAATGGGTACCCTATATGTTAACCTGCAAAGCTCTGGGATGGAGAGCTTACCTCTTCCCCCAGCAACCCATTCCTTCCTTGCTTGAGGGTGGGAGTCTTGAGTCGCCTCAGTTTGGGGGCTGGAGTGGGGCAGAGGATTACCCAGCCACCCCATGTGGGCCGGATGAGAGGCCCAAGGCTCTCCTGCTGAAGAAGTGAGGGTAGAGGCTGGGGGAGGGTGTCCCAAGGTACTGACCAGCAGTTCCCAGTCGGCATCGTTAATCAGCACCAGAATTCCTGGCCGCCTGTGGGGAAGAGGGTGGTGAGTAGCAGGGAGAAAAGGGCAGGAGGTGGTCACAGGAGTAGAGAGGCTTAGACTCCTTGGGCCAAAGGGGAGTGTGGTGGGGAGCGTTTCCTCCTGAGGTGCTAGTTAAAGATCTCCCAGGAAGTGGAGGCTACAGTATGCATCTAAGGGAAACCAGTTCAGATAGTTGTGCTCTTTGGAACCAGGAGTGAAACTTTGTTTCTCTGATGGTCAGTGTCCTCGTCATAAAACAGTGTGTTTTAATTTATAGTGTCTTCCTCACTAAGTCTGTGTGAGGAAGAGATGCGATGACACTTGGGAGACACGTGCCTGCCTCTATGTGTGTCATGGTAACCAGCAGCAGCAGCGTATCACTCCAGGGGTCTGACTGCACTCTCCTTGGCCCTAGAAATGAAGAGATTTGGCTTCTAGGCTTCCTGCATCCCCATCCTGGAGTGCAGGCTATCTTGGCTCTTCTGGCTCAGGAGGCTGCCAGTGGCACCAAGCACCTGAATGCTCTAAAGCAGCCCTGTCTGGCATGGGCAGGGTGGGCCAACATTTGGAAGGGCAGCTTGGCCTGGCTCCTGCTGGCAGTGGCCCAAGGAGCATTGCTGTTCCTGGGGGAGGGCCACTAGGACTGCTAGACTATGACCTGAACCAGGGGCTGGAAGGCAGCTCTTGCTCACAGGGCCTGCTGGTGACCTCTGCTTCCAGGGAGGTGAACATGTCCCACGACAGTTCTGCCCACCTTTTTTTACATATTAGGCTGGTCTTGTTTTAGAAATAAAGACTTCTTGGTGCATGGAACCTGGTTCCTCTCCTAGGAGGCTGGGCTGCGCCTGGGACAGGTATAGAAGTTTTGGGCTAGGGATAGGGGTGTCCACAGTGAGCACAAATGTGTGTGTGTGTGTGTGTGCACGGGCACGCAAACATGCATGCCTGCACACGCTGACTCCATGGAATCCTAGACCTGCGCTGTCCAATATGGTAGCCACAGGCCCCATGTGGCCATTTAAATTAGAATGAAATAAAAAATTTAGTTGCTCAGTCACACTAGCCACATTTCAAGGACTCAATAACCCTATGTAGCAAAGTGCTGCCATACTGAACAGCACAGATACAGATCATTTCCATCATCACAGAAAATTCTATTGGACAGTACTGACATAGACTATCGAGGGATGAGCAGCATCATCTTCTTAGTATTTACTGTACAGAGAGAAAAACTGAGGCCCAGAGAAAGGAAGTGACTTGCCTAAGGTTCCACAGTAAATTTGAGGCCACCAGAAGGCTGAATCCAAGTTTTTTTAGAAATTCACTGATTTCCTTTCATCTGGGCTTTTTAAAAATCCCCAACAGTCCAGTGTGGTAACAAGAAAACTGAACTAGACCTAAGACAGAGCTGGACAGAAGCTGTTTCCGCAGAGAGGTGAGGGGAAGACAGAACTTAGAGAAGGCTGGGGATGAGCCCAAGGATAACAGCACAAACATCGTTCCCTCCCCCAACCCCCAGCCTCTTGAGGGAAGGGAAGAAAGGGACTCACACACTGTCTCCTTGGATGAACAACTCTGGCCGCTCTTTTAGCAAATTCTTCTTGATCCAGACAAGGAGGTTCCGGATGTCCCCTGGAAAGGAAGGCACAGGACAAACTATTGTCAACCCTAAATGATTTCTGGTCCCCAGAGTCTTGCCTAGACCAGAAGGAAGTGAATATGGGGCTCAGAGGGCTTCTTGTGGACCAGGCTGTAATGGCCCATGAACTTGTGGATTCCCAAGGTCAGGACATGGGTTAGGAGAGGCCAGTGACCTTCCAGAGAGGTCTTCAGAGAAAAGTGGCACCTAGCAATGCTGAAGGCCTGAAGACGAGGTGGTGGCATTTACCTATAGGAAGGGGACTCAAGGCAGACAGCAGGAGGAACTGTCACACCTGAAAGGTTGGGAGACAGACCCCCAGTGGTCTGAAACTGCCACAGATAGGCTTCTGAGAGGCCCTGAAAAGCCCCCTCCACCTTTATCTCTCCAGCCAGTCCCAGATGGGGAGGATTCAGCTCTGCTCTTGGAGGGGTCTGCATACATTTCCCTTTGTGAGGGAAGAAAAACAATTGCTGAGCTGATAGCATCAGTTAATTTCCTCTGACAGAGGGAGACAGGCTCCTTCACCAGTGATGCTGACAAATCGCTGCTCCACTACTCCCCCCTTCTCGGTGCCCTCCAGGTCTGGGGCGGCCACCCTGAAGCTAGGGCTGCTGAAAACTCTCCCTGGAGAGGTAAGTGACTGAGGGTCGAAAGGGCCTCTCCTGCTCAGCAGAACCTCGACATCTGCCTCCTTGTGGTTCTGAGACAGCCACTGGTCTCTTCCTACGTGGTGTGGAGGCTCAGAGGTGCCTGCCCCTGGGGTTACCTCTCTTTGGACTGAAGGACTCCCTTCCCAGAATCAGGGCTCCCAGGCCACAGCACACTCGGATCTGGTTCCATAAACTCCTCGAAGCCTATGGCTCTCAACCTATACACTTCTCAAACAGGCCATTCTCCTGAAATTGCTGGAGTTCCTTCCCTCTCAGAGACTTGAGCACTGAAAGCCTGAGAAGACAACCAGCTCAGAGAAGCCAGTAGGTGCTTGCGGTTAACCAGTCCCTATCCTGAGTTAGTGTCTCAGAAGAGCATCCTGTCCTGGAGCCATGGCTGAGACAAAGCCCAGGGGCTAAGCTGGAGAAGGAACCAGGCTATGGTTTTCCTGCCTAGAGGCCAGAGTCTTGGAGTATGGCAGAGGTAAGGATGCTTGGAGAGGTGTAGGTCACCCACAGCTCTGCTCCCAGTCTAGGCTCGGCAGCGTGTCTCTCTCTCTCACACACACACACACAGACACACACACACACAGACACACACACACA
>NW_004443974.1:12763008-12776482 GCF_000243295.1 Trichechus manatus latirostris | reverse complement strand
ACACACACAGACACACACAGACACACACAGACACACACACACACACACACACACACACACACACCTGCCACAGGCAGTGTTTTAAGACACTCTCACGGGCCTATGGGCTGCCCCCCTGGGCAGGTGGGCAAGATGTACTATCAGGCCTGCGTCCTGGATGGACTAGTCCACTCTGCTCTGTGCCAACTTCCCTGGATCATATACTAGCAGAGCACAGGGCCATAGGCAAAGTGTCCACAGACTGAGGTTGCTGCCTTTCAATTTTAATTTCTACTTTTAAACAAAGCAGATTGGTCTTCTTGGTTCCTGGAGCAGGCAGGGATAGGAGTGTTGCATCCGTCTAGCTGCTGTCCATTCTGACTCCTGGCTGGGCTCCTCCCTGAGGCCTAGGTTTCACAGGTTTCCCTTTGGCTCTGGCTCCTCTTGGCCTCCATCTTGGCACTGTCTGGTGGGCCGCCAGCTCATCCATCTTGTGGCCGCTCGATAGAGCTGCCGGGGCCTGACACATCCATCAGCCAGCCTTGGCGGGCAGGGTGCCTGTGTGTGCAGAGGCACTGAGAGGGACTGAGCAGTGCCTGGCCAGAGGGCCACTAGCTGCACCTCCATGGCCCTGGCTGGCCCGTACAGAAGCAGGACTCAGTTGGGTAAGAGCCTTGGCTCTCTCCAAAAGGAGAGGACTTCTGCTCCACTCTGGATAGGCTTGGGAAAGTTGGGAGGAGGGCTAGTGGTCATGTTGGGGCTATCCAAGTGAAGGTACCATCATAGAGTCCCAGAGGGGTGGGCTGGGGGTGAGTGCTGCCTGGTGCTGGCTCATTTATCATGATGCTCCTGTTTGCTGAGGTCACTCCCTCCTCCTCTGCCCCCACCCTCTGAAGGCCTGCCCACATTCTTGATGGCCTGTTACCATGGTGAGGACACCACATCACCACTCGTATTGTTCCCCATGCCTGGATTTGGGGGTGGGGAGAGGTGGAACTCATGGCTCCCTTTGCAGACTGCAAGGGCCACTTGGCCTGGCCTAAAACACACCCCCAGGGACCTCTAGCTAGGCTTGTTGAGGCCCAGACGATATGCAAATAGCTGCCAAGCCAGATGGTCGGCTTCAAAGTGCCCAGGGGAGGGTTAAACAGAGGCAGGGGCTGGTGGCTTGGGGATGGCTCTGGGATAGATGGGGGCTGTGGAATATCACTTTTACCTTCCCCCTCTGTGTCTGGCTTTCCCATTCCTATTGAGGGTGGTATCCCTCCTGGGATTCCATGCAATCATTCACAGGACGAATCTTTACTGAGCAACTACTAGGTGCCAGGTGCTAGAGAGATGGCAGTGAATAGGACAGACCCAGAGCCTACCCTCATGGAGGTAACAGGCCAGCAGAGGAAATGAACATTCAGTTATTTAACTAGTTGTAATAAATGCTACAAAAACAATCAAGGGACAGTGAAAGCATTTCCAAGGGATTGCCTTTGGTCTAGGAGCAGGAAAAACTTTTCAGAGAGTGTTAACATTGAAGTTGAGGACTGAAAGGTGAGTGGGGTGGGATGGGAGAGCATTCCTGGCAGAATGAAGAGCATATGGGAAGACCTGAGGCAGGGTGGAATTGGCAGGTTCAAGACACTGGGACAAGAGAGGGCAAGATTAGCATGAGATGAGGCCAGAACAGTAGCCAGGAGCCAGATCATGCAGGGCCTTGCAGGCCTTGCAAAGGAACCTGTTCTGGAAGAGGCCCCTACCTCCACCTGAACGCCAGGGATATTCACCATGTGCATTGCTCCCTGGGCATCGAGCCTACACTGCCCTGGCCTGTGCTCCCATATTTCTTTGTCTTGACATGCATATCACCACCCAGCTCAGATGTAGGGCATTACTACTACCACAGGCAGTCCCTGGGTTACAAACGTCCAACTTGCTTACAACTTGTAGTTACAAACCAACGTCTGTAAAACCCATTCCATCAAGTTGATTCTGAATCCCAGTGACCCTATAGGACAGAGCAGAACTGCCCCATAGGGTTTCCAAGGAGCAGCTGGTGGATTTGAACTGCCAACCTTTTGGTTAGCAGCCGTGCTCTTAACCACTCACCACCAGAGCTCCCAACCCCATAAAGTCTATTATATTAAAACTCTGAAGTACATACACAATGGTTCGTAAAAACAAATGGGCGCTACTCTGTGACACATACCAAAACATTATTATTATTACTGTATTCTTATGCTGAAGATGGTTTAGTATACCTGGAAGTGTTTCTTTAATGTTTTTTATACATAGAAAGGTACAATATATACTATATGACTAAGACAAACGTTTGACTAACTGATGTTAGATATGAACCATACCTAACTGTTCCAACTTAGGTACAAACTCAACTTAAAGACAGACTTAGGAACAGAACTCATTCATAATCCGGGGACTGCCTGTACCAGGCTGAGTGTGTTCTGAGCACCTGCCACAGCACACGGCACAGGACCTCACACACTAAACACCCGAGATGTTTACTGAATATGTGAGCAACTGCAGAGGGAGGAGGAACCAGTTAAGAGCACGGTCTTCGGTATCAGACAGTTCTGGTTTTGAGTTCAACTCCATTGCTTCCTCGTTGTATGACCCTGGTTAAGGAATTCTCTCTAAGCTTCAGGTTCCCTTTTTGTCAAATGGGGATGTTAAGAATGCCTTATAGGGTTGTTGTCAGGATCAAATAAGATGATCCATGTAAGGCTCTTGGCACTGTGCCAGGCACATCAACGTTGTAATTACACCTACTCCTCACTTACCATCTCGTTAAGTGACATTCCCCATTTACGACAATAGTAAAAAATCTACTATGCAACTATCTTGCATGCTAACAAGGTGGTGGGAATGTCAGCAAAGGCTGTGGAGTGTCCCCTTCCTCGAGAAGGGTCTCCGGGTGGCCTGTGGGAAGCTGGGCCACACTGCCCTGTGCCCTCCGCTCCCTCCTGCTGCTGGGGGCAGTGGGACCAGCTGTACCAAACCAGCGGGCAGGCAGTAGCAAACCAGCAGATGCCTGTTCTGGGTTCCCAGCTCCTGTGCAGACTGAGGCCCTACAGCTCAAAATTGCTGTAGGGTGGGAAGGGAAGAAAGAAAGAGGCTTCGGAGAGGGTGTTTGGAAGAAATGCCTGTGAGTTCAATGTCATCCCAAAGTGAGCTAAACTGGGCCTGAAGCCTCCAGGTGCACGGCCAGGCTCCCAGCACCTTCACAGGAAACCCCCTGAGCCTGGCGCCCGGAGCCTTGGTGACTCACCAAGCCTGGAGAGCAGAGCAGGCTCCCAGATCATGAACATAGGGCTTGCAGGGGTGGAGTAGAGCCCTATAGGCGGCTCTGAGAGGGAAACTCTGACCAACACAGGAGGAAGATGAAGTGGTTAAGCCATGGGCCCTCTAGTCACACAGCCCACCTTTATCCAGCTTTGTCTCCTCTAAGTCTCCTCCACAAGGAATAGTCCATAACAGGACTTGTCACAGTGATGAACACAATAAATCTTAGCAGTTATTATTTCTATGATCTTATTTTCTAAATAAAAAAAATTGGACAAACAGATAGTCTGAAAACAGAAAAAAAATCCTCCATTTTCATAGAGTGCTGATTTTCGCATAATGACCTGGTCTTTGGAACCTTCCCATGTTGATAAATGAGGAGTGGGTGTATTCTACGACCCGGAGGAGGAACCTGTACTCTTGGCCCTCCCTTGATATCCTGAGCTTCCACATGCTCTGCCCAGTGGCCTGGCACCCTGGGTACACGCTGAAACAACTTTGGAGGGTGGGGTACAGTCCACCACTAAGCAGACAGTACCGTAACTGATGTTTTCTGTGGGGTACACTACCTTCCCATCAGAAGCTGGAGAGGGAATGGAGGATTAGGAGAGTGGTGAGGGGGTTCCAGACACTGACCTTCCCTCCATTTTAGACATTCAGACCCACAAGATGTCTGGGGTTGACCAATGCTCCCAGGATACCCCAGGAAGGAATCACATTCAGAGCCTGTGGGTGATGGAGGCCAGACTGCCCCTGGACAAGAAGCACCAGAGGAGGGAGATGACAACCCTAATCTGAGGTTCCCAGTGCAGGGAGCCTTGGGACCTGAATCACCCATTTGGGGAAGAAGACGTGACGGTAGTTGCTGCTCTGTGGTAGAATGGTTAAGAGTTCAGATTCTGGAGCCAGAAACACCAGGGCTGTGTGCTAGGTGGCCTTGGGTTGGAAGCCATTTCACCTCTCTAAATCTTAGCAGAAATAATGATCTGAATTCCAAAAGATGCTGTGAGGATGGCAGCAGCACACCCAGCACAGGGTCAAACACAGGACATGCTCAATAGATGGGTGCTTTGAGCCGTATATGCACAGTGACTTTGGATTCCTTACTCTCTCAGCTGCCAGACTCTCCTAAAGGCTGCTGGCAAATGGGCACCATGGCATACCTGTCTTAGAGAGCACCTACAAAAGCTTCCACCAGAATCCTTCACCCCGGTGGACTTGTCTGGTGGACACCAACCACCCACTGTGGCAGGGTCCCCAAGGGTGTGAATCCTAGTGTCTTGGGGCTGGAAGGGAACAACCTGAAGGTCCTTCTTGAATCCCGATTGCAACAGACCCAGCAAGCCCTCATCCAGCCTCTTCTTGAACAGCTCCAGGGACATGACGGTCAACTCCCCTGTGCAGCAGCTCTGACAGCTAAAAGCTCTTTTATCCCAAGCAGAACTCTGTCTTCCTGTCATTTCCACCCACTGGGCTGAGTCGGTCCACAGGGACCACACTAAAAAATGTGTCCCTTTTTCCCCACAATGGCCCTCCAGATTTGGAAGACAGAGACTGACCCCTTAAGCCTCTACTATCAGTTAAACTGCCCGTCCCACCAAGTCCACCAGGCTCCAAGACCCGGCACTTCTGGGAGCCCAACCCAGGCCTTAGATGAAAACGGAGAAGAAAGAGCTGGGATGAGGGAGTAGGAGAGACGGGGGGAGGGGGGGCCGGTGTTGGTGCAGAGAACATCAGAGGGTCCATTTACAAGTGAATGGGGCTAAGAATGGAGCAGTTTGTGGGCTAAACTGGCCTCAGAAGGAGGTTTACAGATGTGCGAGGGGACGCTCCTCATTGTTTAATTAAGCAGAAAGTGGATCTTTTCAAAAGCAATTTTGCACAGGGGCTGGGAGGTAGGAGGAGGGGGAGAGGAGGGAGGTAGGGAGGGGATCAGCAAACAGGCCTTGAGAGCAGAGAAAGGAACAGCTGGCACCAGAGAGGCTGTGAAGCGCATGCTAAGCAGTTTAAAGCGCTCAGGAGCTCCCTTGCAGCTCCCCCCTCCCCCACCAGCCACCCTTTAATGTGAGCAGAGCAGGCAGAGGGGGCACAATGGCAGGGCAGAGAAAGGGGCAGGGAAAGATGAGGCAGACATTTCTCCTGCTGGGGACCAGTGTAGGTAATGCCCTCTGCTGGGACAGTCTACCCCCTGAAGTTTTGGATTTGCTTTAGGCCACTGACAACCACAGGCTGGTTGACTGAACCCCACCCTCCAAAGCTGTCTGAGCATGTCCCCAGGGTGCCAGGCCACTGAGCAGAGTGTGCGGAAGCTCAGAATATCAAAGGAGGGCAAGCTTTGAGTTGACGGGATCCCTGAGTCATAAAAGCCACAATGCTCATGAACCCCTAGGTGCCTATCACCACTGCCAATCAAAGGAGATAGCCTGTTCCATTGGGTTGGCTGTCAAGACGTCTCCCCTCCACACATAAGTAACTCTCACTGGATCAACGGGTCCTGCTTCACAGAACTGTATATACTTAGAGCTGGAAGGGAGTTGAAAAGTTGGCAGTTCTAGCCCACCCAGAGGTGCCTCGGAAGAAAGGCCTGAGGATCTACTTCTGAAAAATCAGCCACTGAAAACTCCATGGAGCACAGTTCCACTCTAACACATACGGGGTGGCCGTGAGTTGAAATCTACTCAGTGGCAACTGGGTTGTTTTTTTTAGAGCTGGAAGCAACCTTTTTGAAAATGTAGATGTCAGATATCCAGTTCAGTAAACAATTAACTTAGCTCAACCTCCCCATTTTATAGATGGAAATAAAGAGGCCCCAGAAATAAATGATTTGCAATCCCACCCAGCTGGGCTCCTCTCTTGCAGTCACACCCACTTTGGCCTCCTTGTCTCACATTCTCTTCTCTCATGTTGGCCATTTGGAAGCTCTCTCCTGGCCCAGGACCCAGGGCCCTGGAGTCCTCTTGTTTGTGAGACTTGTCACAACCCATATCTTATGGCTGCTATTTTTTCTGCTGGAGTCTCCAAGACCTGCTTGGCCAAGTGGCAGCCCCTAGGCTGGGAAGGCTGCCAGACAACAGCTCTGGGCATGAGAGTGGGGGAAGAGTAAGACTTCTGCCCTCCCATTGGGCCCACATGCCAGGGTAGGGCCTGGCAGCTGCCTCCTAGCTCTGTGGTGGCGATGTGACCTATGCCTCTGGGCACAGCAAGGCACAAATGGGAACTAGGAGTAGAGATCCACAGCCAAGGACCCAAGATTGAGGAAGGGCCATTTCGGCTTTCCTTCCCCTCTTCCCTTCCTTTAATCCCAGAAGGGGAAGGATAGATCCCCACCTGCCCTCTACTCAGTGGATGGCAGATGAGAAGTCAAAATCCTGGGTCCTAGCCCAGCCTCCACCCCTCCCTACCTGGGTAATTCTAGACAGGTCATTCTCTGTCTCCCTCTCTGAGGTTTGGTTTCCTTGATAATATCTACCAGGGTCATTATGAAATTAAAATAAATAATAAGGCATGAATAAATGATGAACGAAAGTTTAAAAACTGTAAAATATATTATAGATATGAGATGTTACAGTGATTCAGGGAGCCTTTTGGGATAAATGGTGACAGGTTAGAGGCACAGTACAATGACTCTGGAGACCCTGAAATCTTGAGTGTGAATTCTAGCTCTGCCATTTAAATAACTGTATGACTTGGGGTAAGACCCTTTACATCTCTGAGTTTTGGTTTCCACTTTTTAAAATGGGAACAATAATGGTAGCTATCGACAGCAATGGTTTTGGTTTATCCCCATTTGGGACAATTATATGCGCAACCATTTGGGGCTTTGCCTACTGCTCAAAACTCAGCCTGTGCCCCTATAACGCTGGCCTTCCTTCAGTTCTGACCACCTCAAGCCCTTTTGCCCCTTGGGGCCTTCACAAGTGCTGTCCCTTTGCTTGCAAAGGGCCTCCATGCACCTTTGCTCTCCTTCCACAATTTATTAGGTCAGCTTCTTTTCATCCTTCAGAACTTAGCTTCCACATTACCTCCTTAAAGAGGCCTTCCCTGACCACCTGTTAGTCTCAGTGAGAACACCCTTTTGTTCTTCTCATCGCAATTACTACAATATGTAATGATATAATTATACATTTGTTTGTTTATTGCCTAGCTCCACCCCAATTACACCAAGCTCTATTATCGCAAAATCACATCCGTTTTGCTCAACACTGACTACCCAGTAACTGGTATAGTGCTTGGCACAAAGGAAGAACTCGGAAAATATTTGCCAACTAAATGAAAGACTGAAGTCCTTATTATCATACGTGGCACTTGGTGAGCACTCAGTCAATGAATAAATGAAAATGGGGCTGGAATTATGAAAAATTGTGAACTTTCATGCCAAGCAAACTCAGGAGGAAATCAATCACCAGTGAGGTCTTTAAGACTGAATCCTTGAAAGGTTTCTTCTGAGATCCCCTTGTTCCCTCCCAAGGCTGCTATGGTTGTGTGGCCATCTGTCAAACTAAGGCACAGTCACCTTTACCGTCACACGCCTTCCCCCACCAGAAACACACATAATCCCACAATCCCACCCCCGGCTCAATGTGGGCAGTGCCCTATTCCTCGGTAAGTGTCCCCAAGTTTCTGAGTGTGGCAGACAGACCTACCACGTGCCACTGCTCCCTGTCCTAAGGGAAGGTCAGAGAGCCCCACTGGCAGCCAGTGAATTTGGGCAATAACTGTCTGCCTAAACTGGCAGAAATATGAATATGTCCAGTTCCAGAATTCCGTCAAACCTCACTTGAACATTTTCAACTGCCCACCTCCAGGAATCTCATCCCCCCACCTCCTCATATGATTGATTCCCTTTTCTCACTAGAAATATCTCAGCCATAAGTGGAGCTTGGACTCTATCCCTGAGCATTCTGCTCTTGCTGAGATCCACTGCTAGGGTGCAAAGGACCTCAACAGTCACAATATCCAGTCCTCTGCAGTCCACAATATCCAGCTGGACCTCTGCAAGTTAACTCTTCACAAAAGTCCCAATTTGGCTTTTATTCACGTCTTAATCCCCAATGCCTTGTACGTGGTCTGCCACAAAGGAGGTGCCCAGTACATGTTTGTTAACGAAAAAATAAAAAAGCACTTGAATGAACAAATGAAAAAAAATCCATTATCTCCCACAGTCAACTACTCTCCAACTTTTTATTTTGAATGATGGAAAAGCTGAAAGAATAGTCAAGGAACACCCATATACCCTTCATCTAAATTTAGTAATAGTAACATTTTGCCACATTAGGCAGCCATTCTTGACTAGTATCCTTTTTGGCTGGATATTTTCCTTCTAATCTAAACACTTGGTCACAATGTAACTGCATCCACATTAGTCCATTCTCAATGAAGGTTACCATCTTCGTGAGAACATCTCTCTGCTGCCATGGAATAATAATAGAGACATATATTATAGTTTATTTGCTCCTTTTAACAACCCTGAGAGATAGGCATTACCATTCCCACCTCACAGATAAGAACACTAAGGCTCAGAGAGGTGAACTTACTTGCCTAAAGTTCTAACAGGATTTAAACTCAAGGCTGTCTGAATATAGATCCCACACTTATAATTATAGCACTAAGCTACACTGCCTCCCTCCTGCAAAGCTGGCTGACTCCAGAGAGGAGTGTGGGGAGAGAACTCTGGTGATCATCTCTCTTCCTCCCTCCTCCTTCCTTGGCCTGGTCAGGGAACTCCTACCCCTTCCCAGCTGAAGAGAGGGGAGTGATCCTGGCAGACTGACTCCTGCCCAATACCCCCCAGAGAGGAGCTCAGAAGGCCAATACTCACAGGGCTCCTCTTGCCCAGGCAAGATGACCTGATGCTTCTTTACACCATCGAACAGGAGCTCCGCGCCACCTCTAGAAAGGAGGGCCAGAGAAAAAGACAGCCAGGTGAGCTACTGCAAACAGGAGGAAATAGCCAAAACTGAACAATGAGACGAGTTGGAATTAGAAGTCCGAAAGACTTGGAGAACAAGGCTCAGAAACACCTTGGATACCAGTGTGTTGGGTACCAGTGACTGATCCTCAAACATGACATCCTGATGTGGTAAAGTAGGATATAAATAATTTTTACTAATAATCAAACACCCAAATTTGCAGACTTTCATTTTCACTCCTCAGAGAACAGACTTTAGAGTCTGCGAGACCCCAGATGGAGACCAGGCTCCACTGCTGTCTGACTGCAAGACTTTGGGCATGTAACTCAATCTTCTCAAGCCTCAAGTCTTTTCATCTGCAAGAAATGTTGAGAAGTTATGTGAGGAACACTGGAGACCCTGTGTTCTGCAGGTTTCTTCTGGCCAGGTGAGGGTTTGAAATGCCCCTGCCCATGCCACCTACTGCTGGCCTGGTGAGCATACCACAGTGCTAGAGGGCAAGAGAGTCCACTGGGCTTAGTATCAACTAATAATAATTACACACATCACCTCACCATTTATAGGACATTCCTCATCTTGTTCCATCCTCAAGGCATCCCTGGGAAGGAGGTAGATATTACGAACTCCATCCGATAGAGATGCAGACTGAGGCCCAGAGAGGTTAAGTGACTTGTCTAAGGTCAGACAGGCAATGGCTGAATCCTAACTGGTTGCTGCTCAGCCCCAGCAGCCTTAGCAGAAAAAAAAAAACAAGACTCCCCAAAGGTCAGAAAGCTCCTTGAGGGCAGAGTTTGGTTCACGTCTGTGTCCAGCAACAGTCAAGGGAAGGCCAGGACAGTGGAGATGCTCGAGCCAAGTCCAGAAGCCAGAGCTTCTCATAAGACCAACGCTCTTTCAGTGCCCCACACTGCTTCTCCCTCTGAGACTCCTAACTCTCATCTCAGACTTCACATGGTTCCTAACCGAGGCCTTAACAGACTTTTGATGGATGCAGTGCCTCCCACCCCACCACCCTTTCCCAATTTCAGGGAACAGAGATGTCCTGAGAGAACCCACTGGGAGGTAAAGGCAAGGCAAGCATTGTCATGGGGGAAACATGGGGCGACTGTCATCCAAACAAGGTCATGCTTTGTTGATGGAGTAATGTGGAGGGGGAGAGAAGGCCCATCTGTGGCTGCGCACAGTGCCATTTCAGCTGCAAGCCTACACAGAGCCTCCATTTATCCCCTTCCAAGAGCTTCGTTCTCTCCTGGGTAGGGGTTGGCACACACAGCAGCTGGGGTGGGGGAGGGCGACAGCCAAGGGGCTCAAGAGTGGGGGGTCAGAGAAGAGGGGTGGGAACTGGAGGCACTGGGACCCAGACAAACAACCAAGAGTGGCCAAACCTGGTAGTGCCAGGCTCGGAGGCCAAGTCTATTTTTCCCATTACAAGCGATGAAGGGAGAACCAGTTTGGCTCAGTGAGTAACCTGTCACCACTGGGTTTACTGGCCCTCAGGGGAGAGGTTGGCATTTCCGCTGTCAGCACATCTAGAAGGGGGAAGGTATATGCCCAACCTCTGGGGTGATTCTGGGAGGTAGGCATGGGGCCTGTTCTGGTCTCAGAAGAGACTCAAGGCCAGACCCATTTATGTTTTACAGGATTTGCCATTCAAACTCAGCTAAGGAATTATATCACCTTCCCTCCACCCTCCAGTTGTTGGTGACAGTGCTTGCTGGTACCAGTGACAGGTACAGACAATCGCAAAACTGCCTTCACTTTTTCCAGTTTATCTTCATTCTTTTTATCTATTTTTACTTCCGTTCCCCCGTTGAAATGCAAGCTCTGCCTAGAACAGTGTCTAGCACATAGTAGACACTCAACAACTATTGCTGAATGAATGCAAATGCCCGTTTCTCCCACTCTTCTCTGACCTCAATGCCATTCCCTCCCTTTACCAATACTTCCCACTCAGGAAACAGGAAAAAGAAAGGGAGGGAGGAAACCTTATATCTGAGCCTTTAAAGCCTGGACCTCAGGGACACAAAACACATCTGTAGCATGTTTTTGAATCTTGTGTGACCTGAGAAAATGCTTTGCTGAGGACAGTTCAGAAGGCAAGACAAAGGATGGCAGAGTTGGTCATCAACAAGAGGGAGGAAGGTGTGAGAGGCCTTCTACAGAGTCTACCAAAGCTGGTGGGGCCGAGAGAACTACATCTGCTCAGGGGGAAGACGCAAAGTCCTAATCCAGACTCTTTAAGGCTCAAGGGGCCCACCTGAGGACAAAAGGGAGAGAATGATGGGCATGGTGGCTTCTTTACAAATATGCTCAAGGTCAGAGTGAAGGGTAAAGAATATGCTAAGACACATAGGAAATGAAAGAAAGGCCAAGGGCAAAAACATTGCATAGAAACAAGGACAAAGAGAGAAGGAACCTGGATTTGGCATACACCTTGGGTATTCTTGCTTCCTAAGAAGCTACAATTCTCATGGGACATAGTGGTGGTGGGTGTAGGTGGTGGTGATGGTGGGTACAGGTGGTGAGCAGTGGGTGGAGGAATACTGTCCTGCCTTGCTGGGGCTCACTGTTGTTCTTGGGAGTAAAGGAGACTTGAGGTTAGAGATGGTCAGGCCAGAAAAGGGGCAATTATGTTGATCTTAAGTTCTGGATGGTAAGGATCATAATCTTCCTCATATGACTTCTCCACAGCTGCCAGAACAGTGCCTGACACATAAAAGACATTTCTGATGAATGAATACCAGGTCTGACTGAATGAGAATGCAAGGCTACAGACAAATCTTAATGGGCAGTCTGCAGCTTCTCCCTTTCCAGTTCTGCTGAGGCCTATAAGGCAGCAAGGAATGCCTAGAACTCCCAGTTCTTTGAGGGCACAGCTGGGCCAAAGGTTAGTGAGGCAAAATAGTCAGCAGGCCAGACCAGTATAGTTCTGATTGGATCCAAGGGGCCAGACAATACCATCAGTTAAAACACGCTCAACATTCATGAGACTACTCTCTTCTAAGGGACAGAAATGCTGACCACTGGAGGGCATGGACAGAGTTCTATTTATCTTTGTATCCTCAGTGTCTGGCTCACTGCCTGGCACATGGTGGGCATTCAATAAATAGTTGGTGAATGAACTACCCAATGAAGGGAAAACATGAAAGAAACTGAGGGCACCCAATTGAAGGAAAGGCATTTATGGGCAGAGGTTTTAGGTTCCAATCCCAGACTTTTTCTTTTACATAAGCCTGGCTTGTGTATCTTCTACACACATGCACACTCATTCTATTCCCAGCTTTTCCATGTGACTCTAGAAATTACACCACCCATGTCTTAGGGCCTGAGTTTCTTTGCCTTCTCTCTGAGCTCTGCTGATTTTCCCAGCTCTGAAACCATGTGACACCATAAACGCTGGCTGCTTCTGTCTGTAGGAGAGAGAAAATAGTGCCCCCAAGAGACTTCCTCCCTTCTGTGGTTCTTCAGCTATCGGTAAGTTCCCCTAATTGCTGCACTTTTCATCTTGTGCAAACTTCATTGTCAGTGTTAGTTTCCCTCACTGCTATCTTATTTATCCCCCTATCTCCACGTGACTCAAGATGTGCAGAAGGCACTCAGCAAGTTTACTGACTGTCCTGCAAGGGGCTCAGGTGTGTTTAGCACTCCAAGTCTTGGGAATGAGAAGAAAAAGGTCCCATTCTGGCCACACATCCCACGACTAACAGAGCCCCCCAAAGCCGTGTAAGCAGAAATTGCTGCCCGAAAGAAGACATCAGAGCTTGAAGGGTGGCCATTCTCGGTTCTAGGATCTCACATTCCAGGCCAATGAGACTGTTAAAGAAGGTAGAGAGGCTGCCTGCTAACCATCCCGCCTTCTGAGTCCGGCAGGGCATCAAGGAATAGTACCTACAACGCACCTCCCCACCAGAACTTGCGCCTCTATTCTGGGACATACGGCCTAGTCGCCAGGGAGGCCGAGCCCCTTAGACTCTCCAAGGCCGGTAGCGTAGCTCAGGGCAGGCTCCGAGAGCCTCGGCGATTCGGTTGTGACAGGCCTCAGGGCAGAGGGAGGAGAGTTCCGGGCACGACGACTTCAGTCCATCCCTACGGCGCCCCAGCTCTGCGACTCACCCGAACTCCACCTCCACTGACAAGGGCGCTGCCATCTTGGGGAAGCCAATCTCGCAGGAAACGCCCCAACTTCCGGTGCACAGCCCCACTTCCGGTCATCTCACGGAGCAATAGCCGGAAGAGGCGGTGCCCAGGGAGTCATTCTCCTCAGTTATTCGATGGAGGCTGGGGGCGGGGGCGGG
>NW_004443974.1:12608926-12762908 GCF_000243295.1 Trichechus manatus latirostris | reverse complement strand
GGGGCGGGGGCGAACGGGAGTAGCTGAGGAGAGGAGGTTGCCAGTTCTGATGAGGGGTTTAGAGTTTGTTACTCGCCGCGTTTTGCAGACAGGGCTCTGAGACCCAGAGTGGGAAAAGACTTGTGCAAGGCCACAATTAGGCAGAGGAGAACCCTTGCGAAATGACTGTGAGCAACATTATTGTTTACCTTGCATTAGTTACAAATCTCTCCGTTCAACACTCTGCTTGGACGATCCCATCCGCTCCCCTGACTTCAATTATAAGTGACCCCCACATTTTTATTTCCAGTCCAGAAGTCTTTCTCCTCAGCTCTTGTTTCGCTATCCAAGCACTCCTTTGGATGTCGATTTGGATTTCATTCATTCTTGCACTTCCTCTAGGTGCTAGGCATTTTGGTCGGTGCTATGAATGCAGTAGTGAACGGGACAGGCAAGGCTTCTGCCTTTAGAGCATTCACAGTCTAGTTGGAGAGACTAACTTTAATCAATGAACATACTAAAGGTAAAATCTCAAACAAAGATTTGAAGTTAGAGAAACTTCAAAAGGGAAACTGACTAGACTGGGCTTGAGATGGTATCTAAGGTCTGAGTAGAGGTAACTAGGTAGGTGTGAGGGAAGAGAAACCTCTGGGAGCATTCCAGTGAGGAAAACAGAAGGTGCAAATATTCTGAGTTCTGAGTGAGAACATGCTGGAGCACCAAAAGAGGAAGGTGGAAGTTGGGGAACAGGGAGCCTGGTAAGAGATGAGGCTAGAGAGGTGGGCAGGGGGCAAACCATGCCTTGTAAGCCAAGTAAGTGTTTCAGTCTTTATTCTGAGGGTAGTGGGAGGCTATTGAGGGGTTTGGGGGAGGAAATGACGTTATTAGAACTGTATTTTAAAATGTCCTTTCTGGCTATAGTGTGGAAAATGGTTTGGAGAGGAACAAGAAAAGAGAGAGAGAGGCCACTTGGAGCCTGTTGCAAAAGCCCAATACAAAAATGATGGAGTGAATAGATGTGGATGTTCCATGGGCATCTATACTGCAACAATTCCAAAACTGAACTCAGCATTGCTAGAGTATGATGGTGTAGCCTGGTGGTTAAGGGCAGAATAATGGCAAGGACCCCAGAGTTCAACTGCCAGCTTTATATCCAGGTTCAACCACTTCCTGGCTGAGTGTCTTTAAGCAAGTCCATTAACATCTTTGTGCCTCAGTTTCTTCACCTGTAAAATGATAACAGCCCCTACTTCATAGGGTTGTAGTGAGGACTAAATGACTTCTAAGCACAATGTCTCTTTCCCTGAAAAAGGCTTCTTGTGTGCTCCTCATCTGAGGGACACCACAAGCAAGAAACCTGGACATTGTTCTGAATTCTCTCTCTCTCTCACCTCCCGTTCCTGTCACCAAATCTGGATTAGCCTTCCTTCTAACCTGATTTTGCAGCTCCCAATTCTTCTACCACCATCCCCTCTAGCTCATCACCTCTCACTTGTACCTGCTAACTCTCTGGCCTGCCTGCTTCCCTCCCTTTAGCCTTGGCTTCATTGTATAGTTCAATTCCATGGACAGCCTTCAGATTCTTCCATGTGCCAGGCGCTGTTCCAGGGCACTGGCAAAACAAAGACAAAATACACACATTCCTGGTCCTCAAAAAGCACAAAGGAATCCTGTGGTAAAAAGAGAAACGTCCACATTCTCTGTGCTGTGTGGGTAAGTTACTTCCCCTCTCTGGAACTCAGTTTCCCCAATCTGTAAAAACTGTTTGGAACCAAATGATTTCTTAAGGTCCATTCAGCAAAAATATTCTAAGATTCTTCCACTGGCTTCTTAGCCTCTCCCAGGCAGAAACCTTGCTTGATTCATCTTTGATCCTTAGTATGCATAGTAAGGGGCTTTGCACAATGTTTGCTGAATGATTGGATGAGTAAAGTCAATGGATGAACAAGTATCACTCTCCTGCTCAAAGGCATTTAATGGCTTCCCTTTGCCAACAAGATAAGGGCCAATCTACCTAGAAGGTGCTCAGAGCCCCTTACAGCCTGATCCCACCCCACAGTAAGCTGAATATCCCCCGACCCTGGGAACCACTGCCTCCCAGAGCAGAATAGAGATCCAGGGAGGATTTAGAAGAGCTTCATCCATTTGGCAAACATACATTGAGCTCCTATTACATGCCAGGCCCAATGCTGGTGCTGGGAACACGATGGTGAACAAGACCAATGGGTCCCTGCCCACAAGGGCTGATGTTCTAGGAGAAGCCATGGAGAAACGGACCACATAGTGTGATCAGTGCTATGAAGGGGAGCCACTTTTCCAGGCCTGAGATCAGGGAAGGCTTCCCAGAGGAAATGACATGTAAGCCAAAGTCTACAGGGGATTATGAGAGGTGGAGGTGAGGAGGGAGAAGGCATGTTTCGAAGAGCAAGTGGTCCTCTAGCTTCTCCTTGCATAGCCTGAGTCTAGGAGCACACCAGCTCTCTTATAAAGTCCTTCTTCTCCTGACCCCAAGCCTACCCTATCCAACCCCTTAATTAATAAGAATAGTAGTTAACATATTATGTTCATTCAGTGAATATTTATTGAATGCCCACTTTGCACCTGCCAGGTGCTTTACATGCATTACCTAATTGATTCCTCACAGCTGCTCAGTGAGGTAGGGATTGTTATCACCCCCATTTTTCAGATGAGAAAACTGAAGCTCAGAACTTGTGGCATGCCCAAGGACCCCTAAGTGTCAAGTCTCAACCCTAGGTTTGTGTGGTTCCCGGATCCCTGCCCCTACCCACTGACCCTCGCTGCCTCCCCTTGGGCTAGGCTCACCCAAATGCCTTTCCCTCAGATCCACTTGGGCCCCATCCCTTGTCCCCTCCAGCAGGCTGGCCAGTCCGGGCGTCGGCCTCCATCCCTCTGAAGCTCCTAGGGAGACAATGGCGAGGTCGGCAGGGGAGGCGAAGACTCGGGTGCCCCCCTGCCCGCTGCCCTTTGTCTGCCCGCCTGCTACCCTCTCGTGCCCCGGGAGGCTGGGAGGCGCCTCTCACAGGCTTCCTCCTCCCATTCTTGTGCTAATTGGGTGTCAAGCTGAGATCAGTGAGAAAGAAATTCGCCCCGGCTCGGGCTAAACTGCCGCCAAAGACGAGGGCTGAGCCCAGAATATCATTAGGCTGGGAGGAAGCAGGGCCCCCTCCTCAGGGGGAGGGGTCCAGCCTCTTATTCAGGCCCCTTTGAAAGTCATTTGGCTGCCCCCTCCGTTGCTGCTGCCGCCTCAATGGGCCCCTCAGAGGTATTTAACCTTCTTCCCAGGGGTTGAAAGTGATACACCAAGCACTGGCTTGGGCAGCCACTTGCCTGTCCTGAGGGCGGGAGGGACCTCCAGGGTCGCTTGAGGCAAGCCCCTTTGGCCTCCCTGGGCGGAACCGGCAGGTTGCAGATGAGAACACTGAGGCTCAGGGAGGGGGGCTTTCGTACCAGCTCTGCCATTCACAGGCTTTGTGGTCTTTGGGGAGACTTTGGCTGTCTAAGCTTCAGATTCCTCATCTGTGGAATGGGGATAAAAATGGTACATACTTTGTGTTCTGGATTGAGGGAGATCATACACATAAAGCTCTGTGAACAATGCTTGGCACGTGGTAAGTGCTCATGCATGGTGACCATTAGCAAGACTCCAAGAAGTGGATTTGACTGGATACAAGGATTTCCTAAGGGAGCTCCCAGTCTCTGGAGGTGTGCAAGTAGAAGTGCTCACAGAGGGTTAACTTTTCATACCTGCCTCAACCTTATCCCCTTCTAACCCTGCAGCCTCACTGAACTGCATTTGCCCAGCTGGCCCTTCACCTCTAGGCCTTTACATTTTGCTGCTCTCTGTCTAGAATACTCTCCACTCCTGTTTTTGGATAACTCTTCCTTGAAAGTCCTCCCTGACCACGAATTGTGCTACTTCACCTCCCTGCCAGGGCTGGGTTAGCTGCAGTTCAGCATACCCGTACTTGCTGCCATCTAGTCAATTCCGACTCATAGTGACCCTGCAGGACAAAGTAGAACTGCCTCATAGGGTTTCCAAGGCCGTAATTTTTACGGCAGCATACTGCTACATCTCTCTCCCTCGGAGCACCCGGTGGGTTCGGACCCCTGACCCTTCGATGCACAGCTGAGCGCTTAACCACTGCGCCACCAGGGCTCTTAGCTCAGGACACACCATTTGCTTTCTCTCTCTCTCAGCCTCCTGGCCACCTGCAGATCGTGGGTCCCCTGAGGGCAGATCAGAATCTAGGTCTCTATCTTGCTCACCCTGGTGTCCTCTGCCCTCCTTGCACAGAGTAGACATTTACAATCAGTTCAACAGATGAACTTACACAGTGCTTTGTAAACTGTGAAGCACTATATAAATGTCAGAAGTGCCCAATAAACAGTAGTTATTATTGTTGTTAATTAAATTTACAAGCATTTATTGAGAACCTACTTCATGCATGGAGATGACTCACACACAGCCAGTAAGTCCAGATTAGAACCTGAGAGCTTCAAAGGCCAGTGGCCAACCAGGCCCACCCCTTTATGGATGGGGGGAGGTCCTGTGCAGAAGTGGGAAATTTAGGCCTATTTTGATGTCTTAGGAACCCTGATGGCACAGTAGTTAAAAGTTAGGGCTGCTTACCAAAAGGTCGGCAGTCTGAACTGACCAGTCGCTCCTTGGAAATCCTATGGGGCAGTTCTACTCTGTCCTACAGGGTCTCTGAGTAGGAACTGGATCAATGGCAACGAGTTTTGGTTTGATGTCTTAACACCTGAACATATCTCCTTTTCTTCTTTTACCTACCATGTATTGAGCAGAGATCAGCACCAGGCCCTGTGCTGAGACTTTCATTCACGATCTTATTGCATTTTCACCACCACCCGAGCTAGGGAGTCCTTCACCTCCATTTACAGGAGAGGAAACTGAGGCTTAGCCTAGCAAATGGTAGATCTGGGATTTGAATGTAGGCCTATCTGGCTCCAGAGCTGGAGCTCTTAACCACTACTCCATACTCCCTTTTGGTGACTGTGTTCAACTTTGAGAAGGAACAGAGCCCCCTGGGGCTTCTTCCCATTGTAGATAACTTGCTAAAAAAAAACAAAACAAATCTGTTGCTGTTGACTCAGTTCCGACTCTGAGAATTAAAGACAGAAAGCCATACTGTCAGCCGTCCAATCCCTTGGAAGCCTGACCAAAGGCCGTCAAAGGCCCACCACGGAGCCCTCTGGGTTGGGTACCTGCTTGAGGGTGAGAGCGGGGGCTCACAGCCCCTTCTTCAATGCTTCGCTCAGTTCAAAGGGCCGGGATTGGATTCTTCAAGCCCTATGCGCCCTCTGCTGACAACATTAGGGCACTGCATGCAGTCATACACGCCTTCTCCCAAACTCCTCAGCAACTCTCCCCAAGGGTCTCACACCAGCTCTGCTCCCCCTTCCCCCACAGAGGCACTCCAGATTTCTCTGCCTGTACACCTTCCACCTGAACCACCTGCTGGCCTAGGGTATGGCCAGCAGAATCAGCACGCATGGAATGGAACCTTTTCTGCTTTGCCTGTTGCCTCTGCTCCCAGGAGGCAGGTTGGTGCAAAGGGGAAGGGCAAGGACTCCTGGAGCCAGGCTGGGGCTTGCGTTCTAGCCCCAGTACTTGCTGTGTGACCTGGGCCAAGTGACTCAAAATCTCCAAGTTCTGGTTCTTTCCTTGAAAAGACCATTTATAAAACCCACCTCACAGACTTGTGGTTAAGGGTTAAATAGTGAAGATAAAGCACCCGTCACAAAGCAGGGGCACACGCTGCCCTCTGTTCTGGGTTGGGTGGACCCCTTTCCTAGTCAGCCGTGAGCTTCCTGGCTGGGTGACTCCATAATGGCACCTAGAAGGCAGCTGCCTCTAGACTGGCACTGCTGACAGTGTGGCTCTGTTAAGACTCTGCCCCAGGAACTTTTCTGGACTCTGCACAGGCTGGGTTAGGCAGCCTGCTCTGGCTCTCACAGCCCCCTGGGTCAACCTCTTCAGCCCCTAAGCAATTGGGGACATGGAGCCCAGACAGAGGGCAGAGCATGAACAATGGTCTGGAGATGGGACCCTGCCCTAAGTTAGGGTTTTCCCTTCAAAGACTCTGAACAGTACCTTCATCATAATGGCTACTTTAGCTCTCTGAATCCTCTGAACTGATTACTTCCATTTCACAGATGAGAAGACTGAGCCACTTGCTCAAGGCCACAAATAAGCAACAGAGGTGGTTTTGGGCTTTCAAGCCCACACTGTTCATCACCTTGCCAGACTCAAGTGGGAACTACCCTGTCGGAGACATCAGACTGAGGGCAAGCACTCTAGCATCTTACATGCCAGATTCCTAGGGTCTAAGTAAATGAATGGATGAGTGAGTGAATGGGTCAGAAGGTAGAGCTCGAGTAGAACCTAGACAAGGCTGGGGATGGGCTGGGGGACTCGGGGGTTGGAATGAGCTCAGGTGGTATGCACACAGTCTAGAGGGAGTCAAGGCAGAGTTTATTGGCCCCTGAGCCCCCCACTCCATTCCTCCTCCTCTCAGAGCCAGGCCAGGACTGAGATGGAGAGAGTGACATGGACAGATCCACAAAGACAGAAAAGCCCTGCTTGAGGGACAGCCAGGCAGTGACCCAGGGAGAGGAGGAGAGAAGGGGCACTCTGTCCAGGTCTCCCGCCACAGATGGGGCAGCTGGGGCCACGATGGGTCCTCCTCCTACCCTCCCGGAGGCGCAGGCAGGGCTGAGCGACATTTGGGCCTCTTTGGCCACCTGATCGGCTGGACCAGTGCTGCCCCTGCCCACTCTGCTGGCTTCCTGAGTCTGTCCTGGTCCCACTTAGGAGTGCCTGCTCTCTGGGGAGAACTCGGTGACCCCTCCACCACTCCCTGCCCTGACCCAAGACATCCTGAGGGAGCCTGGTCAGTCTCAGCCTGGGGCCCGGAGGCCCTACTGGCCTTGAAGACATAACATGGACATGAAGCTTTCACAGAAAACCTCTGGCAGGGGTGGGGAAGGTGGCAGTGAGTCACTTGGCAGTTTTTGGGGGATGGGGTCAGCACCTTGGGGTGGAGGTGCTGGGCCCTGCTTGCTTTGGTCTGGCATCACCCAGGACCCCTCTGGGGCGGGAGCTGGGGCTCTAGATCCATCATCTGCTGGCCCTCAGAGGGATGCGGGGGCAAATCACAGCTTCTGTTCGCCTGACTGGATGTGAGTGTAGGCTTCTTGGTCCAGCGGGAGGTAGCAGCCCTTCCGGCTGTCCAGATAGAAAAGTGGGTCTTTCACAACAGCTGGGTCAAAGCCCTCCTTTCGCAGCTCTGCCTTCTGGAACTTGTAGGTCCCTGGGGAAGGAGAGGAGATAAGGGGAAGAAAATCAGATGGTGCAGGGCAGGGGCCCAAACTCCCAAGAACCTAGCCACCAATATCAAGGTGTCAGAGGGAAGAAGGGTTGGAGAGAAAGCAGAAAAAGGGGAAGTGAGGGAGGAGAGGGGATATGACTCATTACAGTTTATAAAGAATGCTCCACTCAAGGATGCCCTGAAACTGCTACCCTGAGATAATCTTTAAATCTTAAACCAAAACTATCCCCAAAGTAATCTGTAATTGAACTAAACAACAGTTTAGCTTAACAAGTAAAGGATGTCTGCCTTGAGCATTGTGCTCTTTTAAAGAACTACGTATATGGTTCCCCTTGAGAAAGGGAACCAGACAAGGATGCCCTTTATCACCACTCTTATTCAGCATTGTGCTGGAGGTCCTAGCCAAAGCAGTTAGGCTAGAAAAAGAAATAAAGGGCATCCAAATTGGTAAGGAAGAAGTAAAAGTATCTCTATTTGCAGATGATATGATCTTATACACAGAAAACCCCAAAGAATCCACAAGAAAACTACTGGAACTAATAGAAGATTTCAGCAATGTTTCAGGATACAAGATAAACATACAAAAACCAGTTGGATTCCTCTACACCAACAAAGAGAACTTCCAAGAGGAAATCCTCAAATCAATACCATTTATAATAGCCCCCAAGAAGATAAAATACTTAGGAATAAATCTAACCAGAGATGTGAAAGACCTATACAATGAAAACTACAAGACACTAATGCAAGAAATCAAAAGAGACCTGCATAAGTGGAAAAACATGCCTTGCTCATGGACAGGAAGATTCAACATTGTGAAAATGTCAGTTCTACCCAAAGCGATCTACAGATATAGTGCAATTCTGATCCAAGTTTCACTGGCATTTTTTAATAAAATGGAGAAACAAATCACTAACTTCATATGGAAAGGGAAGAGGCCCTGGATAAGTAAAGCATTACTGAAGAAGAAGAACAAAGTGGGAGGCTTCACATTACCTGATTTTAGAGCCTATTATACTGCCATGGTGGTCAAAACACCTGGTACTGGTACAACAACAGATACATAGACCAGTGGAACAGAACTGAGAATCCAGATGTAAATTCACCCACCTATGAGCAGCTGATATTTGACAAAGGCCCAAAGTCCATTAATTGGGAAAAAGACAGTCTGTTTAACAAATGGTGCTGGCATAACTGGATATCCATCTGCAAAAAACTGAAACAAGACCCATACCTCACACCATGCACAAAAACTAACTCAAAATGGATCAAAGACCTAAATATAAAATCGAAAACGATAAAGATCATGGAAGAAAAAATATGGACAATGCTAGGAGCCCTAATACATGGCATAAACAGAATACAAACCATAAGTAACAATGCACAAGCACCAGAAGAGAAACTAGACAACTAGGAGCTCCTAAAAATCAAAAACTTATGCTCATCAAAAGATTTCACTAAGAGTAAAAAGACAACCTACAGCCTGGGAAAAAATTTTTGGCTAGGACAAATCCGATCAGCATCTAATCTCTAAAATCTACAAGATACTGCAAAACCTCAACAACAAAAAGACAAATAACCCAATTAAAAAATGGGCAAAGGATATGAACAGGCACTTCTCCAAAGAAGACATTCAGGTGGCTAACAAACACGTGAGGAAATGCTCATGATCATTAGCTATTAGAGAAATGCAAATCAAAACTACAATGAGATACCATCTCACCCACACAAGGCTAGCATTAATCCAAAAAACACAAAATAATAAATGTTAGAGAGGTTGTGGAGAGACTGGAACACTTATACTCTGTTGGTGGGAATGTAAAACAGTACAACCACTTTGGAAATCGATTTGGCGCTTCCTTAAAAAGCTAGAAGTAGAAGTACCATACGATCCAGCAATCCCACTCCTTGGAATATATCATAGAGAAGTCAGCGCCATCACACAAATAGATACATGCACACCCATGTTCACTGCAGCAGTGTTCATGACAGCAAAAAGATGGAAACAACCTAGGTGTCCATCAATGGACAAATGGATAAACAAATTATGGTACATTCACACAGTGGAATACTACACAATGATAAAGAACAACGATGAATCTGTGAAACATCTTACAACATGGAGGAATCTGGAAGGTATTATGCTGAGTGAATTTAGTCAATGCAAAAGGACAAATACTGTTTAAGACCACTAGTATAAGAACTCAAGAAAAGGTTTAAACACAGAAGAAAACATTCTTTGATGGTTACGAGGGTGGGGAAGGAGGGAGAAGGGTATTCACTAACTAGATAGTAGACAAGAATTATCTTAGGTGAAAGGAAGGACAGCACACACTACAGGGGAAGTCAGCACAACTGGACTAAACCAAAGCTAAGAAGTTTCCTGAATACAACCAAATACTTCGAGGGACAGAGTAGCAGGGGCGGGGGTGTGGGGACCATGGTTTCAGGGGACATCTGGGTCAATTGGCATAACAAAGTTTATTAAGAAAATGTTCTGCATCCTACTTTGGTTAAGTGGTGTCTGGGGTCTTAAAAGCTAGTGAGCTGCCATCAAAGATGCATCAATTGGTCCCAACCCACCTGGAGTAAAGGAAAATGAAGAACACCAAAGACACAAGGAAAATATTAGTCCAAGAGACAGAAAGGGCCACATAAACCAGAGACTTAATCTGCCTTAGACCAGAAGAACTAGATGGTGCTTGGCTATCACCAATGACCGCCCTGACAGGGAACACAACAGAGAGTCCCTGACAGAGCAAGAGAAAAGTGGGGTACAGAACTCAAATTCTAGCAAAAAGACCAGCCTTAATGGTTTGACTGAGGCTGGAGGGATCCCAGAAGACATGGCCCCTGGACTCTCTGGTAGCCCGAAACTAAAACCATTCCCGAGGCCAACTCTTCAAACAAAGATTAGATTGGGCTATGGAACATAAAACAATACTCATGAAGAGTGTGGTTCTTAGCTCAAATAGATACATGAGACTATAGGCAGCTCCTGTCCAGAGGTGAGATGAGAAGGCAGAGAGGGTCAGGAGCTGGTTGAATGGACACGGGAAATCTGGGGTAGAAAGGAGGAGTGTGCTGTCACAGTATAGGGAGAGCAACTAGGGTCACATAACAATGTATGTATACATTTTTTGTATGAGAGACTAACTTGAATTGTAAACTTTTACTTAAAGCACAACAATAAAAAAAAAAAAGAAAAAAAAACCTATATGGGATCAAATTGAAAACAGCTCAAAAGGCTAGATGAGAAGCTTAGGGGGCAGTGAGTTTATCTTAATGGTGATAGAATAATTTGGAAAAAGACAATGAGAATGGCTGTACAACTTAAAAAACATAATCAATGTAACTAAATTATACATGTAGAATTTGTTGAATTGGTATCTGTTCTGCTGTGTATATTTTCACCACCAAAAAAAAAGAGTGCTCCATCCATTACATTATGTACTGCTTCTAAGAGAAGCCCTGGTAAGGGAGGCTGTATCACCTCCCTCCCCCGCATTTTGCAGATGGGGAAACTGAGACCTGAAGAAGGGAAACCACTTGCCCTGAGCAGAGCAGAACTCAGGTCTTCTGACTGTGATGGCTCCCTTATGTGAGAGCTTACAGTGTACAGGTGTGATCTCATCTAATCTGTACATCAAACCCTCAAGAGGCTGGTGCTCAGCTATATTTTATGGATTCTAAAATACACAAGTTTACACATTCAACATTTTTTAAATCTCTGAAATGGTTTAATTAGCAGCATTATTTCTTTCTTAATAATATCAAATTACGTGTCTTTCAGTCAGTGGTATTAGCCCCACTGTACAGGTAAGACTGATGGTCAGAGAGGCACATCTCTGGGCCAAGACCACACAGCTATTAAGTAGGGGAGCTGGGATTTGAATCCAGGTGTGACAGATTGCCAAAAAAAAAAAAAAAAAAAAAAATCCCTCCCATCCCTGCGTGCACACTTCTCTGCAATGTGACTTTGTTGCTTCTCCCAGCAAGAGCTGGAGTCTTTTTCAACCCTCACTTGAATCTGAACTGGCCTTATGACTTTCTTTGACTGACAGAATGTGGCAGAAATAATGTTGTGGGAGTTCTGAATGAGTCTAGGCCTCAAGGGGCTTTGAGGCCTCCACCCCACCCTCTTGGTGCCTTGAGAAGAGTCCAGCCTTATGAAGATGAGAAGCTATATGAAGCACAGATGAGCCATTCCAGCTGAGACTCCCTAGACTTGTGTTGTCCAATATGGTAGCCACTGACCATATGGTAGACATAACATGGACATGAAGCTTTCACAGAAAAACTCTGAAGGGGGTGGGAGCAGCAGCAGTGAGTCACTCAGCAGTTTTAAATTCAAATTAATTAAAATTTAAGTTCAAATTAGTTAAAATTAAACAAAATTTAAAATTCAGCTCCTCTGTCACACTGGCCACAACTTCAAGTGCTCGACAGCCACACAGGGCTAGCAGTAGCTATGATGTTGGACAGTGCAGATACAGAACATTTCTATCACCACAAAAACTTCCATTGGACAGCACTGTAAAATCAACCAGCTGAAGCCAGACAAGTAAGGGAGGCCACCTTAGACTACCCAGCCCCAGCTGAGGAAACACATGACTGCAGCTTTCTGACTGACCCCAGGCGAGACCAATAGAAGAACCATGCAGCTGAACTTGGCCCAAAAACTGTTGACCCACAGAATCATGAGCAAATAAAGTGGTTGTTTTGAGCTATAAGTAAGTTTTGAAGTGATTTGTTCTACAGCAAGCCCTATCTTAAACTCTAGGCCTGACAGCTTCCCTGGACAGTAAGTATTGTTGGTCAGGAGTTCAGCACCAGTGTCTCTGTCCAGTGCTACAGTGAAGCCCAAGACCCCCTCTCCTCTACTTCAGTTGTTCCCAGAGGCGTGGGGCCAGATCAGTCATGGCAGCAGGCCTGCCATCAAGGGGCAGGAGTTGGCATGATGACCACATAGCAGGCAGCCAGGCAGATGTGGCCTGAGGATGAGCAGCCAGGGAGAGACTGAGCATTAGGTGGGGCAAGGAAGGGATGGCACAGTGCTGAGGATCGCAGGGGAAGGTCTGGTCACCAGCTTCAGTGATTCCTGCCTGCCAGTGAACTCCTGAGCCATCAGTAAACCAACAGAAAGATGGCTGCTCTGCTGGGTGACAGTGGGCACACTGCTCATTTCTCACCTGGGCAACCGGGGCAGCCCCATCTCTCATCTCCCCGCCTACAGTCCTCTCCCACTCTCCACACAGCGGCCAGAGAGCTTTGCAGAACATGAATCTGATCAGGTTACTACCCTACTCAAACACTTCTATAGCTCCCTACTGCCCCTGGGGTAGTCCAAACCCCAACTTGGGCCCACAAGGCCCTGGGTTCTGGCCCCTGCTGGCCTTTCTGCCCCACCTCACTCCACTACCTGCCTCTCTCACTGGGCTCCAGCCTCCGGAGGCCCCCCCTTTCATTCCTCCAGCACCCAAGCTCCTTCCTGCCTTGGGGACTTCACACTTGGCTGTTTCCACAGCAGAGAATGCCTCTCACTTCCATAAATCCTCCTTTTCATTCAAGTCTCATCTTAAATGTCACCCCCTCATGGAAGCCACTCAGTCATCCCAGCAACAGGCCAAATCCCTGTCATTCACTTTTCTGACAGCCCAATCTTCTGTATTCCATTCATCATCTTTGGAACGCCTTGCCTTATGGCTGCCTCCCTCACTGCTCTCGCTGCTCCAAGAAAGCAAAGGTCCTTTCTGAATTTGCTAACTATATACCGAAGGTCTAGCACAGTGCCTGGCACATAGTAGGCACTGAATACATATTTGTCCTTCCTCTCTCTGAAAGCTCAGGCTGCTCACCAGGCTATGGGTGAAAGTCAAATGACAGCCACCCAGGCCTCTCCAGAAGAAACAGGAAGGGGCCAAGGTCTGGACCCTGAGAGCTGAGTGGGGCTGGGGACAGACCTGTCTTGTGTAGTTCATGCAGGAAGCGCAGGAAGATGGGGCGTGAATATAGGGGCAGCTCCTTTTCCAGAACCTTCGCAAAGTGCTCCAGGTCACAGCTGCCAGCGGGGTTGGCCACAGCAGCCATTCCAGCTCGGCCCTCAGTTCCTGGGAGCAGTAAGGTGGAGAGTGAGCGGCTGGTGGTGCCCCTGGTGGCGCCTCTTCCCACGCACCCCCCACCTCCCCACACGTACCTGGCACCTCAACGCCATACACTGCCACGTCGGCCATGTCCAACAGGCGGCTAAGCGTGCCTTCCACCTCAGTGGTGGACACGTTCTCTCCCTTCCAGCGAAACGTGTCCCCTGTGCGGTCTCGGAAGTACAGGTAGCCCAGCTCATCCATCACCAGCACATCGCCTAGGGAGGAGTCATGTGAGGCAGGGCTTGGGCCTGCCCGGGTTCTGGACACAGGGGCCTAAGCCAGGCTGTCCTCACTGGATCTCAACAATCTGTTTAACCATAAGGGCTGGACCTGGGGGAGTCCTGGGGAGGTATTCTCTGAAGGTAGGGAAGGTCCCCTCATTCCTCCCTCCCCCAGGAAGGGGCTGCTAAGGAAAGAAGGGGGCTGTGAAAGGCTGGGGAGAGGGTCCCACACACCAGAGAGGTAGGCCTGGTCCCCCTTCTTGAAGACATCCTTGGCAATCTTCTTGTTGTTGGCGCCCTCGTTGAGGTAGCCATCAAAGCGGCGCAGGGGGTCCTTCTGGATGATGCGGCCCACCAGCTGGCCCGGCTCACCTGGCGGCCAGGAAGGTGAAGTCAGATTTGGAAGCATCTCAGGTGCCCTCTTCCATCTGTTTCCTCTACCCCAGTCACCCTGTGCCCTGATCTGACTTCTACTTACACTGTTTCCCATGCCAATGCCCCATTTCTCCCCTAGCCCAGGAGATCTCTTGAGGCAGGGTGCTTACTGTGGCATGTCAGACACACACAGACATCAGCAATGTTTGTTCACTGAGTGGACGGAAAGATGAGCAAAGAAACAAATAGGCAGTCAACTCTACGTGGACAGCCTAACCAAAAGCCAGCACTTACTGAGCCCTCCTCTGTGCCTGGCTCTGCTCAAAGAGCTTTATGTTACATTCTTTATCATGCTTAATCCTCAGGTCAACCTGATGAAGTGGGTGCTGCATCGTCCCCCTTTGCAGATGAGGAAGCCCAGGCAAAGAGAGGCTGAATAACGTGCCCACATCACAGAGCTAAGTGTCTGAGCCAGGATCATTCTAGGTGGCCCAGAGTCCTCTCAAGCCAACATGAAGATAAATGAATGGACTGGTGGATTGATGGGATGGTGAATGAATGGATAAAAAAATGAATGACTTGTAGCACTAAGAGAAGAGGTGACTGGTGGCCACGGTCAGAGCAGGGCTCCCTACCCACCCACATCTGTTCTACCTCCCTTCTAGGCCAACCCCTTCCCCTCAGGTCCCCAACTCCAGCCCCAGGCAGACCTGGCTGGCAGGGAATGCAGACGCCGTCAGGCCCCCGGATCAGCTCCATGGTGTCCTCATTGACACGTACCAGCCGGATGGGGTACACGAAGGACAGAATGCGGCTGTTGAAGCCACAGGCCCCCACCTGCAAAGGCCAACACTTGGCCCTGGGTTGGGGGTGGGGAGCGCTCCAGCCCCCACACTCCCATGCTGGAACTCTGCCCTTGCCTCTGCCCTCCCAGTGCCTTTCATGGTACAATCCGTAGCAGCCCCGCCCGTGCCCCAACCCAGGCCGCACCTGGCTATCGAAGTTGCCCAGACTGCAGTTGCACTCAGTGGCCCCATAGAACTCAGCCACCTGGGGGATGTGGAAGCGGCTGGAAAAGTTGGTCCAGATGGACTGCCGGAGGCCATTGCCTATCGCCATGCGCACCCGGTGCTGGTTTTCCGCCTCCTGGGGTGGCTGGTTGAGGAGGTAGCGGCATAGCTCGCCGATGTACTGCACAATCTGGGGATGGTCTTGGCGTGATTCCAGGCCCCTGAGGTTGCTCTCACTTCATCACCTCCCAATCCCCAAACCCCTACCCCAACTAGTCCTTCTCCCCCAGGGGCTGGCCTTCCCTCTCTGGGCCTCAGTCTCCTCATCTGAACAAGGGGAATGCCCTGAGTGCCCTGAATGACCCCATCTGAATGAGTGGCCACCTCAGCTGTTAAGACAGGGATCCCCAAAGTGGTGTTAGTGGAAGGGTAACAAGGAGACGGGGCCAGCCCATCCCCTTCCCTTCTCACTCACCGTACAGTTGTACTTGATACAATCATCCCAGAACCGGGAGGCTGAGAACTTCTTCCGGATCACCACTGTCATGCCATGGAGCAAGCACTGCCCCAGTCCCACGATGTTTCCTGAAGGCAGAGGGTGGACCCCAGAGGTCAGGGAGATGGGACACCCTTCTGACCAGAACCTCCTCTTGCCCAGACCAGACTCCTAACAGGTCCCTTCCCCTGGTGTCTCCCCTTTCTATGCTGCTCCTCCTACACAAACTGATCACAACTCTCCCCTGCTCACTTTATGTGGCTCCCCAGTGCCATGGGATCAAGGGCACACTCCTTAGATTATCCCCCAGGGCCTCTGGATGGCCCCAAGCTCTTGCTCCCATGCCCATAACATGGCCATTCAGTCAGGAGAACTGACCTCACATCTGCCTGGCTTGGGTGAGCCTCCTCCAGGAGTCTCCAGGGCCCCCCATCACTGGACTCTTCCTGTATGCTTAGCTCCTGATCCCTGCCCTCCTCCATACTACTTATGCCATTTCTTGTATGAGAATTAGGTGGGTTCCCATCATTCATCATGCCCTAAACTCACACACCGGACTCTAAGTACCCTGAGGGCAGGAACTATATTTATCCATCTCTATCTCCTCCCAAGCCTCTAAAACAAGCAGCAATGCTGTACACATCTGCGGAATGAACTTGTGGTGCGATTAATTACTTTTGTGTGTAGCCTTTCCAGCCATGGTCTTGTGACTCCCACCTAGGTGATTGGGTGGGGCTGTGCAAATAAGATAATTGTGGCCCAACAAGGGGATTGGTCAGTTTTGCCTTAAAAGAGAGCCAATTCCAGAGCAAAGAGGAGGAGCCCACCACTACCAAGGAAGGAGAAATTAACAGCAGAGACAGCACAGTGGGCTTCCTGGCCCATAGAGAGAGAGAAAGCTGAGTGCCTTTGGGCAGAGACTGAGGGCCAGGGAGAGGCGTGCCTGCAAGCACAGCTGGGGAGAGGCTATCCTGATGCAAGAACTATATCCTGAGTGTTTTTGAGCCTGAATTGTAACTGTTACTTCCCTAATAAACTCCACAATTGTGAGTATGGTCTGTGAGTTTTGTGTGGCCATTGCAATGAATTATCGAACCCAGCAGAGAATGCTGTGGGAGGGTCAGCTGGTGTCAGAATTGGTAGAGATGGCGGAGTGAGGAGGCGTGTCTGACCTCCATTTTATAGGAATCAGCCTTGGGCTGTTGATCTTGGTTCTCTTTCTCCTTTGTGGGTTTGAAGGCGGTCAGACACCTCCCCGACACCATTTTTACAGTTGGTGTCAGGAGCAGGATTCTTTGCAATGGCTCCAGACTCATGAAAGCATGGAAATTTGTAACAGAAAGAATGATGGGGCTTGGGAAGTGAAACTCTTGATTCTTAGATGGTTGCTTTGGTTGTTTACCTGTAATGGCTGAAAAGCTGCACCTGGAGTGGCCTGGGGCAAAAGCCATGCCAGATAAGCAGGATGACTGATAGGGGGCCAGGGTCTTCTGGTCCCACCCAGCCAGAGGCCCAAGGCCATATGCATATGAATGGAAAGATACTTAAGGTGTAGAGAAGACTAAACTGGAGTGTTTTAAAAGGGTTATGTGTTTAAGATTACCCGTTTATCTGAACGTATGGATGTTGAATGTTTCTCCTACCTAGTGTCATAAAACTGACCTAAATGTATGGTAGAAATAAATATTGGCTGTTAATAGATTACAGAAAGCATGTAACTCTGCCTCCAGCCAACACTTGATTGGATATGTTAAAAGGGAACTAGAATTTGCCCAAAGAAACACAGGCTGTTTGAATGTAGTAGCCCTGTGTATAGAGTAGAAGCTTAGGCTGAAAACCTGAGCCCCACCCAGGTTAAACATTTGAAAAGACATGTAGAATCACCCAGAACTGCTGAGAGAATGGAAGACTTGCATTTGAAGGAAGAATTTACAGGAAACAAGTGGCTGTTTTGCTTTTTGAATTTTGAGCAAGCGGTTTGCTGTTGGGTGCATCGAGGCAGGAAAAGCCAGTGCCCATCAGAAGGAACCCCCTTCCAGAACTGGAAGTTAAAGGGAGCTGGTGAGTCGGCAGCTTGGTCTGCTCGCTTATGGTGACCACCTGGGTCCACTCAATGTGTCGAAGTGGGGGAAGTGCAGCAATGAAGAGACAGGCTGAATTTGGACACGTTCCCTTGGCACCCGTTAACCCAGCCCACGTGAGCTAGGGATGAGCGTGAGAGGAAGGGCTGGCTGGTCAAAAGTAAAGAGCGTTGTGTGTGGACTCCTAAATCTACGGTCCCAAGGGGGCTAGGAATAAGAGTATGTGAAGGGGCTGTCTGAAGTGCTGGGAGGTGTGTGTGAACTCTTGAGCCTGAGGCTGCTAACCATTGTGACCTAGCTTGGATGGCTATGGATGAGCTGACCAGAACCCAATCGAGTGAAGAGAAAGATGTTTGACACTTTGAGCTGGCGTAAACTGCTGCACCAGCTTGCTCTGGGCTGGACTTTGCTTGTGGATGCAGATGCTCAAAGTCCCAACCGGAACAGAAGATTCCTCAAGACCAAAAAACATGCTTGTTTCCTTAGAACACTGGTTTGACAGGGATGGGCAATTTAAACACTGGCTATCTAAAATGCGGGTGAGGGGTGGGGGTGAATAAAGGCATGAAGTGGCTGGCTTACATGCTTTCATGAGTGTGCTTACATTAAATGACGGGGACAAGGAAGGATCCCCACTGAATAGATTGCTCTTTCCTGATGGGTCTGGGGAAGATGCTGATAGGATTATATGATTCAGCTGTGAGTACTGATTGTTAAAAGGGTTATTTGTGATTGTAAAAACTAATTGTAGAAGCTGTAACTGAAAGAGTGGACTAAGGGGAAGGCGCTGCTGGACTAGAGTACAGTGGCTGAACCTACAGCCCCTTAAAGGTTTTGTTTATGCTGATACATCGTGAGGCTCAGAAAAAGGGAATAATCCTCTAGGTTAAATTTTTATGAGATGCCAGAAAGTGAAGACAAGATGAACTGTTAGAGCCTGACCAAATCAGATGGACACCTGCAGCAGACCTGTATGGCTGGCACCTGAGTAACCTCACCCTGAGGATTCTCTGCCCTATTGAAGGACTACTTGTTAATGACTGTTTTGGGCTGGTGAAATGATTAGGAGGGGGAAGTTATCCTACAAATATGGAAGAACCATGGCTAGAAAAGCCAGGGGGTGGCCTGCGGTGACATTAATTACTTTTGTGTGTGGCCCTTCTAGCCATGGTCTTGTGACTCCCACGTAGGTGACTGGGTGGGGCTGTGCAAATAAGATAATTGTGGCCCACCAACGGGATTGGTCAGTTCTGCCTTAAAAGAGCCAATTCCAGAGTAGAGAGGAGGAGCCCACCACCATCAAGAAAGGAGAGACCAGCAGCAGAGACCTAGCAGCAGGACACAGCACAGAGAGCTTCCTGGCCCACAGAGAGTGAAAGCTGAGTGTCTTTGGGCAGAGACTGAGGGCCAGGGAAAGGCATACCTGCGAGCACAGTTGGGGAGAGGCTATCCTGATGGAAAAACTATATCCTGAGTGTTCTTGAGCCTGAATTGTAACTGTTACTTCCCTAATAAACTCCATAATGGTGAGTATGGTCTGTGAGTTCTGTGTGGCCGTTGCAATAATTATTGACCCCAGCAGAGAGTGCTATGGGAGGTACAGCTGGTATCAGAATTGGTAGAGATGGCGGAGAGAGGAGGCATGTCTGACCTCCACCTCACAGGAATCAGCCTTGGGCTGTTGATTTTGGTTTGCCTTCCCCCTTGTGGGACTGGAGGTGGTCAGACACCCCCAAGCTATTTTTACACAACTATCAGACCTGCCTAGGCTTCCTGTGGGATGCTGCCATGCACACTGTGAGGCTGCCATGGTTACCCTCATTTAATAGATGAGGAGATGAGGTGGAGTCGATGGCAGTGCCTGGATTTGAACCCAGACATGACTCAGGTGTTTCCAGTACAACATGCTGACAGTGTGGGGTGGGCCTCCTGAGGACTTGGGGGGTGCTGGAGGCTGAGCGGGCTGGGCTAGGATTACCTGCTGAGTGGTAGAGGGGGAGGCAGTTGTAGACAATGTCATCTGGCCGCATGCGGAATCCATAGTACACCAAGGCAGCCATGCGGTAATACCTGGGCGAAGAGAGGGTAGAAGGGCTCAGTGGGCCCCTGGAAAGGTAGGAGGGGCTCAAAGGCCTACCTCCCCACCCCAGGCCCCTGCCCCTTACCTGCTATGCACTACAATGGCGGCTTTGGGCAGTCCAGTGGTACCTGATGTGTAGATATAGAAGAGCTTATCTGACAAAAGAGAGACACGAGCAGCTATGAGAGGGAGCAGCACAGCCTCCCTACCGTGCCTGGCACAGGGCTGGGCACGGAGTCAGATAGACAGATGGTTGCCTGCTTGTGTGCATCCTTCAACACTTGCTCCTATCACATCTCTTCCAGGAGGTTGCTCTGATGACCCCAGACTCTGCTCTCTGCTCTAACACCTGCATCTATCCACCCAACAAGTGTTTTCTGGGCCCTCACTCTGAGCCAGGCCCTGGAGAGATATTAGTGACTGAAATGGGCACAGTCCTTGCCCTCAAGGAGGTCACAGCTGAGTGGGACAGTCAGATGAGTACACAGGCAATTCCAATCCTGAGCACAAAATGCTGAGATGAAAGTAAGAAGCACAGGACCTGTCAAAACACAGTAAAGGCACCTGACCCAGGCTTGAGGGAGGGGAGGAGGCACCAGAGGGAACTTCTGGAAAGAGGTATACCTGTGCCAAGTCTTACAGCGTGGGTAGCATCAGCTACAAGAAGTGGGGTGTTCAGATAGAGGAAGAGACTGGGCACTGCACCACTGACCATTTATTTATCCTGCTCTTCCACCTTGAATAGGACTGTCATATTACAGTTTGCACTGGTGTTCACCAAAATTCATGCCTACCTGGAACCTGCAAACGTGACCTTATTTGGAAATCTTTACAGACATAAATCAAGTTAAGATGAGGTCACATTGTATTAGGGTGGGCTCTACTCCAATGACTGGTGTGTTTATCCATTGCCGTTGAGTCAACTGCAACTCATAGTGACCCTATAGGTCAGAGTAGTCTGCCCCATAGGGTTTCCAAGGCAATAATCTTTACAGAAACAGGCTACTACATCTTTCTCCTGTGGCGCGGCTGGTGGGTTTAAACCGTGGACCTTTCGGCTAGTCGCCAAGTGCTTAACCACTGCGTCACCAGGACTCCCAGTGTCCTTAGAAGAAGAGGGAAATTTGGACACAGATACACAGCGAAGGAACAGAGCTGTGTGAAGATGGAGGCAGAGATTAGTGATACTGCCACAGTTGAGGAATGCCAAGTATTGCCAGCAACCACCAGAAGCTAGAAGCAGCAAAGAAGGATCCTCCTCTAGAGCCTTCAGAGGGAACATGGCCCTGCTGACACCTTGATTTCAGACTTCCAGCCTCCAAACTATGAGAGAATAAGTGTCTATTGTTTTAAGCCACACAGTTGTGGTGATTTGTTACAGCAGCCCCAGGAAACTAATACAAGGTTCTGTACAAGGCTCAGCTGTATCAGACAGGAGGTTCCTGGAGGTCAGGAGCTCCGTGGGATGACTCCACATCATGTATCAACCATCTTATGCTCTCTGAATGCCTGTGTATGCCAGCCCTAGGCTGGGCGCCATGAGGGCACCTGGGTGAATCAGCCAGAGTCCCTGACCTATCAGACAGGAGGTTCCTGGAGGTCAGGAGCTCGGTGAGATGACTCCACATCATGTATCAACCATCTTATGCTCTCTGAATGCCTATGTATGCCAGCCCTAGGCTGGGCCCCATGAGGGCACCTAGGTGAATCAGCCAGAGTCCCTGACCTGAGGTAGCTTACAAAATCACCAAGGATACTACTCAGTCCTAAAGAGAAATGAAGTCCTGATGCATGCCACAACTCAGATGAACCCTGAAAACATCATGCTGCATGAAATAAGTCAATTGCAAAAGGACAAATACTATACGATCTCACTTATGTGAAATATCAAATATATAAACTCCTTGCCATCAAGTTGATTCCAACTCAAGCAACCCTATAGGACAGGGTAGATCTGCCCATAGGGTTTCCAAGGCTGTAAATCTTTATGGAAGCAGACTGTCAAATCTTTCTCCTGTGGAGTGGCTGATAGGTTCAAACTGCCAACCTTTTGGTTACCAGCCAAGTGCTTAACCACTGTGTCACCAGGGCTCCTTGCAAATATATAGAAACAAAAAATTAGTAGTAGTTACTAAGGGTAGAAGGAGCCCTGGTGGCACAACAGTTAAGTGCTTGGCTGCTAACCAAAAGGTTGGCAGTTCAAACCTACTCAGCCACTCTGCAGGAGAAGGATCTGGTGATGTGTCCCTGTAAAGATGAAAAACAAACCATTGCCGTCAAGTCCATTCCGCATCATAGTGACCCTATGGGACAGAGTAGAACTGCCCCATAGGGTTTCCAAGGCTGAAGTCTTTAGGGAAGCAGACTGCACATCTTTCCCCTATGGAGTGGCTGGTGGGTTTGAACCGCTGACCTTCTAGTTAGTGCTTTAACCACTGTGCCACTGGGGTTCCTCTGTAAAGATTACAGCCTAGGAAACCCTATGGGGGCAGTACTACTCTGTCACATGGGGTCACTGTGAGTCAAAATGAACCCGATGACACCTAACAACAACAAAGGGTGGGGGCGGGAAGGAGGAGTTTCTGCTTAGTGGGCATTGAGTTTGTGTGAACGGTGGTGGAAATGATTTGGAAAAGGATAGAATGGTTACATAACATGAAGAAATGCAGTCAGTGTCACTGAATTGTAGAAATTATTGAGATGGCACATGTTTTTTAGGTATACTTTCACAATTTAAAAAAAGCAGTGAGGAGGGAGGTTAAATAATGATGATGACAATGGCCAGTTACCGAGCACTTCCTGCTATACCCTAGCTTCAGGACTTCACCCACTGGATTGTTTTCAATCTTCAAAGCCACTGTATAAAAGACGTTCTGTTACCACCCCCAGGTTTATGGCTATGAGAAATGAGGCTCAGAGGGGCACGTCAGGTGCCTGGGGTAAAACAACGGCAGCAGCAGAGGCTGGGATCTGATCTCAGCTCTGGTCGGAGAGCCCAAGCTGTGCGGTTACACAAGGAAGGTGTGTGAGAGGTGCCCAAGGACCAGGTAGGCTGGAGTGTGGAGGAAGAGCGCTGAGAGGGTCAGGGAGGCTGCCAACAGTGTCTTGCGCTGAATAGGAGCTTGAAGAATTGCCCCTGTTCCCACAGCCCCAGGCAAAATTCAAAAGAAAAGCAGGTTCCCAGTATCCACAGATCCTGTGTGCACTAGGCATTAATGAAGGCTTTTTCAACAAACAAAAAAATTGGATTTTGTGAGCTCCTGTGAGCTTGGCACCATGCTGGACACTTTCACACACACCAGCTCATCTAACGCTCGGCAACCCTGGAGTATCTCAGGATTACTGTCCCCATTTTCTAGATGGGAAAACACAGGCTTTGGGAGGTGAAGTGACTTGTTCCAGGTCATATGTCATGTTTGCAGAACCCAGGCCTTCTGGCCCAAGGGCAGTGTTCTGCCCTTGGCCTATCTTAGAATCCCTGGGTGAGGGTGGGGGGCCCACCTGTGAAGCCCTTGTCAGGGGCACTGGGCGGGTGCTTAGGGGCATCTTCCAGCAGGGGGTCCAGATGCTTTGTGCCAGCGGGCACCTCGCTGGGATCCCAGGGGCCAGAACAGAGGAGGCTCATTGAGGGGTCCAGGCTGGCATGGATCTCACAGATAGCTGTGGGAGAGAGAGGGCAGGTCAGCAGGCAGGCCAGGAAATTCCATGTTCCTAGGACCTATGTTCATGTCAGGATGGTGATGTCAAGGGAGAATGACTGGGTTGGGGGATAGGAGGCCACTTCCAGAGATGGGTAAAGCACCCTGGACCCCATAATAAAGGAAGATGCTGATTGAAGCAACATCTCTCATTAGCTGCTGGCTAACTACACCAGCAGCTCTTTACATGCATTCTCCTGCTGATAAAACCCTAGGAAGTCGGTACCAACAACACCTCATTTTACAGATGAGGAAACTGAGGCTCTGAGAATGGAAGGGACTTGCTCACAGCTAGAGTGTGCTGGGCTTGGGATTCAATGTCAGCTCTGCCTCACACCAAGGTTTGAGTTCTTAAGCATTACCACACTATGCCATGGGGTCTGGTTGGAAGGAAAGATTGGGAGTCAGAAGCCAGCAGCCCTCCAGCCCCTTCAGAGAGTGAGAACCTTCTCTCAGGCTCCCCTGTGTACTACAGACATCCAAATACTCACCCGCTATCATCTCACCCCAACAAGGCTACCATTAATCCAAAAAACATAAAATAATAAATGCTAGAGAGGCTGTGGAGAGACTGGAACACTTATACACTGTTAGCGAGAATGTAAAATGGTACAACCACTTTGGAAATCGATTTGGCGCTTTCTTAAAAAGCTAGAAATAGAAGTACCATATGATCCAGCTATCCCGCTCCTTGGAATATATCCTAGAGAAATAAGAGTTGTCACATGAATAGATATATACACACCCATGTTCATCACAGCACTGTTCACTATAGCAAAAAGATGGAAACAACCTAGGTGCCCATCAACAGATGAATGGATAAACAAATTATGGTATAGTCACACAATGGAATACTACACAACGATAAAGAACAACGATGAAGCTGTGAAACATAACATGGAGGAATCTGGAGGGCATTATGCTGAGTGAACTTAGTCACAGAAGGACAAATATTGTATAAACCACTAGTATAAGAACTCAAGGTTTAAACACAGAAGAAAACATTCCTTGAGGGTGGGGAAGGAGGGTGAGGGTTATTTACTAACTAGATAGTAGATGAGAATTACCTTAGGTAAAGGGAAGGACAGCACACACTACAGGAGAAGTCAGCACAACTGGACTAAACCAAAGCTAAGAAGTTTCCTGAATACAATCAAACACTTTGAGGGACAGAGTTGCAGGGGTAGGGGTCTGGGGACCATGCTTTCAGGGGACATCTAGGTCAACTGGCATAACAAAGCTTATTAAGAAAATGTTCTGCATCCTACTTCGGTGAGTGGTGTCTGGGGTCTTAAAAGCTAGTGAGTGGCCATCTAAGATGCATCAGTTGGTCCCAACCACCTGGAGTAAAGAAGAATGAAGAACACCAAAGACACAAGGAAAGTATTAGCCCAAGGGACAGAAAGGGCCACATAAACCAGAGACTTCATCAGCCTGAGACCAGAAGAACTAGATGGTGCCGGGCTACCACCAATGATCACCCTGACAGGGAACACAACAGAGAGTCCCTGATGGAGCACGAGAAAGGTGGGGTACAGAACTCAAATTCTAATAAGACCAGACTTAATGGTCTGACTGAGACTGCAGGAACCCTGGAAAGCATGGTCCCTGGATTCTCTATCAGTCCAGAACTAAAACAATTTCCGAGGCCAACTCTTCAGACAGGGATTGGACTGGACTGTGGGACGTGGAGTGATACTCGTGAGGAGTGTGCCTCTTAGCTCAAGCAGATACAAGAGACTAACGGGCAGCTGCTGTCCGAAGGTGAGATGGGAAGGCAGAGAGGATTAGTAGCTGGTTGAATGGACATGGGGAATCAGGAGTGGAAAGGAGGAGTGTGCTATCACAGTATGGGGAGAGCGATTAGGGTCACATAACAATGTATAAATTTTTGTATAGGAAAAAAAAAAACAACTAATTTGCGCTGGGTGTAGGCAGTCCTGGCCTGTTCAAATTCACTTCCTCTGGCTCCCACTTGATTCGTCCAACCCTCTCCTTAATGTATCGTTCCTTCTCCCCTTTCAGCATCTTAATAACCTTCCCTATCCATTAACCCACAACCATGGCAGTGTGGGAAGAAAGAACACAGACACTGTGGTGACACCCAAGATCAAATTCAAAGATGTGGAACAGAACCTCGAATTCTTAATCTAGACTTTTTGGACCAGTGGAGGCCAGAGGACTCCCCGAGACTATTGCTCTGAGACATACTTTAATCCTTGAGCTGGAACCATCCTGTGAGGTCACCTTTTAGCTAAATAATACATTGGCTCACAAAATAAATATCACCTGTAAGCAATGTGCCTCTTTAAAAAAATCACCTATATGAGACTAAATGGTCAAAAATTACTTTAAAACACAGATGAGAAGGTAAGGGGGCAGGGAAACTAGATTACTGGAAATGGAACAACCAGAACGGAAATAATGAGAACGTTCACACATTTGTGGAGAACATAACCAATGTCGTTGAACAGTCTGTGTAGGAATTGTTAAGTGGGAATCTAATCTGCTGTATAAACTTTCACTGAAAACACAGTAAAATTTTTTTTTTTTTTTTACACAAAAGATCAAATCCAAGTGCCACCACTTACCAGCTGTGTGACCTCAGGTGAGTTCCTCAAACCCCACTGAACCTGTCTCCTCATCTGTAAAACCAAGATGGCAATCCCTACCTCACCAGGTCTCTGTGAAGATTAAAGTTGCTGCACAGAAAGCACCAAGCTCAGCATCCTGTCAGTGCTCAACGTGGCAGCAAATAAAGCACAAGCTCTGTGAGGAGTGCAGGGAATGGATTCATAATCCCATTTTATAGACGAGGCAAGTGAGGCCTAATTAGTCACAAGAACGGTTACCATTATATCTGCATTAGAGCTTCAGGTAAAGTATCTTCTTGAAAACAGTATAGGGTTAGTGCAATAGCTGAGGAAACTGAGGCTTAGAGAATTCAGCAACTCCAGCTTACAAGGGGCACAGTCCAGGTGGTCTGACTCCAAGGCTCATGCCCTTAACCACTGAGCATGATGCCTCCCTCAGCGGGGAGCTGTGGCCTGTACAGGGTCCTGAGGGACTCCCTGCCCATCCCCCATCTACTGACTCACCCCCCTGGGGCTCACCTGGGGCCATCTCGCGGCCAAAGACGAGGGCCCGTGCCTGCGAGGTGGTCAGGCAGTGGCGCAGGGCATCCCGCCGGAGATTGGTGTTGATGAGTGCTGCCTCTACGCCCAGCTTGGCCATGCCCAGCCACAGGCCCACGAACTCGTTGCGGTTCTCCATGAATAGGGCAGCCACATCGCCCGAGGCCAGGCCCAGGGCCTGCAGGAAGTTGGCCACGCTGCTTGAGTAGTCATCCAGCTGGCGGAAGGTCCAGTGGGTATCTGTGCCCTCGAAAATCAGGGCTGTCTTGTCAGGGTGGCGCTGTACCGTAGAGGCAAATAAAAGGGGCACTGTCCGCTTCTCCCGCAGGTACCGCTGCACCTTTGTCTTCACCTTCAGGAGCACCAGGCCGCCGCTGTGTGGGAGCAAGGGAGCTGTGTCTGCCTGGCGGGGGGCCCTGACACACTAGCCCAGGTTTCAGTCCCACCAGTCTGAGCCTCATCTGTCAGATCACTCATAACAGTCCCCTTTCCCAGCACTTACTAGGTGCCAGGCACTGGATAAGCCCTGCCACATGCACAATCTTAACAGTGTCTCACAATAACACTAAGGGATTGGTGAAATTACTCTCTCCCCTGTACAGATAAGGAAACTGAGGCTCAGATGGTGCAGTGGCTTACCCAGGGCCTCACAGGCAAGACGTGACCAAGCTGGTATTTGAATACCAGGCTTCTCTGGCTCCAGAGTTCAACTCCTGCCCCCTGAGCTCTGCTCTGAGCCTACTGCTCTGTCAGAAGCCTTTCAGGCTCCCCAGGGCCCCAAGTTCTAGTCCAAACTCCTCATTTGGGGCCTCTCATAGCCCCTGTAATGTACTTTCCTCCCACCACTTATCACCATAGTAAATAAAGAACGAATTTGCCTATTTGTCATCTTTCTCCCCATGAACACAGCAAGGGTGGAGCTGTCTTGTCACCACCTTGTCCCTTATGCCCTGCTTGATGCTGGGCACAGAGTAGATGTTTAGTAAGCGTTTGTGGAATCATTTGGCAATATTCGTCTTTCCTGCCCACCCCACCACCACCTTCCAGCCCCCCTGAAACGCCCTCAGCTCTCCAAACTCCATGCCTTTGCTGATGCTGTTTCCTCTGGTTGGAATATCCTCCTCCCACCACTTTCAAGGCACAGCCCAAGCACAATTACTTTTCCTCCAGCAGACACTCTCTGATTCCCCAGGCCCCTGATCTAAAGCCATCTCTCCTTGCTCCACCACGCTCCCACAGCTGTGATGACCCTTCCTGCTGTGGTCACTCGATAATACCGTGTTCTGTAATCAATTCAGGTCGACAAATGCTGAGCCACCTAGCATGGGCCTGGGACAGGGCTAGTTCTGGAACACAGTGGTGGGCAAGACCACTAAGGTCTCTGTCTGCATGATGCAGCCAATTTAGTGGTTTACTGTCTCCTTCTTATCTTCCTGACCAGTCTGAACTTAGCCAAGGAGTGGACCTGCTTTGTTCCTCTCTGGGCCCCAGAGCCCAGCCAGGCGCCTGTCACCGAGGAGGTGGGAGCAGATGTTTCCGGTACAGGATGGCCCTGTGGACCATGACTGGCTTTCTTTTGGTAGCAGGTTCTCCCAGACACTTGACTCAGGGCTCTGCCTAGGACTGTCAATGCCCCTGTGCCCTCTTATACTCATGCCAACCTGAGGACAGGGCCTTTCCCACAGGGAACCTCTTCACCCTCTCACGAGTCCTTGGGAACTCTAGTTAGGGCAATTCCCCAGGAGGAGACTCTGACCTTAGAGATGAAGGTTCCAGGTATTGGAAAGGTTACTCCTCTGGGGTTCAGCTGCCCTGTGCTGACAGAGGCCATGGGGTCTGGTCTAGGGAGATTTGGGGGATTAGGACCCCAACGTGGCATGGGAGACCCCAGGAAGGGCTGGACCAGGTACTCACAAGATATCACGCCTGATGGTCTTGAAAAAAATCCGGATGAAGCGCCAGCCACCAGACCCCAGGTAAAGGAGCAGCAGGGAGAATCCCACCTGAGTCCAGGGAAGTTTCAGCACCAGCTGGGAGAACAGCAGTACCCCCACCAGAGACGCCCCAAGCAGCATCGTGGCCTGTGGGTACAAGGTGGTCAGCATACAAAAACTGTGTTCCTTGAGTCCCCTACTTCCTGGCCCAGGCAACCAGACTACTGTTACCCCAAAGGGATGAGACCTAGCCACACTGAGTGCTGTGGCTGAAGACAGGAGTCCCTTCCCAGGCTTGGCTCCCATGGCTAGCTGGAAGGGGCAGGCTAGAGGCATGGGACTTGAGATGAGGAGTTTCAAGGGTGAGAGGGAGGTGGCTGGCTGGGTTCTAGTTCCCTAGTGTTATCTCTGCCTGCCATTCTCCGAATGACCTTGGGCGAGACCCTTTTCCACTTTAGGCCTTAGCCTCCCTCTCTGTGCCATGGGTGTAGTGAGACTTGCTCTCTGAGGCCCTTCCAGCCAGAACAGGGCAGTCCACTCTCCTGGCACTCAGGGCACCTATCAAGGTAAGGGTGGGCAGAGATCTAATTAAGTGCCCGCGACTTAATTCCCCACTCAGAGGCCCAGGGAGGTTCTGTGGATGGCCAGGCCACAGCACCCAAAGGGGACGCTGCTCAGTCCCTGCCCACAGGCACAAGGAATGCCTTGCTTCTGCTGGCCCATAGAGGGCAGCGAAACAAACAGGTTAGAGCCTTGAGGTGCCGGAGAAGTGACCGCCCAGGGGAAAGGTGATTGAGAGAGGAAGAGGGCCTTAAAGGCAACCCCACACACTTAACCAGCAGCTCAGCCGAATCATTGGGTCTGGGGCTTAAGGGGATGGGAACTGCTGACTGTGCCACAAGGGTTGGGCTGAGATTAGGACTCTATGGCTCTGTTCCTGACGCTTTGTGTACTTGCTCAAGGGAGCAGCAGGTGGGACTCAGTTTTCCTTCGGGTTCTCCTATTCCTGGGGAGGGGATGAAGGTCAGTCACGGCTATGAAGTAGCCTGAGAGTGTCTGGGCCAGGATGAGAACATGGTCCAGAACAGAAGGAGCCCTTACAGATCGATCCCTCTACTCCCCGCGAAAAGCCAAAAGCGGGGGGACCGAACCAGCGCCCCCAACCCCAATGCCTGGGTCTCCAAGGTCCTCAGACCTTCGGCATCCCAGGGCAGAGGGCAGGAACCCGTCCAGGAAGGCCGGGAGATGGAGCGAGGAGCGGAGGTGAGAAGGTGCCCAGTTCCCTCGGGCCAGCGTCCCGGGTCATGGGGACGCCCTCGCCCCTAGAGATCCAGGGTAACAAAGCGTCCGGCTAGAGACAGAGGGACAGGGCGCGCCCCCCACCTGAGGCTGGCCTCGAGGCCAGGCACATTCCCCCGCCCGGGGACTCGCCGGCCCGGCCTGTGCTCACCTGGGGTCGGCCTCGCCGCCCGGTGCCCAGTCCAGATGCGGCCCGGCTGGTGCAGCGGAGTGGGGAGCGCGGAGGGCATCAGCCGCCCCTGGACGCTCAGAGCCAGGTCTCAGCAGAGCTCCGTCGCCTCCGAGCCCTGCATGGCCCGGCCGCCCGGACAGCCCCGGCCGCCGACTGGCCACGCCCGCCCGCCACGCTCCTCCCCCGGCCGCCTCCCGCAACCCAAACCGGCTATGCAGGCAAGCAGCACTGCCTACATCGCCTTTCCCGCAGCCGGTGCGCCGCAGAGCCGGTCACGCAACTCAGCCCCAGCACCGCCCGACGCGACCTGGCCTCCGTCGGCCCTGCATGCGGGTCAGCCTTGGGCGGTGCCGCCGCGCGGCACTCTGGGAGTTGTAGTCCGTGCTGCGCAGCCCCGCCTAACGGCGGAGACCCCGAAGCCGCGAGGAGGAGGTAGGCTGGATCTGCCGCATTCCCCCCAGAGTCCCCAGGGAGGAGGGCACCGCCATCCCTACTGTCAGCGGAGAACCTGGAGCCCGTTCCTCAGTTCAGGGTAGAGTTTCACAAAGGCCCAACGCTCCGCCTAGAAGAGTGCTAAAAGGGCGGTTTAAGACGGAGAGGTGAGCTGGCGGTACACCTTGGCATCTGGCTCTGTGGCAGAATGGATAGCGCATTGGACCTCTATCTGAGCCTGGAGTGGCCATTCAAAGCTTCTGGGTTCGAGTCCCACCAGAGTCGAATTTTGATGACTCGTCCTTAACTTCCACTGGACATTTTATGGCCTTCAGTATCTTTATAAAGCTTAAAAACCGTTGAAAATCTCCAAATACCCGCAACTCTCCCTAGCCTGAGGCTGCTGTCTGCTTGAGTATTAAGACTTAGCAAGCCGGGCCGCTCTGCACCCTAAAGATCAGCTCTTCTTCCAGGACGGCAATAAATTTAGCGCCTCGGTTATTGTGTACAAATCCTGTCCCATCCCTGCTACCTTGTAAGCAGTCCTGCACACCTGGTAGCACAAAGGGCAAGGATTGAAAACCATACTTAACTTTAGCCTCTTATCACTCCATGCCCTGCAGCAAATCAGTTAACCTCCCTAAGTCTATGGCCTTGTTTGTCATGACACTTGCCTAGCCCTGGGTGCTAGGAGAGCTCCCCAGCCCTGTGGGAAGCTCTGGACCTCTGATAACTTGGTTACCTGATAATCAAAAATGTTGGACATTGCAGCTACCATTTGTCTTTAAATTACCAATTGCCATGAATCGATTCCAACTCATGGCGACCTCATGTGTATTAGAGTAGAACTGTGCTCCATTGGGTTTTCAATGGGTGATTTTTTGGCAGTAGATCTACAGGCCTTTCTTCTGAGGTGCCTCTGGGTGGACTCCTACCTCCAACCTTTCTGTTAGTGGCTAAGAGTCTGCATCATCCAGGGACAGTCTTTAATAGATCTGCTTAAATCTTTTTGCTGGATGGTTCAGTGGAAGTCTTTTCAAAGGTAGAGGAGGGGAGGCAATTTCAAGGTCTATTCATAGGGATTATAAATGAAATTTTGGACTGATAAGAATTTGGATCTTCTTTTGGAACATAGGGTGCATTCTTTTGGAGGACCTGGGTAAATTAAGGCACCACCTTCTCGGTGGGTGTCACATTCAGGAGGGCATATGGTGCAGTGGTTATGGGCATAGACATTGACATCCAACAGACTTGGGTTCAGCTTCTCAGTTTAAAGTTCAAAGTTTCAGTTTCCTCTTACATATAAATATAGGGACATACTAATAGTGCATACTAATAGCTCTGGTAGCACAGTGGTTAAGAGTTTGGCTGCTAACCAAAAGGTTGGCAGTTTGAATCCACCAGCTGCTCCTTGGAAACCCTCTGGGGCAGTTGTACTCTGTCCTATAGGGTTGCTATGAGTTGGAATTGACTCAACGAGAAGTTTTTGTTTGTTTGCTTTTTTAAATAATGTTTACAGGGTTGGTGTGGAGATTCAGGGGGAGCATTCAAAGTAGTGTATTTATTATTGTAGTTTACAGGCTCATTGACCACATTGGTCATGATCAAAATTTAGACCTAGAGATTATCTCTGATTGTATCTACAGGGTTTAGCAAATAACAGAAACTTGATAAATGTTGGTGGAATGAATGAAAGAAAAAGTGAATTGGAGGCTCTGACCTAACCCACACCAGAATCCATGGGTGTAACTGTGATTATTTCCACATTGACTCCCAGAATCATATGCAAAGTGGGCAAGGAAGAGCATAGGGGAGGGAAGCAGTGAGCCAGCCTACCCACTCTCCTCCAGCCAGGATGGTCACATTGATAAAACCATGGCAGTACTCAACACTGAACCAGGCCTGGGGAGGGTGGATGCGGGCAAGGAAATCCAGAGGGAACAAGACAGGCTGCCTTCAAGTTGTTTACAGTCTAGATAGATACATAAAGAGAGAGCAGTCACTCTAGGAAGAGAGACCAGCATTAGCATAGGTTTGGAGATTAGACAGCTAGGTTGTCCTTCACCAAGTGCTCACCATACTTCCTGTCAAAACGATCACCACACATTATTGTAATTATTTATTTAACTGTCTTTGCTTTCCAATTAGATCTAGGTTGCACTCCTGGTCCCAGCTCTGAGACTTCAAGCAAATCACCTCTCCCCATGAATCCTCAGTGTCCTCATCTGTAGAATAGGTATAGTCACCATGGTCCCTGCCTCCTAAGGCCGGGTAAGGATTCAATGACATGATACATGTCACACTCTTAGCACAGAGGGCCCTCAGCCAGCACAACCGCCCAACTCCAAGATGATAGGGACAGAGCTGTCTCTATCAATGCTGGACCTCCAGCATCTACATATGGTAAGCACTCAGGAGATATTTGTGAAACGATTCAAGTGGGCTTGTGCATTAGGATACATAAAGAGAGGAGGGCTATGTGGTGGGAACAGCAATTGGAAAGGCCTTTGTGTGCCAGGCTGGGGAGTTTATCCTGGGAGGGGGTCCAGTGAAGAACCACTGCAGGTTTTTAAGAAGGGCAGGGACTGGATCCTGTCATTTGCGGGAGAGGCCTAACTTAGACTGATCTCACAGTAGGTGCCTTCCCACTGATGTAACCCCAGCTGCACTGCGTTAGGGAACTAACATCAGCCCTTAAGTTTCCAGACTTACCAGAAACTGACATTTGGATTCACTCGAAGGAGTTAAACCTCCCCAAGGGACTGAAGTAGTTTGGCCCCTGGCCCACAGTAGGTGCTTACCCCATGGATATTTAGTTCCATTTGGCATTAGGACCTCTGAGCTGTACTAGCCCCACAGTCTGGGTGTGTGCAAAATAAATACCTCTGGTTTGACTTTACACATGGTGACTTCAGAGGCCTTGAAGAGCCTTCCTGACAAACCACAGCTTCCATTTCCCAAGTGGTTACCAGATGCTAAGCACTATACACACACACACAACATACACGATTTTACGGAGCTTCGCATTGACTGCTGTGAAGCAGGTATACTACTCTCCTACTATATAGAAAACAGCTCAGAGGGGTGATGTGACTACTGGAAGGGTGCACAGCTTGTCAGTGGCAGAGCCAGGTCTGCCTGCCTTCAGAGCCTATGCCCCCAATCACTGCTCTGGGGTCAGCTACATATGGTTTGTATCAGGCAGAGTGGGAAAGGGGCTTTCCTTCAGCTACTAGGACAGGACTCAAGACTTGTGTGTCCCAGAACAGGGTCCGCCACATGCCAGCTGTGAGACCTAGGAGACTCCCTGAACCTGAGACTAGGGTCTTCACTATGAAGTGAGGCCCAGCAGCCTCTGCTCCTGGTGTTGTGGAGACTGAGTAAGAGCTTGCAGGTAGAGTACTCAGCATGGGGTATGGCATCCATTTTTTCAACAATGAAATACTAAGCCCATACTGTGTGTAGGTAAGGGGAAGAGTAAGGTCTCTGCCCTCCTGGAACAGACTTGTCCTAAGTGGACAAGCTGAGAATTTGAAACCAGGTCTACCCAACTTCAGATCAGAGAAGGTGGGACGAGGAGCTGAAGCTCAGGTTGGGAGGGGAATTTCTGTTCAGTGTTGGGAGGGCCCAAAGCTGCAGGAATCACAGACAGGACTGGCGTCAGCAAACACTGGGGATAAAGGGAGGAGTAGCAGACACTTGACCTGATGGGAGCCTTTATTCAGACAGCAAAGACTTGCCTACCTCTTCTAAGGCCTTTGGAATTGGGTATAGCCCTCACTCCCATGGGGATACCCCAGCCTGACCCCCAGAAAATTCTGACAGGGAGGGGTCCAGAACAGATCCCTGGGTTGTGGATCTGGGATATCCTAGCGTGAGCCTAGACAACTCATCCCTGTTCATATGTACTTCTCCCTGGATGGCTCTTGGCTCCCCTGGGAGCTTCCACTGTAATGCCTACTTTTTCCTGGGTTGGCCCTCAAGGCCACTCAGTGGTGATTATGGCAAATTATGATTAAGTGATGTCGAAGGGTCGGTGTTCAAAGAAAAGGAACAAAGGTGGTGGCAAAGAAGCTCTCTGTCCTTACAGGACACGGGGTTGGGGGAGGCAGGCCAGGGCCTCCTGACTCAGTGACTCAGGGCCTAGACCAGGCCCTTGAGGTCCACAGGGGGTGATGTGATGCCCAGCTCCTCCTGCAGAGCCCTCAGGGGCTGTTCCCAGCGCCGCTCGTAGTACAGGTTGAGGACACACGGGGCTCTGCGCCCGTTCTGAACTGCCCATGGGATCAGCTCCGAGACTAGCACTTGCAGGCTCCTGTGGGGCAGTAGAAGAGAAAGAAAACATAAGGTCCCTAAGAGTTGAGCACTTTATGTGCGAAGTGCCTGACTCACATTTTCTCAGTTCATCCTCACATAGACCTATGAAGGAGGTAGTTATTATCCTCACTTTTCAGGTAAGAAAATGGGAGCTCAGAGAGGTACAATCCTGTGCCCATCTTGAACATGCCAAAGCCCAGACTTAATTAAAGGGCTACCTAACTCCAGAAACTGACACTACATTGCCTTCCCATTGTCTCTAATCACTGACCCCAGTGCTGAGGCCTGACTCAAGACACCCTAGGATCTCATGAGATGTTCAAGCTTTACTCACTGCCCTGGAGACCCCCACCCCTTGGCTCCCCTGGGAGCCAGTTTCACCCCTCTGCCCCACTCCTTCCACCCTTGCTTCCTGGAGAGCCATCAGGGCTGCTCAGGGGCCTGTGTGCTCTTCCCATTTCCTAGAGCCCTGGCCCCTCTGAGTCCTTCCCTGACCCCTGGCCACTTGAGAACTTACTGGGCACTGAGTCGGATTGGTCCAAAGAGCGCACCCAGGATGCACATGGGCAGGCCAGTCTGGACAGCCTCAAACCACTTCACCACGATCTCCCCTGGGGGTGGGGGCAGGAGGGAGTCAGGGCAGGTCTGGCACCAGCAAACCTTTGAGAGGGTGGTGGGCAGAGACCAAGAGGAGAGGCCAGTGGTGCGCTTGGCAGGGCAAAGCTAGGCATCTGTTCCTCTCTAATCACTACCACGGGTCAACCATGCCCAGTCCTGGCCGGTGCTGGGCCATAGGGCATTCAACTTGGGGTGAAAGACAGCACCCAAGAAAGAGCAGAAGGAAACAGGGCTGGAAAGGAAGCTTAGGGTCAGAATGCAGAGGACCCCAAAAGCCAGGCTGAGGGGTCTAGAGTGGTTCCTACAAGATTAGGGTGTTGCTGAGGGTTTCAGAGCAGGGCGGTGGCTAAAGAGCAGAATGAGGCAGAAAACCCTTGTGATCAGAGGCTGCTACATCAGTGTAGGAACGGTAAAGAGGCAATGAGGATGGAGATGAGGGGATGTGTGCTAGAGATGCTACCAAGATGTTCAGGTAAAGCAGACATCGAGGCATTGAGCCAGCTAATTGGTAGGTGGTGGAGACAGGTGAGGCCTGGCCCTGAAGAGACCCAGGAAGATAGGCTAGCTGGAGTGTTCTACCCACCCAGCCCCCACCCTCGAAGCAGCTGGCTTGGAGGCACTCACCCAGGATGTTGGTGGGCATCTCCAGGAGAGTGTGGAGCATGTCGTGCACTTCCCGGTACCGTTGGATCACATATGCTAGCTCCTCATCGTCCACGAAGCGGGTGGGTGCTCGAGTGTCTGGGGAGACCCTCTGACAACCATGAGCCTCCCCTAGACCCCTTCCTCACAGTTCCCAGGGCCCAATATCCCAGCCTCTCCTTGACTCTGAGAAGAGATTCCCAGAGAATCCTTGGGACTTTGTTTTTGCTCACACTTGCAAACGGGGTAGTCCTGGGGCAGGGCATGTGCTGGGATCGGTGCCACTCTTAGCCTACCTCAACTCATTCATAATATTATAATCTGTTGGAACCTATGGAAAAGCAGCCCTAAGGCTCCTGATCCTTAGCACAAACTGCTCCCAGCTTGGGATCCTCTCTCTTACCACCCCATCTTCATCTTGACAATTCCTACTCATTCTCATGATCCAGCTTAAGTGTCCCCTCCTCAGGGAGGCCCTCCCTGACCTTCACACCAATTGGGTCTCTGTTATGGTCTCTTGTAGCATCCTGTACCTCTTTGTGGCACTCAGTATGATCGTGATCATACTTAACACACGTGACTATTAATGTCTGTCTTGCGCTACATCTGTACTATCTAGTACAGTGGCCGCCTGCCACTGAAACTTGAAATTGTCCCAACTGAGATGTGCTGTATGTGTAAAGCACACATCACATTTCCAAGACTTAGTATGAAAAAGAGAACATGAAACTCCAATAATTCTCTAATATTTACATGTTGTAATGGTATTATTTTAGACACACTGGGTTAAATAAATTAAAATTAATTCTACTTATTTCTCTTTGCTTTTACTAATCTGGCTAGTAGGAAATCTTAAATTACCTGTGTGGCTTGTATTCCATTTCTATGGGTGGTGCTGTTACAGACTGTCAGCTGCACGAGGGTAGGGCTGGCTCGGTTTTGTACAGCTGCACAAGGGCTGTTTTGCTCAATGTTGTATCTCCAGTGCCTGGTACAGGGCCCGGATGAATAAGCATCTCTCGAATGCATGAATGAATGCTGACCCTGGGGATATTCCTTATCCTAGGGAGGGATGTCAACTGTCCTCCTTTTACCCACCTACTGCTTCTGAGTCCTCAGCAGCACCCATACAACACAGGAACAGCCTGGTCTTCCTGTTCCCAACGCATGGCCTCAGCCCGTTCAGAGGCCAAGAGATCTGATGTCTTCATTTGCTTTAGGGCTGCTGGCTCAGTGCCATGGTGTGTGTGAGGCCTCAGTGGGTCTTGGATCCTAGTTTCCTTTGTAGAGTTCTACTTGCCGTGTGATGCTGAAGGTAATCTGTTATGGATTGAATTGTGTTCCCCCAAAATATGTGTTATAAATCCTAACCTCTGGTGGTGCAGTGGTTAAAGCACTTGGCTGCTAAATGAAAGTTTGCTGGTTTAAACCCACCAGCTACACTGCAGGAGAAAGATGTGGCAATCTGCTTCCATAAAGATTTACAGCCTTGGAAACCCTTTGGGGCAGTTCTGTTCTGTCCTATAGGGTGCTATGAGTTGAAATAGACTGGACAGTGGGTTTGCTTTAGTTTTTTACACCTGTGGTTACAATCCCATTTGGAAATGGGTTTTCTGTTATGTTAATGAGACAGGATTAGTGTAGGGTGTGTCTTAAATCAATCTCTTTTGAGATATAAAAGAGATAAACAAGTGAGCAAGCAGGGATGTAGGAAGAGAGATGCCAAGCTACAGAAGATCCTCCAGGAGCAGAAGCTCAAAAGAGACAAGGACCTTCCTCCAGAGCTGACAGAGAGAGAAAACTTCCAATAGAGCCGGCACCCTAAACTCAGACTTCTAACCTCCTCACTATAAGAAAATAAATTTTTGTTTGTTAAAGCCACCCATTGGTGGTATTTCTGTTATAGCAGCACTAGATAACTAAGACATGATCACAGTAATAGCAGCTACATTTATTGAGCACCTACTATGTGCCTGCACTGTACGATGTTCTTTACATATATTATCACACTTCATCCTTGCCATAATCTGTTACTAGTCTCAGATACAGATAAGAAATATGAGGCTCAGAGAGATAAAGTAACTTGCCCAAGATCATGAAGCTAATAAAGTGGCAGAGCCAGGATTTGAAAGTCTGCTGAATTCCAAAGCCAGTAGCCTTACCATCCATTATTGATAAATGTGCAAGTGTCCTGAAAGGTGAATGTAGGTTTACTTACTTCTTATGAGGGATCTGAGGCTCAGAGAGGTCAAATGATTAGCCCAGGGCCATAAAACTGGGAAGAAAGGCAGGATTCTAACTCAGGCTACTCCAACTCCAGAGCCCATGCCCACAATCTTTTTATTTTTTATTTTTACTGTGCTTTAAATGAAAGTTTACAGTTCAAGTTAGTTTCTCATACAAAAACTTATGCACACACTGCTATGTGACCCTAGTTGCTCTCCCCATACTGTGACAGCACTCTCCTCCTTTCCACCCCGGATTTCCTGTGTCCATTTAACCAGCTCCTGACCCTCTCTGCCTTCTCATCTCGCCTCTAGACAGGAGCTGCCCATTTAGTCTCATGCATCTACTTGAGCTAAAAAGCACACTCTTTACGAGTATCATTTTATGTCTTATAGTCCAGTCTAATCTTTGTCTGAAGAGTTGGCTTTGGGAATGGTTTTAGTTTGGGGTTAAGAGAGTCTGGGGACCATGTCTTCTGGGGTCCCTCCAGTCTCAGTCAGACCATTAAGTCTGTTTTTTTTTTTTTTTTTACTAGAATTTGAGTTCTGTATCCCACTTTTCTCCTACTCTATCAGGGACTCTCTGTTGTGTTCCCTTGCAGGGCAGTCATTGGTGGTAGCTGCCATGCCCATAATCTTGACGCCACAAGGATGACATTTCCTACCAATGTCAGCCTCAGGGAGGGTGGCCTCACTTGAACCTTGATCTAAATCTCTGTTGGGACAAAGGTGTCCCTTCACATTCTGTGGGCTGCTGGTTCCCTTGCTCTAGAAGCGTGATCATCTCCAGGGCTGTTACCACAACTACGGCTGTGGCTGGGCAAGGTGCCCAGGGTGGCCCTGCAGTCCTTTCTCTGCTGCCCTCTCCCCTCTACAGCAAAACAGGCCTAAAGGCTCTGACAGAACTTCAGAAGAAGGCTGTCCCAACACACACTACAGGGGAAGTCAGCACAACTGGACTAAACCAAAGCTAAGAAGTTTCCTGAATACAACCAAACACTTCGAGGGACAGAGTAGCAGGGGTGGGGGTCTGGGAACCATGCTTTCAGAGGACATCTAGGTCAACTGGTATAACAAAGTTTATTAAGAAAATGTTCTGCATCCTACTTTGGTGAGTGGCATCTGGGGTCTTAAAAGCTACTGAGCAGCCATCTAAGATGCATCAGTTGGTCCCAATCCACCTGGAGTAAAGGAGAATGAACACCAAAGTCACAAGGAAAGTATTGGCCCAAGAAACAGAAAGGGCCACATAAACCAGAGACTTCATCAGCCTGATACCAGAAGAACTAGATGGTGCTCGGCTACCACCAATTATCACTCTGACAGGGAACACAACAGAGTCCCTGATGGAGCAGGAGAAAAGTGAGGTGCAGAACTCAAATTCTAGTAAAAAGCCCAGACTTAATGGTCTGAGACTGGAGGAACCCCAGAAAGCATGGCCCCCAGACTCTCTGTCAACCCAGAACTAAAACCATTCCCAAAGCCAACTCTTCAGACAAAGATTAGACTTGACTATGGGACATATAATGATACTTGTGAAGAGTGTGGTTCTTAGCTCAAGTAGATACATGAGACTAAATGGGCAGCTTCTGTCCAGAGGTGAGATGAGAATGCAGAGAGGGTCAGGAGCTGGTTGAATGGACATGGGAAATCCAGGGTGGAAAGGAGTGTGCTGTCACAGTATAGGAAGAGCAATTAGGGTCACATAGCAGTGTGTGTATAAATTTTTGTATGAAAGACTAACTTGAATTGTAAACTTTCACTTAAAGTGCAACAATAAAATAAAAAGAAGAAGGTGTCCCTCTCCAGAGTGGCACCTGGGAAAGTCACTGTGGCAGGTTCTCATTGATGAAATAAGTTGCATCCTTGTGAAATCTGAGGGAGATGGCATAAAATGCAGCAGGGGATTGCCCTGCCAAAGCAACAGTGTCAGGAGAGTGTGGGGGAGCAGGTTATGGTCCCCAATGTCATTAACATAGGGCAGTGGTTTTCAACTGTCCACCAGGGAACATCTGTGATGTCTGGAAACATTTTTGGTTGTCACAACTTAGGGGGATGGTGATATTGGCATCTATTAAGTAGCAGCCAGGAATGCTGCTAAATATTCTAGAATGCCCAAGACAGCCCCCTACAACAAAGAATTATCCAGCCCAAGATGCCATTAGTGCCAAGGTTAAGGAATCCTATTCTAGAGCACCTTTTGGTTACTGCCTTTACCTTTCCAGCCTGGCTGGTTCCTGGAGCTGGACTAGGTGACCACTTGGCAGAAGTGCCTTGATGGAGTGTGTATGTGTTGGTGGTTGTCTTGGTCATCTAGTGCTGCTCCAACAGAAATGCCACAAGTGGATGGCTCCAACAAAGAGAATTCTACTCTCCCACAGTCCAGCAGGCCACAAGTCCAAATTCAGGGCATCAGCTCTAGGGGAATGTCCTCTCTGTTGGCTCTGGAGGAAGGTCCATGCCATCAATCTTCCCCTGGACCGGGAGCCTCTCTGCGCAGGAACCTCAGGTCCAAACGACACACTCTGCTCCCGGCACTGCCTTCCTGGCAGCGTGAGGCTCCCAGGCCAGAAGATTGATGGCCGGGACTTTCCTCCAGAGCCGACAGAGGGGGCATTCCCCTGGAGCTGACACCCTGAATTTGGACTTGTGGCCTACTGGACTGTGGGAGAGTGAAATTCTCTTTGTTGGAGCCATCCACTTGTGGTATTTCTGTTGGAGCAGCACTAGATGACTAAGACAGAATTTGGTACCGAAAGTGGGGTGCTGCTCTAACAGATACCTAAAATGTGGAAGCGGTTTTGAAATTGTGAATGGATAGAGGAGTGGCAGCAGCAGAGGACCAGCAGCCACAGAGAACCTGCAGCAGCAGAGAAGCAGCAGTGGCAGAGAACCAACAGCAGCAGAACCAGGAGACCAGCAGGAGACGGCACTGGAGCCGACTCACAGAGCGAAACGAGCTGAATGTGCACAGGTGGCTTCCTGGCAGAGTGGGGCATGCCTCTGGGCACTTATGGGTGGACCTAGGCTTGCCGACCCATGGAGTGAGGGAGCTGAGTGCCTGTGCACAGGAGGCTTCCTGGTGGAGTGGGGTGCCTCCAAGCACTTACTGGTGGAGCTACAGAGCTTTGGAACACTTGACCCACCAGGGCAGGTGTGGGTGTGAGGCCCAAGGAGCTGAGAGGCCAAGGAACCAGGAAAAAGAAGCTGAAGAGACAAGGGACACAAGAAGCCAAGCTGCCTCAGTCTCAAAAGGTATGGCCATGACCTCCGATTTCAAAGGGTGAAGCCATGGCCTCTGGTGCTTCTAAGGGTGGCGTCGTCACTCAGATGGACTGTGAGAACGGTGCACCTAAAGCCAAGGGAATAGAGTTGCTGTCCCAGTGGACCTGGAAGGCGGAGCGGAAGCCCAGGGTCGAGGGGCCTCCACTCAGAATCTGGAGAGTGTGCCAATACCTACAGTCTGGAGGGCAGTGCCAGTGTGTAAATTGTCTCAGAGAACAGAGGATTATTTTCAAAGCCTTGAGGGCTAATGTAATGTGTTCTGCTGACTTCCTTGGTGCCTATTATCCCTTCTTTTCCTCCAGTTTCTCCCATTTGTAATGGAAATGTCTAGCTTGTGCCTGTTCTGCCATTGTACCTTTGGAAGTAGATAACTTGTATTCTAGATTTCACAGATGTAGAGGAATTTTTGGATTTTGGAGTTCACTTGGAGTTCACTCGGAGTTAAGACTTTTGCTGTGATATGATGAGATGAATATGTTTTGCATGTTGTAAGGACATGAATTTTGGGGGGCCAAAGGGTGGAGTGCCATGGATTGAACTGTGTCCCCCAAAAATATCTGTCAACTTGACTGGGTCATGATTCCTAGTATTGTATGATTGTGTACCATTCTGTAAATCTGATGTGATTTCCTTATCACTATGATGAGGTTATATGTGATCTCCTTATGTGTTGTAAACTCTATCACTATGATGACATTATACTGATGAGGTATACAAGATTGGATTGTCGCTTAATCCAATCTCATTTGAAATATAAAAGAGAAAAGTGAGCAGAGACACATGGGAGCCTCACACCACCAAGAAAGCAGTGCCGGGAGCAGAGTGCATTCTTTGGACCAAAGGTTCCTGCGCTGAGATGCTCCCAGACCAAGGGAAGACTGATGCATCACAACGACCTTCCTCCAGAGCCGACAGAGAGAGGGAGCCTTCTCCTGAAGCTGACACCCTGAATTTGGACTTGTAGCCTACTGGACTATACAAGAATAAATTTATTTTTGTTAAAGCCATCCACTTGTGGTATTTCTGTTATAGCAGCACTAGATGACTGAGACAGTGGTGCAAATGGTTTGCAATCAGCTGCCAACTTAGTTTGGCGGTTCAAACCCATCCCGCAGCCCTTTGAAAGAGAGGTCTGGTAATGTTTCTGTAAAGATTACAGCCAAGAAAACCCTATGGAGCAGTTCTACTTTGTAACACATCGGGTCACCATGAGTTGGAATTGACTTGATGACGAGTTGGATTTTTGTTTCATATGTGTTGCAGGAGTTGGGAGCAGGGATACAGAAAGTGGCCCAGCTGTATCGTAAGGTCCTTTTATAAATCAGACCACATTACTATCTTGCTCAAAACCCTCCAATGGCTTTCCACTGCTCCTACTACAAAACAAAGAATCCTTCCTGCGGCCTGGCTGGCTCCTTGTTGCCTTCCAGGTCTCTTTCTCAGAGGGGCTTCCCCTGACTGCCCTAGCAGAAGTGGCAGCATCTTCCCTGCACCAAAGTCGTCCTTTATCTTGTTAACTTGTTCTCTTCAGAGCACCTATCTGCAAGAATGTAAGCTCCACAAGGGCAGGTTTTTTGCTGGTTTTGTTCACTGTATCCTAATCACTGAGAATAGTGCCTGGTACATTCTAAGTTGCTGTTGTGTGCCGTCAAGTCGATTTTTGACTCATAGTGACCCTATCTGACAGAGTAGAAATGCATCACAGGGTTTCCTAGGCTGTAATCTTTACAGAAGCAGATTGCCAGGTCTTTCTTCCATAGAGTGGCTGGTGAGTTTGAACTGCCAACCTTTTGGTTAGCAGCCGAGCACTTAATCACTGTGCCACCAGGGCTCCTTACATTCTAAGTACTCAGTAAATACTTTGCCTATATTTTTATACGAAATCTTTATTTTTACTGTTTTATTGTCAGCCTCCCCAACTAGAATATAGGGTCTATGAGGGCAGGGCCCTTGTCTGCCTAGTTTACACTACAGCTCTAGTACCTGGAACAGGGGATGGCACATGGCAGATACTGACTAAATAAACAAGTTCCTCATAGTTGGGAATCCCTATCACCATCCTCCCAGCCTGGTGCTGAAGAGTGCCACAACTTGATGTACCCCAGGGAAATCACCATCTCTGGAACTAGGCGACATGGTACAGAAGTCAAGAGCATGGTCTGGGTTTCAACTCTGGCTTCATTACTACTGACTGTGAAATTAGCAAGTCATTTAACTGCTGGGAGTCTCAGTTTCCTCATCTATTACAAGGGTAGAAGAAGAAAGCGTACTTGACAGGGTTGTTAGAAGGATTCACTGAGCTCATGTATGAGCCTGGCAGCCAGTAAGAGGTTAATAAACATCGGCCAGTATTATCACTTTTTTTTTTTTTAACCCTAGAGTAATGCTCCTGGATCATTTGCCTGTCCCATAGAAAATGACAAAGCCTTGGCACAGGAGACTGAGAAGCTCTCCTGCCCATGGTAGCAGCTCAGGGCTCCTCCTTCCTTGAGATGTCACTCTTATGCCACCCTTCTACCCTTCCTGCTGACGGCCAGATGCACAGAAGCTGGACACTCACATTCACATCGAGGAAACGGAGATACTCTCGGCCAAAGGAGCCTTCAGGCAAGCTCTGGAGCTTGCCCAGGTCAAGGGTGGACAGTGAGATCCGGGGACGCTCCCTGCAAGGTAGAAGGCAGTACTTGGGTATTGGGAGGGTGCCAGCAAAAGCAGGTGAAAGGTCTAGCTATAACAAGGTTGTGAGTAATGCAGGGCAGAGGGCAGCAATGGGGCCACAAACCCTGGAGCACCTCCAACTATCCAGGTCAGTGGCAAGGACAGAGCGGATTAACACAAGCTAAGGGGCAGGGGCACAATCTAGACAGGCAGGCATGCAGATGTGATCAGGGTGCTTAAAAAGGGCAGGGAAGGGGATCGGTACAGGTGGCATGTGTTATGGGAGCTTAGTAAAGGCAGAGCCCTGTAGCTGGAACTGGGCCAAAGCTACTACATTGAACAATCCAAGGGTCATCATAGTTTATAGATGAATGGCACTGCTGGAGTTGTGCAAGGCCCAGACTGTACAGTCATCCATGTCCAGGGCATCAAGAAAAGCTCCCTAGGGGAACAGGACTGATACATTGTGACTCCAGAGATATCAGGATCCCCAGAGAATGGCCCCAGAGCTGGGACCTACTGCAGGATCTGGGCACCCTCTGGATCCCTCCTCATCTGGTCCCTGAGGGCCTTCAGGGTGCGGTGTCCTGTGGTCTCCCCTAGAACTGCAACCATGTCTGAAAGGACAGAAATGAGCACGTATGTAGATGTGAACTAAGGTAAGTTACCTGACCTGGTCTGAGCCTTAGTTCTCTATGTGGTAAAATATGGATAATACCTACCTCTCAGTTATGAGGATTTATGTTGAACACTTAGCAAATCGCCTGGCACACAGCAAGGACTTAATATATCAATAGTTATTATTATTAACATTATTAATCTGCTGGGGTAGGGTCGCCCTGGTTAACAAAGCACTTCAGAGTTTACAAATCACTTTGGCATTCATCATGACAATAGAATATCACGTCAATCCTTTGAAGCAAAAGCTCCGTTGATAGTTACAGGCTTTGCCATCAGAGTACTGGGTTTGAGCCTAGATTCTGTCACTTAGATCTAGGAGACCTTGTGCAAATTGCTTCACATTTCTAAGCCTCAGTGTTCTAATTTGTGAACTGTGGATAACATTTTTCTTACAGAGTTGATGGGTGAAATCAAGAAAGTCATGCACATAAAGCATTTATCACAGTAAGCAGTCACAATAAGTACTCAGTGAGCAGTTAGTATTATTTTTAATAGTACTACAGAATTCTGGGAGGTGACTTGCTCAGCCCATGACCCCTTACTGCAGCCAGATACCTGTGCCTACACGAATCAGCCCCACCTGTCTAAGACTGTAGGTGAGAGCCTGCACCATGCACTTGGTGACTGATGACCTGGACACCTGAGCTGAATCCATACAAGAAAAGTAAACAGACTCCTGGGTTCACATACCTAGTAACAGATCTAACCACCTGGTGACAGGATGTTAGAGCTTCAAAGCTGCCAATAATCAAACTAGCTCACACAAGCAGCCTATTTGGGCATATCAAAACAAAACAAGAAGCTAGGACACAGTAAGCAAACATAAAATAAATAAATATAATAACTTATTGATGGCTCGGAGACAACCAACAATATCAAATCACATAAAGAGGCAGACCATGATGGCTTCAGCAAGCTCCCAAAACAATCAAGAAATTTTCCAGAGAAAGGGAACTTCTTGTAATTACCAGAGGTAGAATACAAAAGATTAATACACAGAACTCTCCAAGAGATCAGGTAAAACACAGAACAAGCCAAGAACACACAGACAAAGCAATAGAGGAACTTAAGAAGATTAGAGAAGAGCATAATGACAAATTAAACAGGCTGCAAGAATCCATAGAGAGACAGCAATCAGAAATCCAGAAGATTAACAATCAAATTTCACAATTAGACAACTCAACAGAAAGCCACAGGAGCAGAACTGAGCACTTGACACCAACTTATTTGAGGAATAACCAAATAAAAGAATTTAAAAAATGAAGAAACTCTAAGAATTATGTGTGGCTCTATCAAGAGGAATAACCTACGAGTGATTGGAGTACCAGAACGGCAGGGGATAACAGAAAATACAGAGAGAATTGTTGAAAATTTGTTGGCAGAAAACTTCCCTGATACCATAAAAGATGAGAAGATATCTATCCGGATGCTCATCAAACCCCACATAAGGTAGATCCCAAAAGAAAGTCACCAAGACATATTATAATCAACCTTGCCAAAACCAAAGATAAAGAGAGAATTTTAAGAGTGGCTAGGGAGAAATGAAGTCATCTACAAAGGAGAATCAATAAGAGTAAGCTCTGACTACTCAGCAGAAACCACACAGGCAAGAAAGCAATGGGATAACATATAGAAAGCCTTGAAGGAAAAAAATTGCCAGCCAAGAATTATATATCCAGCAAAACTGTCTCTCAAATATGACGGTGAAATTAGGACATTTCCAGATAAACAGAAGTTTAGGGAATTTGCAAAAACCAAACCAAAATTACAAGAGATACAAAAGGGAGTCCTCCAGTTAGAAAATCAATAACATCAGATAACAACCCAAGACTAGAACACAGGACAGAGCAACCAGATATCAACCCAGATAGGGAACTCACAAAAATAAATCAAAGCTAAAACACTGAAAACAGGGTAACAGAGATGTCAATATGTAAAAGATGACAACATTAAAACAAAAAAGGGGACTAAAAAATGTAGTCATAGATCTTTCAAATGGAGAGGAAGGCAAGGTGATATAAAGTAATAAAAAACTGGTTTAAGCTTAGAAAAATAGGGTAAATATTAAGGTAACCACAAAGGAAACTAACAATCCTACACATCCAAATAAAAAAACAAGAAAAACATAAAGACTCAGCAAATACAAAATCAACAACAATGAAAAAGATGAAAAGAAAATACATATAGAAAAACGAGTCAGCACAGAAAATTACGTGGAACAAACAAACTGTTAACAACACACAGAAGAAGACATCAAAATGACAGCACTAAACTCAACCTATCAATAATTATGGTGAATGTAAATAGACTAAATGCACCAATAAAGAGAAAGAGAGTGGCAGAATGGATAAAAAACCACGATCCATCTATATGCTGCCTACAAGAGACACACCTTAGACTTAAAGACACAAACAAACTAAAACTCAAAGGATGGAAAAAAATATATCAAGCAAACAACAATCAAAAAAGAGCAGGAGTGGTAGTATTAATCTCTGACAAAATAGATTTTAAAGTAAAATCCACCACAAAGGATAAAGAAGGACACTATATAATGATTAAAGGGTCAATACACCAGGTGGACATAACCATAATAAATATTTACGCACCCAACAACAAGTCTCCAAAATTCATAAAACAAACTCTAACAGCATTGAAAAGAGAGATAGACAGCTCCACAATAATAGGAGACTTCAACACACCACTTTCAGTGAAGGACAGACATCCAGAAAGCAGCTCAATGAAGACACAGAGATCAAAATGCCACAATCAACCAACTTGATCTCACAGACATACACAGAACACTCCACCCAACAGCAAGCCAAGTATACTTTCTTTTCCAACCCACATGGAACATTCTCCACAATAGACCACATATTATGCCGTAAAGTAAGCCTTAACAGAATCCAAAGCATAGAAATGTTAAAGCATCTTTTCTGACCATAAAGCCATAAAAGTGAAAATCAATAACCGAAAAAGGGAAAAAAATCAAACACATGGAAACTGAACACCACCTTGCTCAAAAACTACTGGGTTATAGAAGAAATTAAGGATGGAATAAAGAAATCCACAGAATCAAATGAGAATGAAAACACATCCTACCAGAACCTTTGGGACACAGCAAAAGCAGTGCTCAGAGATCAATTCATAGCAATAAATGTGCACACATCCAGAAAAAAAAAGAATCCTGGGAGGGATGAGAAAGGCACTGCAGAATCAAGAAGTTCTACTCAATTCGTTCAGCAAACATTTACTGAGCTTGTACTACATGCCGGCCACTGTCTAAAATGCTGCAGATAGAGTGAAACAAGGTAGTCACTGCCCTTGACCTCGTAAAGCTTACGTTAGAGCGTGAGGTTATAACTGAATATAACCATTTGTCTTAGACTAGGTTCCAACTCGTGGCAATCCCATGTGTCAAAATAGAAGTGTGCTCCATAGGGTTTTCAATGGCTGGCTTTTTGTTAGTAGATTGCCAGGCCTTTCTTCGGAGGCACCTGAGGGTGTGCTTGATCCTCCAACCTTTTGGTTAGCAGCCAAGCGTGTTAACCGTCTGCATAATCCAGGGTCTCCTGTAACTGAATGGGTGCTTATAAATCATCTCTTTAGTCCAGAAGTTCTCAATGTGGCTGGATGGCAGAATCTCCCGGGAAGTAGTTTAAAAAGGCAGACGCCCAGATTCCACGTTTCCTCCCTCCCAGCTTCACCAGGCAGAATCGGACTCAGCTAAGTTTAGGCTTGGACTCTAGCATCTGTATTTTTATATACGTTCCAGGTGATTATGAGGCGCATCCAGGTTTGGGTACCCTGCTAGTCTGTCCCCCTGTTACTCATGGGAAACAGAGGCTTTGTCAGAGGTCGTGACCCTCCCAGGCTTACAAGACAAGAGTGCGCGCCCGGACCTGGGCGGCCTTACCGTGGCGGTAAGGGTTGTAGAGCGCCATTCCGGCAGAACCGGCGGCCAGCAGCAACTTCTGCAGTGGGGAGGTGGGGATGTGGTCAGGATAGAGCAGGCCAGCGCCATGGCTCCCGGCCCGGAGGGGCACATCTGCGGGACGACAAAAAGGCTGAGGTCAGAGAAGCGGGGTGCCCCTAGAACTCCACCCTACCTTCGCCTAGAAGCCGGCGCCACTAACCCCCAGCTGGCCGGGGCCAGCCCAGAAGCCGGCGGAGCGGGCGCAGTGCCGGGCGCAGCAGTGTCGCCATGGCAGCAGACACGGTTGGACGTCCCGGCAAGGCTGACGCCCCAAATTTCTCTGGCGACGGAGTGCTGGAGAAGCCAAAAGGACTCGATCCCGACTTCGCTCCTTATGCCTTCTTGACGTGAAAAATCGTAGCACAGACGGGAAAGGGCCCTATCGCTAACTATGAAACAGGCGACCTGTCTACCAAACTGGCTATTCCACCGATACAAGAGTCTCTCCACTTCACCTCACTCCCAAAAAGGGTCTCCAAGAGAAACGTAAGCCCCGCTAGCTTTGGCTTCCAGCGCGGGCCCTACATCCTTCTCCGCAGCATATTTTCCCCGGGGGCAATAAGAAACGAACCATTTCCGGCTGCGGAACTTGGAGGCGCCGTACGGCATTTCCGTCCAGGTCCTAGCTTTTCTTTGAGCCTGGAATGGGGTCTGCAGGCCTGGCCCGGCTGCATGGGCTTTTCGCGACCTACAAGCCTCCGGGTCTAAAATGGAAGCACCTGCGGGACACCGTGGAGATGCAGCTTTTGAAAGGTAGGGGCGTTGAACCAGAGCCACGATTCTGCTCCTGTTCTCGTGGGGGGTCCATCTCTGCTTCTGTTTCTTTCCAAAATAGTCATCATGACCCACTCGCCTGAGCAGAGCGCCTTCCTAATCATCTGTTCTGTATACTCCGTTGCTCCTCATTTTCCCTTATTTTCAGATGGAGAAACTAAGGTTCAGAAAGGTTAAGTATTGTCCGTTATCACACAGTTTAATAAATAGCAAAGCAGGATTTGAACCAAAATCTGCCTCTTAGTCACTACTATTTTACACCACTGGCATCCCATTTGTCTTCGACATCACCATACTTCCCCGGCCCCATCCCCCCATTTGCCTACCTCCCCACCCCCGGGTGGTCAGATAGAATTGACAAGATGTTCTTTACCTGTGTGTGCTCAGGTCTCAACGCTGGGAAGCCTCCTGCCCCTGAACAGCGTGTACGCTTCCTCCTGGGCCCCATGGAAGGCAGCGAGGAGAAGGAACTGACCCTCACAGCCACTAGTGTGCCCACCCTCACCAAACATCCTCTGGGTAAGGCAGATTTGGGCAGGGTCCTGGGTGTCACTTCTGAGCAAATCCCTGAGCAGAGTCAGTATCTCCGTGCTCAAAGACAATTTTTTCCCAGACTCTTGAAAGGACACAGTGGGAATAAAGTATTAGATCAAGGGTTGGCAAACTCTTTCTGGAAAAGGCCAGATAGTAAATATTTTAGGCTTTCTGGGCTATATGGTCTCTTGCAACTACTAAATTCTGCTGTTGTAGTACAAAAACAGCCATAGATAGTATGTAAAGGAATGCGCCTGGCTGTATTCCAATAAAACTTTAATAAAACTGACATTTGAATTTCACAAAATGTTTACACGTCATGAAATATTCTTCTCTGGATTTTTTTTTTTGAACCATTCAGAAATGTGAAAACCTTTTTTAGCTCGCAGGCCATAAAAAAACAGATTGCGGATTTGGCCTGCGGATTATAGTTTGTTAACCCCTTTACTATTCTGGGACTCAAAGTGGGAATCAGGGCTCCTGGGAAAGAGTGACTTTTTAGTCAGCAAATCTGCCCAACACTAGAATTGGTGTGGTGATGAGTCTCCTGTCACTAGAATTGATTAAGACATCTGTCAGGGAGGCTATTGGAGGACCAAAGGGCTCAACCAGAAACCTCTGAAATCCTTTTGACTAGTGATATTGAGTGACTTTACAATTTAACAGCAATAACAAGTGCAATTTATCGAGTACCTACTCCAAACTGGAGCCCTGGTAGTGCAGTGGTTAAGAGCTACAGCTGCTAACCAAAAAGTAGGCAATTTGAATCCACCAGCTGCTCCTTGGAAACCCTATGGGGCAGTTCTGCTCTGTCCTGTAGGGTCACTGTGAATCGGAATTGGGTTGAGAGCATCGGGTTACTCTGGACTAGGCCTGTGTTAAGCTTTTTCCAAACATGTTCTCATTGAATCTGCACCGCAGTCCCGTGAGGTATGTCCTATTCCTGTTTCATAAATGAGGAAACTGAGGTTCAACATTGTCATTAAGTAGCATAGCCTGGATTCAGTAGGCTCTTAACCACCCTCTGATCTTCCTGTAGATTCCTCTTGATTCTATAGAAGTGTAAGCACTTCTAGCTCATTCCTACATTTGTTCTTTTGGTAGTTAATTTCTGAAAGCTAGTGAGTTCTGGGCTCTGAGGGTAGAGCTGTGGACAGACAGACCCAGGTCCCGCCTTAAGGAGCTCATAGCCTCCATTTTCTCTGTGGGTTGGTGGCCAGGACTCTCCTTTAGCAGGAGCTGGTCAGGGAACCTCAAAATCTTGATCCCCAGTGTCATGCCCAGTCCACTGGAACCTTATCGTTGAGAGACTGATGCTAGGCAGAGTGACAGGCATTTTGGTTGCTTCTTCTCTTGGCCTAGAAATGGTTCTGGGTTCTCGGTTCCATGGTGGGGAAGCCTGAATCCAATCCTAGCTTTGGGTTTCATGAGGCCACATTTTAGGAATGAGGTTGTCCCACAGCCAAAAGCCATCCTAGAGGCTGGATAAGTTGAGGATATAGACCTCGTTTGTTTCTTTCCAGTGTGCGGACCAGAATTCACCAGTCTGAAGGTTGGTGTGGGACACCGGCTAGATGCCAAGGCTTCTGGGGTGCTTGGTAGGTGATGTGGTGAGCCTGGGGGTACAGTGGTATGGGCTTGGGGGAAGGATAGGGAGCTACCGTGATCCCAGCCTGCTTCTTACCCAACCGCCATTTCTCAGCACTGCCCTCCTTCCCTGATTCCTGCCCCAAGTCCCTGATCAGCTGGGCAGATGAATGATGGAAAGGGGAGGGGTCACAGGATAATAATCACAGTTACCCATCTTTATCAAGTGATTCCTGTGGTACTAAGCCCTTTGTGCATGCTCATTTATTCAACACAACAACGTTATTAGGTAGGTATTGTGTGATTTTACAGACAAAGAAAGGTTCCAGGAGCTTAGGTGACTTATGCTGGGTCACATGGCTAGCGAATGCCCCTTATCCAAAGAGGAAGAACCATCATCACTTTCGTGGGCAGCCAAGTGTGTGACTCTGGCCTCACTGGCTGGGGTCTGAATGTTATTGGAGCTGAACACACAAAGGCCTGAGTCATGAGTTATCTGTGTCCCCAGGGTCAGGCAGTGGCCACATCCTTCAGCCCCAACAGTCACAGTCCCCTTGTCTTGCTTCCTGGGGCACAAGCAGGCAGGCATGATCTCACACTCTCCCTCTCTCTCCAAGAGTGAATGGAGAGTCCTTATCTCCTTCAGCCAGGTGGGGAGACAGACCCAGGGAAAGGCAGTAAGTGGCCACAATGGCCACCATTTATCAGTCCCTTCCTTTGTGCTGACTGCTTCCTATGTATTGTCTCCTCTAACCTTCACAACAACCACAGAGATTGAGACAGTATTTTTATCACCATTTTACTGATGAGGAGCCTGAGGCCTAGGGAGGTAAAAGGACATACTCAGTCACCAGATTTGAGTGTAGGTCTGTGAGACTGGGCCAGTGGTCTACTTTTGAGTGCATGAGAACCCCTGGGGAACTTGCTAAGGGTCCCAGGTCCTTCATCACTAGGAGTCCGAATCAGTGCATATGTGCAGGGCCTGGAAATCTGCATTTTGACACATACCCAGAGGAGTTTGCTTGCTCCCTGTAGGAGCAGCTCCCCTTGCATCTTGCTGCTTTCAGCAGCATATGAGGTGGCAGTATTCTGATCGGGGGGAGGGTCCCCCAGGGTAAAGAGAAGGGGAACCAGATGTGATATCAGGCTGGGTGTCTTTCAGTGCTCGGCGTGGGACGCGGACGCAGGCTTCTCACCGACATGTACAATGCTCATCTCACCAAGGTATGGGGGTCTGGGGACAGCCGGCTTATCTGTCGGTCCTATCCCTGGGAGTCATCAGCAGGATTCTGTATCTGAGAGGTTTCCACAGGGAACACACTTTTTTATGGCCGTGTGCTAGGGAAGACTGTAATAATAATGACGTTTAATAGCAGGTACTGGCATTTACTGTCTGGTGATTACTCTGAGCCGAGCAATGTATGTGAATTCCCTCATGGAATCCTCACAACTCTGTAATGTGAGTCTTATTGTTAACCCCATTTTACAGGTGAGACAACTGAGGCTCAGAGAGAGGACATTGCATGCTCAGGGTTATGTAGCCCTTAAGAGGCGGAACTGGGATTTGAACCTGGATCTGTCCAACACCAGAGCCTGATTCTGACACCACTCTTTTCTCTCCCCGAGACTGAGTAGACATCACCGTCCAGCCATCAGAGAGCTTGCTATCTAGGGTGGGGCAGTGGAATCTGGTTCCAAGCAGCATGTGCAGAGGTGCCACATCAGAGGGCCAGTGTCCTTAATGGTTAAGAGCATAGATTCTGCAGCCAAATGGCTGATACTAAACCTGGTTCAAAACCCAGCTTCTACAACTCTGCTAGCTGTGTGTCATTGGGTGGATTACTTAACATCTCTGCACCTCAGTTTTCTCATTTCTAGAATGGAAATAACAGTAGTACCTCCCTTATAGGATTGCTTTGAAGATTGAATGTAAAGTGCTTAGCATAGTCCGTAGCACATAGTTAATGCCCAAGAAATGTCACTATTGTCATCGTTACTATCATCATTGTTGTCATCACTGTTATTTGTGGCAGATGCAGATAGCCCCAGAGGGAGGAAGAGGGGCTCAATGTGGGTCTTAAAAGCTTAGTCATATTTTGAGAGGTGGAGAGATGCCTACAGGGCATACTAGGTGGGGACACAGGTGATAAGTTGTCAGATTTGGCTGGAGTGTCTCTTTACTGTGGGATTGACCCTGTCACTGTACCCAGGTTACAGAGGAGAACTAAGATGCAGAGAGAGCAAGGGAGCTACCCGAGGCCGCATAGCAGAACCAGTGTCCTTCCCTAGGGGGTAGGGGCTGAGTGTGTGAGCTTCCTAAGAGGAGACCTGAGACCCCCACCTTCTCTTCTGACTGGACAGCATAGAGTGGGTGGGAGAGCCTCCCAGCCCTCAGCCTCAGTCTGGCCCGTCTGGGGCCTGTGCTGCTAGATCAGGCCTCCCTCCTCAGCACTGAGACCTAGAGTGGGGAAGTGGACTGAATTGTCCCCTTCCTGTCCTTGCAGGATTACACAGTGCGTGGCCTCCTGGGCAGAGCCACAGATGACTTCTGTGAGGATGGGCGGCTGGTGGAGAAGACGACGTATGGTGAGAGCCCACAGGAGCCCAGGGCGGTGGGAGGGTTGACTGAGGCTGTGTCCAAGTTTGCTTTCCTTTGAATTTCTTATCCCCACCTGGGCCGTGCTGGCCACCTCTCAGTTACTCTCAGACACAACAAGCTCAGGCTGGCTGTTGTGGGGCTTTGGGCCCCTCATTCTCTCTTCCAGGAACACCCTGTGCTCACCTCCTCCCCTGGCTCAAATGTCATTTCCCCAGGGAAGTTTTTTCCAGCCCCCAGACTAGGTCAGACCCATCCTGAATGGACACTCAGAATAGTAATTAACAATTAGTGAGTTTTTAATACCATTAATCCTTATCATTTATAAGTCTCATATATGCAAATTCTGTATTTGTGAATTTGCTTACTTGTTAAAATTTATTTGTATCCCTCAAATTAATACTTGCAGTGCTTTAGCAGATATTTGCATGTACAAGGCAGTGAAAAATTTGAGATGCCCTACTCATCCATTCCCAGCTCAGGTCAAACAAGACTGGTTTGGTATTTGCTAATTCCACATTCGAAGGACTTTATAGGACATAACTACCGCAAATAACAAGAATCAACTTATAAATTTTTGTACGAGGAAAAAAAAAAGGAATCAACTGTACGTGTCTCCCCTCTAGACTGTTGCCCAAGAGAGCAGTAACTGTGTGGTCCACTGCTGTGGTCACACACATGTAGCACTGGACTGGGATGTGGGAGGTGCTTAATAAATGTTTGTTGAATGAATGAATGGCTCATTCTTCTTACTGTCCCTTTGGTCTAAGACTTTCCATAGGATCTAATGCATTTGCTCATTACCCAGATATTTTTGAGTGCCAGCTATGTGCCAGAGTCTGGGGTACGTATGGAGAATTAGACAGGGTCTCCAACCTCAGTGAACTCACAGTGTAGCAAGGAGAGGAGACACACACCTATACATTTTCTGTGAAATAAAAAAAAGAAACAAAATGTGTCAAAGCAGCGCTGTATATTTTGTATTGCTAAATGTAGGTGTGTGTCAACATCCAAAAAACACCTAGAGACAACTACCATGTAAATAGCTCTGGGAGGGAGAGAGCTAAAACTTGAAAGGGGAGAGATGATCTAAAATTTTTAAATAAGATTCATGTATCAATTGTGTCATTAGAAAATAATGTGAAAATAAAGGAAAATTACATACCAGTGGAGAGACCCAGGTGCAGAGTGGCAGGAACTGGGAGAAGGAGTGGCGTGCCCCACGTGGGGCTTCCCAGAGGAGGCAGCGCTTGAGCTGGACTGTAAATGAGGGCAGTAGGCACACTCTAGGTGAGACAACAGCATGAATGAAGCCAGACAGGAGGAATGAGGAGGCCTGGGCCCTTCCAGTCCTTTGGCCCCTGCTCCTGCTCCCAGAGCTCTGGCCTTTGGAGCCAGGAGTTGGCACCAGTTCCAGCTGGCCCTGGGATCAACCCCCTTACAGAGTTTGTGAAGGTCCAAACAGGCTTTGCTGCCACCGCCTGCATAAGGCACAAGCAGGCAGAGCCACTTCGACTCCTTACTGCCTGCTTCTGCATTTGGACAGATGGCCCCTGACATGGAAAACCCCAGAGTGGGGCTTAGGAAACCTGCCTTAGAATCTTGAGCACGTCCCATCACGTCTTTGGGACTGCATTTCCAGAAGAAAATATATTTAACCTGGAGTCTGTGGATAGCTTCAGGAGGTCTGTGAGCCTCTTGAAAATTTCCTCAAAGTGTTGAGTTCCTGGGAATCTTTCTGAGAAGAAGGTGCAGAACTTTATAAGATTTTCAGAGGACTTTCAACCTTCTGCATGGGAACCTAGGACAGAGGGTGCTCCGGTACCCCCTTCAGGTTCCAGGGACAGGCTGGCTCGGGGAAAGGGAGTTTGGCAGTTTGCTGTTGTCCATCCTCAGCGAGCACCTGTGTGCTGATAGTCCCCTGGCTTTTCCAGACCACGTGACCAGAGAGAAGCTGGACCGAATCCTGGCAGTGATCCAAGGCTCCCATCAGAAGGCCCTGGTGATGTAAGTGGAGCCCTGTCCACACCTCCCCAAAAGGGTCCCTTAGGAGGTACTGGAGAACCCTGGGGCAAGTTCCACAGAGCCTCTTTTTCAGAGTCTGAAACCAGACACCAACCCACCCATTCCTCCTACCACACACAGAATTATTTCTGGGTGCCAGTTCTTCTGCCGACTACTGGGGAGGCTGAGGGGAACAAGGGACCCCAGCTGTCCTCCCAAGGAGTATGTGATTTAAAGGAGGAGAATCATTTGTCTGAATCAGCACAGTACAGAGCTGCAGGGTGAGGGCGAGTGGTAGTCCAGCCTAGTGGCTTGGGCTCTGGAGCCAGCTTGCCTGGGATTCCTGACTCTATCAGTCACCAGCGGTGTGGCCTTGGGTGAGTGGCCAAACTTGCTGTGAGTGTCATTTTCCTAGTCTGTAAACTGGGCACAGAAACAGCCCCCACCTCCTGGACATGTGCTGGGGACACTAGAGGATCAGGCAGGTGCCTGAGCACAGTGATGTCACACAGTACAGGTGACACCAGGCAGAACAACCACCTGAAGGGAGGAGACTGCTGTAGTCAGAGAAAACACCCTGCACTGTAGGGAGCACCATTTAAAAGGATGAGCATGAAATTGCCAAATGGCTGTGGTTGGGGGAATGGTTATTCCAGGCAGTGGAACATCTTGTGCTAAGTTCAGAGGTGTGAAACAGCCAGATGGGTTCAGAAACTGATGAAGAGCCCAGCACAAGGGCTGTGAGGTGCTTCAGGGAAGGGAGTAAAGTGAAGCGGATAGGTTGGGCGAGGGCAGTGGGGAGCCACTGATGGGTCTACAACACCCAGTGAACTATGGACCTGTCCCTCTGGGGACCATGTGGAGAGCAGACTGGAGGAGCAAAGTTAGAGGCAGGGAGTAGGCTGTGTTTGCCGTGCCTGGGTGACCGCTGAGAAGGGTGTGAGCTGCAGCAGGGGCAGCAGCAGCAGAGAAGAGCGAGGGATTGGAGGAGGATTAGGAAGCAGAATGGGCAGGATTATGTGGGTGCAGGGAGAAGATGAGGCTGGGAGGACACCCTGGGGTCTGGCCAGGCCACTGGGGGTGTTGGAATGGGGAGGAGGAATCTGCGTCAGGGGAAGTGGTTGAGCTCACTTTGGGTTGGGCTGAGAGGTCCTGTGGAACATCTGGCTGAGACGCTGCAGTGCAGAACTACAGGTGGAGGCTCAGAAGCTGTCAGCACTTAGGTGACTGTTGAAGCTAGGGAGAGTGTGTAGAGGGAGGGCAGAGGCTGTATTTAGTAGTGCTGGAGGAAACCCTGGTGGCGTACTGGTTACGTGCTACGGCTGCTAACCAAAAGGTCAGCAGTTCGAATCCACCAGGCTCTCCTTGGAAACTCTATGGGGCAGTTCTACTCTGTCCTGTAGGGTCAGTATGAGTCGAAATCAACTCAATGGTAATGGGTCTGGTTTTTTTTTTTTTGGAGGAAACAGAGAAAATGGCTACCACAAAGGTGGCTAAAGAGCAGGGAAAGCAGGGGATGTGGAAAGTAAATGAAAAGCTTCAGAAAAGCCATCTTTCGTGAGTGGGGCAGCAGCAGGGGTGGCCAGTCAGCCCAACTCCCTACCCCCACACCAGCTGAATCCCCCTTCTGATCCCCAGGTACTCCAGTGTAGACTTGAAGACCCAGGAGGCTTATGAGATGGCAGTGAGAGGCTTGATCCGGCCCATGAACAAGTCCCCGATGCTGATAAGCAGTATCCGATGCCTCCACTTTGCACCTCCAGAATTCCTCTTAGGTAGGTTGTGTCAGGAAGTTGGAGTGGTAAGATGGGGTTCCTGGGTTTGGGGAGTTTTCATAGAAAAGCCCGCTATTCTTTGGCTTAGCTGCGGTGGCACATGCTAACCTTCATCTCTGCTAGAGAAGGCATCAGGAGCTGACTTCCTTCCCAGCCCTGGGCCAGGACTTGACCGATCACAGAGCACACAGAACAAATGCTCTTCTGTCTCCTGCCAAGTCACCCTTTGAAGCCAGACCTTAACAAGCAAAGGTTATATTTAGCAGTTCATTTCAGGAGTTGCCCAGTGTTTCAAGTTGTTGTGGGTCCATCAGACCCCACTCCCACCTCCCTGATCCCACTTAACTCAGTCCCCCATTATCTTCTATTCCTTTGTCTGCTCCCCCAACCCTTTTCTGTTGATCATATTAACAAGAACTCCTTTTCTTGAGCACTGACCAATGCTCTGCACTTTATGTGAATTATCTCTTTGACTTTTCACAACCACTCCATTTTACAGATGAGCAAACCAAGTCTTAGAGCAGCTCTTCTCAAACTTTAACCTCCCACAAATCACCTGTGGGTCTTCTTAAAAGGCAGTAGGTCTCGATGGTGCCTGAGTTTCTGCATTTCTAACATGATTTCAGGTGACACCAGGAGTGGTCTTTGGGCTGTGCTTTGAATAGCAAAGCCTTAGAGAACAAAGTGTCTTGCCTAAGGTTATTACACGGCCAGGCAGTATCCAAGGGTGTGGGTCCAGATCAGCTGGACACTAGAGACTGCTGGTGATCACTGTGTCTGTCATTGTGTATTTCTGGCAGAGGTTCAGTGTATGCACGAGACGCAGAAGCAGCTACGTAAGCTGGTGCATGAAATCGGCCTGGAGCTAAAGACCACCGCTGTCTGTTCGCAAGTGCGGCGCACACGTGATGGCTTCTTTATGCTGGATGATGCCCTGCTGAGGACCCAGTGGGACCTACACAGCATCCAGGATGCTATCCAGGCTGCAGCCCCCCGAGTGGTAGCAGAGCTGGAGAAAAGTTTGAGGCCAGTGCTGGGCACCCAGCAGCTCGCAGATCCAGGCCAGCCTGGGACTCCGCAGGGCCAGACTCCACCTGGGGGCTGAAGAGCTGCAAGGGTCATTGAAAGGCCAGGTAGCTGGTGAAGCAGTGGGTGGCGGAAGGATAAGACCTATTCATGAACCAGAACTGATGGCTGTGCAGAAAGTAAGTGAGAGTAGAAGACGCTTTTCTACACGTGACATAAAACTCTGAAGCTGTAAGAGAAGAGATTAACGGACTTGGCCCACCTGGGAACCTGACAAATACTTCCTCAGCCAGGTGTCATAAATCATGTTGTAGTGTGTACCTTTCATATGATGTGATGAAAATGGGACTTCTGTGGTGTTCCTCCTAATAACCCATAACACCAGCCTAATCATGAGAAGAACGTCAGACAAATTCCAATAGGGGACATACTACAATACACCTGACCAGTAATCCTCAAAACTGTCGTGATCATCAAAACCAAGGAAAGTCTGAGAAGCTGCCACTGCCAAGAGGAGCCTGAGGAGACATGATGACTAAATGTAATGTGGTGTTCTGGGATCCTGAAACAGAAAAAAGACATTAGGTAAAACTAAGGATATCTGAATAAGTGTGGACTTCAATTAATAGTAATGTGTATCAATTGTTACGTGGAGTCGATTTTGACTCATAGTGACCCCATGTGACTGTAGAGCTGCCTTGTAGGGTTTTCTAGGCTGTAATCTTTACAGGAGCAGATTGCCAGATCTTTCTCCCACAGAGCCACTGGATGGGTTTGAACTGCCAGTCTTTTGGTAGCAACAGAGTGCTTAACCATTGTGCTGCCAGGGCTCCTTGATGTATCAATATTGGTTTGTTAATTGTAGCAAACGTATCATACCAATGTAAGATGAAAATAATAGGGGAAACTGGGTATAGGTATGGAAACTGTACTATAGTCTCAGTTTTTCTATAAATCTGAAACTGTTCTAAGAAATAAAGTCTATTGGGGAAAAAAAGCACCTGGGGAGATCTTTGAAAATCCAGATTCTAGCCCCAGCCCTTGGATTCTGACTCAGTAGGTCTGGAGTGCAGCCCAGAAATCTGCATTTTAGCAAATTCCCCAAGTGAATCTGATACATGGACTTTAAGAAACAGGGTCTCACAGAGGCCAACTAGAGACTGTCATTCCATTCTGGGTGTCAGGAATAACATTCATGGCTATTTGAGAAGCCATCTTAGAGTAGCCAACAGCCATCCTGCAGGGCAGGGGTTAGACATTCACCTGGGCTGGTCAGTGCTCCCCAGAGCAGTATTGTCCTGTGGGAGGCAGGTGGCTGGTGGACTGACCAGAAAAGTCCCCAGAGGGCAGGGCAAACCACTCCCCTCCATCACCACCACTGCTGAAACAGCAGAGACCCAGACTGTCCACACCTGCTGTAGGTTGATTGGGACAGATGTGATCCTGAGGTTAATAAATGTCCCTCTAGAAGATCTTTGGAGCCCTGGTGGCACAGTGGTTAAGAGCTTGGCTGCCAATCAAAAGGTTAACAGTTTGAATCCACCAGCCACTCCCTGGAAATCCTATGGGGCTCCTACTCAGTCCTATAGGGTCACTATGAGAATCGACTCAATGGCAATGGGTTTTTTGTCGTTGAGCTCTTTGGTGGATGTGCTAGGGGCCAGAGCTGCTTGTAGCATTCTGTGGTACCAGGCTGGGGTGGGGCAGGGGCTGGGGAATCTAGCTTTCCCATCCCAGGGCTTTGACCAAGGAGCTCCCCTTCGGTTTCCCGAATAAGAATTTAAACTTTATTTGATTGCACTATGTAGAAGAAGTATATCTGAACCTCACTGTAGAATTTACAAAGTTTGGGCGATTGGCCCTTGGGTTATAAAATTAAGAAAAGTATCTCTTGGGAATCTGTTGAGAGATAGGCTTTGTGTACTTCACTCACCAGATCCATGCCTGGGTGCCTAGGATGGGAATGTCTCTTTCTTTTTCATTTAGGAACGTGATAACATGCTCCCTGTCCTGGGTGAAATGGTCCAAGGGGCCCTGTGACATTGATCACCTGGGTTTGAATCCCAGCCCTACCTCTTCCTCAGTGTGTCAACTTGGACAAGTGGCTTTATATTGGTGAGCCTTGATTTCCTCACCTATCAAATGGGGGTGATGACAATACTCCCTGTCCCATAGAGGTGACAGGACAAGCCCAAGACCACGAGGCAAATGCCTACAAAGAGCTTGCCGTGTGTCAGACCCTGGGCCAACAGCAGTTAAAAGTAATGTTTATGTAATCCTCAAACTGGCCTAGGGGTTAGGTCCTATGGCTCTCTCTATTTCACAGATGAGGAAACTGAGGCATGAAGAGGGCAAATGATATGCCCAAGGACAACCAGCAAGGGAGTACAGAGCCGAGGATCAAATCTGGGCTGTCCACACTCCTAACCACCAGACCATCCTGCCTCTCAGCTAGAGCCCTTGCTGCTTTTGTGATGCTTGTTACTAATATTAGTAATGATAGTACAGTTGTGCTCCCTCGAAAAAAACCTATCTTCTGTTAATGAGTTTCTGGAGAGGCCTCTTCGCCTGTAAGTTTTTAGATTGTAAATTCCATGAGGGGGTGGGGGAGCTTGTCCTATTTACCATAGAATCCCCAGCACCTAGCCCCAGGCCCAGCACATAATAGGGGCTCAGTAAATATTTGTTTAAGGAATGAATGCCTGTTGTTGTTAGGTGCTGTGGAGTCGAGTCAGTTCAGACTCATAGACCCTACATAAAACACAAACACTCCCCGATCCTGTGCCATCCTCACAGTTGTTGCTTTGTTTGAGCCTATTGTTGCAGCCACTGTGTCAATCCATCTCATCGAGGGTCTTGCTCTTTTTTGCTCACCCTCTACCTTACCAGGAGCCCTGGTGGTGCAATGGTTAAGAGCTTGGCTGCTAACCTAAAGGTCAACAGTTTGAATCCACCAGCTGCTTCTTGGAAACCCTACGGGGCAGTTCTACTCTGTCTTACAGGGTCACCGTGAGTTTGAATCGGCTCAACGGCAACAGATTTGGTTTGGTTTTGATTTCTACTTTACCAAGCTGGATGTCCTTCTCCAGAGACTGGTCCCTTCTGATAACATGTCCGAAGTATGTAAGATGAAGTGCTTCCAAGGAGCTCTCTGGCTGTACTTCTTCCAAGACGGATTTGTTCATTCTTTTGGCAGTCCATGGTATATTCAATATTCTTCGCTAATGCCATAATTCAAAGGCATCAATGCTTTTTTTGGTCTTCCGTATTCATTGTCCAGCTTTCGCATGCATATGAGGCGATTGAAAATATTGTGGCTTGGGACAGGTGCACCTTAGTCCTCAAAGTGGCATCTTCGCTTTGCAACACTTTATTTTTTTTTTAATTGTACTTTAGATGAAGATTTACAGAGCAAACTAGTTTCTCATTAAACAATTAATACACATTGTTTTGTGACATTGGTTGCCATCCCCATGACATGTGAACACTTTCCCCTTCTCAATCTTAGGTTCCCCATTACCAGCTTTCCTGTCCCCTCCTGCGTCCTCATCCTTGCTCCTGGGCTGGTGTGCCCATTTAGTCTCATTTTGTTTTATGGGCCTGTCTAATCTTTGGCTGAAGGGTGAACCTCAGGAGTGACTTCATTACTGAGCTGAAAGGGTGTCCTGGGGCCATGCTCTCCAGGTTTCTCTAGTCTCTGTCAGACCAGTAAGTCTGGTCTTTTTTTGTGAGTTAGAATTTTCTTCTACATCTTTCTAAAGATCTGTCCTGGACCCTCTATTGTGATCCCTATCAGAGCAGTCGGTGGTGGTAGCCAGGCACCATCTAGTTGTGCTGGACTCAGTCTGGTGGAGGCTGTGGTAGTTGTGGTCCTTTGTTAGTCCTTTGCACTAATCTTTCCCTTGTGTCTTTGGTTTTCATTCTCCCTTGCTCCAGATGGGGCAAGACCAGTGGAATATCTTAGATGGCCGCTCACAAGCTTTTAAGACTCCAGACACTACTCACCAAAGTAGAAATGTAGAATATTTTCTTTATAAACTATGTTATGCCAATTGAGCTAGATGTTCCCCGAGACCATGGTCCCCACAGCCTTCAGCCCGGTAATTTGGTCCTTCTGGGAGTTTGGAAGTATCTGTGGAGTGCTTTTCAACACTTTAAAGAGGTCTTTTGCAGCAGATTTGCCCAGTGCAGTGTGGTGTTTGATTTCTTGATTGCTGCTTCCATGGGCACTTATTGTGGATCCAGGTAAAATGAAATACTTGACAACTTCAATATTTTCTCCATTTATCAGGATATTGCTTATTGGTCCAGTTGTGAGGATTTTTGTTTTCTTTATGTTGAGATGTAATCCGTACTAAAGGCTGTAGTCTTTGATCTTCATCAGTAAGTGCTTTAAGTCCTCTTTGCTTTCGGCAGTCAAGGTTGTGTCATCTGCATATCCAGGTTGACAATGAGTCTTTCATCAGTCCTGCTGCTGTGTTCTTCGTCTTATAGTCTAGCTTCTCAGATTATTTGCTCAACATACAGATTGAATAAATATGGTGAAAGGATACAACCCTGACACACACATTTCCTGATTTTGAACCATGCAGTATCCCCTTGTTCTGTTGGAACAACTGCTTCTTGGTCTATGTACAGGCTCCACATGGAGCCCAATTAAGTGTTCTGGAATTCCCATTATTTGCAGTGTTATCCATAATTTGTTATGATCCACATAGTCGGGTGCTTCTGCATAGTCAATAAAACATCTTTCTGGTATTTTCTGCTTTCAGCCAAGATCCGTCTGACATCAGCAGTGATATCCCTTGTTCCACATCCTCTTCTGAATCCAGCTTGAATTTCTGGCAGTTCCCTGTTGATGTACTGCTGCAACCATTTCTGAATTCTTTTCAGCAAAATTTTACTTGCTTGTAATACTAATTTCCGCATTCTGTCAGCTCACCTTTCTTGGTACTAGGCATAAATATGGATCTCTTCCAGTTGGTTGGCCAGGTAACCGTCTTCCAGATTTCTTGGCATAGACGAGTGATCATTGCTGCATCCATTTGTTGAAACATCTCAGTTGGTATTCCTTCAATTCCTGGAGCCTTTAATTCCTTCAGTTTGCCAGTGCCTTTAGTGCAGCTTGGACTTCTTCCTTCAGTACCATCGGTTCTTGATCATATGCTACCTCCTGAAGTGGTTGAACATTGACCAGTTCTTTTTGGTATAGTGACTGTATTCCTTCCATCTTCTTTTGATGCTTCCTGCGTTGTTCAATCTTTTGCCCTTAGAATCCTTCAGAATTGCAACTCAAGGCTTGAATTTTTTCTTCAGTTCTTTCAGCTTGAGAAATGCCAAGTGTGTTCTTCCCTTTTGGTTTTTCTAACTCCAATTCTTTCCAAATTTCATTATAATACGTACTTTACTTTGTCTTGTCAAGCCGCCCCTTGAAATCTTCTGTTCAGCTCTTTTACGTGATCATTTCTTCTCTTGGCTTTAGCAACTCTACATACAAGAGCAAGTTGCAGAGTCTCTTCTGACATCCATTTTGGTCTTTTCTTTCTTTCCTGTCTTTTTAATGACCTTTTCCTTTCTTCATGTATGATGTCCTTAATATCATCACACAACTCGTCTGATTTTCAGTCATTAGTTTTCAATGCATCAAATCTGTTCTTGAGATGATCTCCAAATCCAGTTGGAATATGCTCAAGGTCGGATTTTGGTTATCGTGGACTTATTTTAATTTTTTTTAGCTTCAATTTAAACTTGCATATGAGCAACTGATGGTTTGTTCCACAGTTGGCCCCTGGCCTTATTCTAACTGATGATACTGAGCTTTTTCTTTGCCTCTTTCCACAGATGTTATCAATTTGATTCCTGTGTTTTCCATCTGGCAAGGTCCATGTGTTTAGTCGACCTTTATGTTGTTGAAAAAGGTGTTTGCAATGAATAAGTTGCTGGTCTTCTGAAATTCTATCATGTGATCTCTGCTGTTGTTTCTGTCACCAAAGCCATATTTTCCAACTACAGATCCTTCTTCTTTGTTTCCAACTTTCACATTCCAGTCACAGTAATTATCAATTCATCTTGATTGCATGTTTGATCAATTTCAGACTGTAGAAGTTGGTAAAAATCTTTAATTTCTTTATCTTTGGCATGAGTGGTTGGTGCATAAATTTGAATAATAGGCCTAGTCTGTCTCAGTCTGGAAGCTCTGCTGAAATGTGTCCACCATGGGTGACCCCACTGGTATTTGAAATATCAGTGGCATAGCTTCCAGCAGCACAGCAATAAACAAGCCACCACAGCATGACAAACTGACAGACACGTAGTGGATGAATGCCTGTATGCGAGTGTAAATATGTGTTGAATGAGTAATAACCCAAATGGTTATTTTTTTTAACAAAGTGGAATTATAATATACTCCCAAACCAAACCAAACCCCCCATTGCCATCGAGTTGATTCTGACCCATAGTGACCCTATGGCACAGAGTAGAACTGCCGCATAGGGTTTCCATGGAGTGGCTGGTGGATTCAAACTGCTGACCTTTTGGTTAGCAGCGAGCTCTTAACCACTGCGCCACCAGGGCCCTGTAATACACATGGTGTGTTGCAGTTTCTTTCATTTAACAATAGAGTGTGGCCATTTCTCCATGTCTGCCTGTCGGGTCAGGAGCTTTTTCCTGGGGGGGTGGGGCTGGGTGGGGGGGAATGCCTTTGGGGACTTATTGGCAGGGGCTAAAAGAGCTTTGTAACACTTGCCTGAGCAGGGCAGAGGCCTAGGGCCAGAGAGGCGTGCCTTAGAGCACAGTTGGGAAGAGGCTGTCCTGATGGAAGTACTGTATCCTGAGTGTTCCTGAGCCTGAATTGTAACCTTTTACTTCCCTGATAAACCCATAATCATGAGCATGGTCTGTGAGTTCTGTGTGGCCACTGCAGTGAATTATCAAACCCAGCAGAGAAGTAGAGAGTGCTGTGGGAGGGACAATTGGCATCAGAATTGGTAAAGATGGCGGAGAGAGGAGGCATGTCTGACCCTCGCCTCATAGGAACCAGCTTTGTACTGATCCTTATAAAAAAAATTAATCATTTACATGTTGTCTCCTCATTGTTCTGGCTAGCTGCATTTGAGAATCACCTGATAGGCCAGTGTACTTGCAGTGAAGTGAGTTACTTTACATGGCCCTTCTAGCCATAATCTTTATGATTCCCACAAAATGATTGGGTGGGACTGTGCAAATAAGGTGTTTATAGCCCACCAACGGGATTGGACAGCCTACTAATAATGCAAATAAGGTGCATGGGACCCTTGTGGGGGTGGGACCATGCAAATAAGGTATATGGAACCCTAACAAGGGGGATTGGTCAGTTTTGCCATAACTGGGCTTAAAATGAGCTCATCCCAGAAGCGAGAGAGGAGACCTCACTACCACCAAGAAGAACTGGAAGCAGAGTGTATCTTTTGGACTCAGGTTCCCTATGCTGAGACCCTCCTAGACCCAGGAGACACAGAGCTGTGACACTGTAAGAAGGCAACACTGTGAGACCGTGAGAGGCAGTGGCAAGCAAGGCAGAGAAACAGCAGCAGCAGAACCAGGAGAGAGGCAGGGGACAGCACAGTAGGCTTCCTAGCCCATGGTGCAAGAGAGCTGAGTGCCTTCAGGCCAAGGCTTGCTGGAAGAGTGGGTTCCCTCTGGGCACTTATTGGCAGAGGTAAAGAGCTTTGTAATACTTGACTGAGCAGGATAGAGGCCCAGCTGAGGGCCGAGAGAGGAGGCCTGTCCTGAGTGGGCTCAGAGGGCCCTCAGAGGGCTGAGAGAAGAGATCTGCCATCAGAGAGGAGCTGGGAGCTGTCTTGCACTGAAGAAGGGAGACTTTGCCTATGTGCCTCCCGATCCTGATCCCGAGTCGTAGCCTGTTGATCCTGATCCTGAGTTGTAACCTGTTACTTCCCTAATAAACCCCATAACTGTGAGTATAGTCTGTGAGTTCTATGTGGCCATTTCAGTGAATTGTCAAACACAGCAAGACGTAGAGTGCTGTGGGAGGGGTGGCTGGTATCAGAATTGGTAAAAGGTTTGGAGGCTGGAGGTATGTTTGACCTCCACCTCGTAGGAATCAGCTTTGGGCCGTTGATAAGGATTCTCCTTCCTCCTCCCCTTGAAGTTAGAGGAGGGCTGATGTCACCATGCCATTTTTACAGTACTGTATTCCCAGAGGAGCCCTGGTGGCGTAGTGGTAACAGCTATGGCTGCTTATCAAAAGGTTGGCAGTTTGAATCCACCAGCAGCTTGTTTGAAACCCTATGGGGCAGTTCTACTCTGTCCTATAGGGTCGCTGTGAGTCAGAATCAACTTGATGGCAATGATTTTTTTTTTTTTGTATTCTCAGAGGGGCCCTGATGGCACAGTGGTTAAGCATTTGGCTGCTGCAGTGTAATGGATTGCTTTTGTGTGGCCTTTCTCACCACGGTCTTGTAATTACTACTCAGGTGATTGGGCAGGACTGTGTGATAGGGTAATTGTGGCCCACCAAGGGGATTAGTTAGTTTTGCCATCTCGCTGGACTTGAAATGAGCCACCCCAGAGGCAGGAAAGAGAAGATACCACCAAGAGGGAAGAACAGCCAGGAGCAGAGAGCGTGTCAAGAAACTCCTGGAACCAGGCAACTGAGACAGCAAGCTGTAACCTGGAAGACGACAAGACCCAGCAGCAGAGACCTGGCAGCTCCTTGGAAACCCTATGGGGCAGTTCTTCTCTGTCCTATAGGGTCACTATGAGTCAGAATTGACTCGACGGTAACGGGTTTGGTTTTGGTACAGGTATTCCCAGAAAGTGGAGGCTGGAACTCCTTGGATCAGAATCACTTGGGGAGCTTGCTTTAAAAAGGCTTACATCCTTCTATTAATGGTGGTGGGATAATTTGGAAAAGGATAGTGATAAAGTTTGCAAACATGAAGATTAAAATCAGTGTCATTGAAGTGTACATGTGGAAATTATTAAACTGGTAAAGGTTTTGTTGTGTATATTTTCACCACAAAAAAAAAAAAAAAAAAAGGTGAGCATACGTTCTCTCGGCCCTCTGACTCAGAACAGAATCTGCAGTGTGACCAGACCCTGGACTGAAGATCTGACCCTCACTGAACCTCAGTTTTGTCATCTGTACATTTTATTTAACCTCACAGTGTTAAGAGTCTGCTTGGCCATTGTTTGCTCCCACTCTCCTGAGGGAGGCTGAGGCTCAGATCCCTTGGGCCTCTCCTCTAGCTCTTAAACCAGTGACTTCAGTAAAAGGTAGAAATTGGCTGCCCACACTTTTCCTTGAAAGCTGGCCTGATGCTGTCATTTGAAGTCATGCCCAGGGCCCAGTGCCCAACCCAGGGCCTGGGCAGAATTGGCTATCAGCAGGCCTGGTGACCCTGAATGGAAGGTGATGACAGAGATATGAATACTGTTAACAGCTACCATTTACTGAGGGCTTATGATGAGTTTTACCTTCAGCATCTCATTCCCACAATCAGCCTGTGTGGAAGATATTATGATTATCCTCATTTTATGGATAAGGAAACTGGGGCTGCAAGAGAAAGACATCCTGCTTAGTAGAGAGCATTTACGCCTCAATGAGACCTACTGTCAGCTGATTCCTGAGAAGGCAGGGATTAAGACATCTGTTTAACCTTCCTGCTTCCAGCATTTCTGCCCCAGAGGTGGTACAGCCCTTCTTGTTTTTTATTTTGATTACTGTTTATTCATGGTTTTTTTTTCCAATTGTTCTTTAAGTGAAAGTTTACAATTCAAGTTAGTCTCTCATACAAAAATTTATACATACATTGTTATGTGACCCTAGTTGCTCTCCCTCTACTGTGACAGCACACTCCTCCTTTCCACCCCAGATTTCACGTGTCCATTCAGCCAGCTCCTGACCCTCTCTGCCTTCTCATCTCACCTCTGGACAGGAGCTGCCCATTTAGTCTCATACATCTACTTGAGCTAAGACGCATACTCTTCACGAGTATCATTTTATGTCCCATAGTCAGTCTAATCTTTGTCTGAAGAGTTGGCCTCAGGAATGGTTTTAGTTTTGGGCTACCAGAGAGTCCAGGGGCCATGTCTTCCGGGGTCCCTCCAGTCTCAATCAAACCATTAAGTCTGGTCTTTTTACTAGAATTTGAGTTCTGCACCCTACTTTTCTCCTGCTCTGTCAGGGACTCTCTGTTGTGTTCCCTGTCAGGGCAGTCATTGGTGGTAGCTGGGCACCATCTAGTTCTTCTGGTCTCTGGCTGATGAAGTCTCTGGTTTGTGTGGCCCTTTCTGTCTCTTGGGCTAATACTTACCTTGTGTCTTTGGTGTTCTTCGTTCTCCTTTACTCCAGGTGGTTTGGGACCAATTGATGCATCTTAGATGGCTGCTCACTAGGTTTTAAGACCCCAGATGCCACTCACCAAAGTGGGATGCAGAACATTTTCTTAATAAACTTTGTTACGTCAACTGACCTAGGTGTCTCCTGAAGGTACAGCCCTTCTTGTCCACCTCAGAACAACCCTGAGCTGTTGCTAGGCTGAGCGATGACCAATTGCTCTTTCCACTTACGTTGACTAAAGCCACATTCACTGCCCAAGGCAGTCACCCCTTCTTTCTGCTTAGCAGATCCAGGCTTTCCGCTGCCACTCCCTGCTGTCCCTCTCTCACACGCCCTACTGAGATTCCCAGGGAGCAGTGGTAACATCATGTAAGGGCTTCTTCAAGTAATTCCAAGCATTTGACTCATTTAATCCTCACAACAGCTGTATGGGGTAGATAATATTATTATCCCCATATTACAGATGGGAAAACTAAGGCACCACAGAAGTACGAGTTGCCTGGATCTCACATCTGTTTAGTGGTAGACTCAAGATTTGAACCAAGTGTAGGGTTGCTGTGAGTTGGAATCAATTTGATGGCAATGGGTTGTTTTTTGTTTTGTCTTGTTTTGTTTAAGTCTGGCTTCAGAGTCCATGTTTCTTAACCATGGCCACTCTATCTTGACCCTGGCCCAACCCAAGCCAACTCTGCCCTGGGTTTGTCCTCAGCAAGATTTTTCTATTGAGACCTTGGAACCAGGGGAGATATGCATACTCCAATCCTATATCATGTAAAGATCTGGAAGAGTTGTGGCCCTGTTAGGCAGGAAGAATATAGAAAGAATTCAGAATAAAATCAAGCAGTACTTAGATTAGCTGAATCCAGTCCAACAGTGAAGAACCTGGGTGGGGGTAGATGGTGTTTGCAAATCTCAATTAGTTGGAAAAATTAGGTAACTCAAACCTAGGGTACCTGGGCTGTCACACCACCCATCTGGAGTCCTTATTGGCATGGAGATTATAAAAGAGGACTCAGCGTGGCCTACCATGATCTTGGGGTGGTGGAAGGAGGGGACCCTGAGTCACGGCCAAAATAGTCAATGTTAGACTTCTGGGATGGCAAAATATATATTTTTTTAATTGTACTTCAGGTGAAGGTTTACAGAACAAATAGTTTCCCATTAAACAGTAGTACACATATTGTTTTATGACATTGGTTAACAACCCCACAACATGTCAACCCTCTCCCTTCTCAAACTTTTTTTTTTTTTTGGTGAAAATATACATAGCCAAAGATACACCATTTCAAAAATTTCTACATGCACAGTTCAGTGACATCGACTATGCTCTTCCAGTTGTGCTGCTATTCTCACTTCAGATGAAGGTTTACAGAACAAAATAGTTTCTCATTAAACAGTACACATGTTGCCCTATGACAATGGTTAACAACCCCACTACACGTCAACACTGTCCTTACTCAACCTTGGGCTCCCTATCACCAGCTTTCCTGGCCCCTTCTGCCTTCCAGTCCCTGTCCCTGGACTGCTGTGCCTCATTAGTCCAGTTTTGTTTTATGGGGCTGTCCAGTCCCCGCCTGAACGGTGAACCTCAGAAGTGACTTCACCACTCAGCCAAAAGGGTGTCTGGGGGCCATACTCTTGGGGTTTCTCCAGTCTCTTTTAGGCCAGTAAATCTGGTCTTTTTTGTGTGTGTTAGAATTTTGTTCTACATCCTTCTCCCGCTCTGTCCAGAACCCTCTGTTGTGATCCCGGTTAGAGCAGTCAGTGGTGGTAGCCGGGCACCATCTAGCTGTACTGGACTCAGTCTGGTGGAGGCCTTGGTAGCTGTGGTTCATTAGTCCTTTGGACTAATCTTTTCCTTGTAAGGGATGGCAAAATATTTTCCTTAGTGGGTGTCTTTACCCCCGAGAAGGCTAGAATTTAACAATGATTCTTAAAATGTACTAAATATGTAAACAAAATGAGATTTGTAAATTGAGCTTAAATGTTTAAGGAAAACCATTGAGTTTATTACTTTAAGACATAGACTGTTTTTAAAGCCAAAGAAACTGCAAATAGTCCTCTCCATGCATGAAATCTGTTCTCAGGAACGCCAGCAAACCCATTGACAACGTCCCTGCTTGCCAGTCGCCTGTGCTGGGTGATGTGGGTGCCTGGGCAAGGGGTGCAGCCCATGGCTGTGGTGAAGTCCTGAGCATGAACCTTGACTTGCCCTGCTTAGTGACTGGACAACTTGACCACTCTGAAGCCACTTTACCTAAACAAAACAAAACAAAACAAAAAAAAACCTATTTGATCACTCCCTCCTGCATCCCTCCCACACCTATTAATTGCACACTTCCTGTGGGCCAACCACTGCTCTGGGTGCTGCGGTGCTGGGACTTAGCACCAAAGGACAGACAAGGTCCTGGGTCTCATGGAGCTACTCACAGCAGATCCCATCATGGAGGTGATCACATTATATCAAATTTCACCATGGAAGTGGTCACATCATCATATGACTGCCAAAATACATCATAACTGCCAAACCACTGAGAATCATGGCCCAGCCAAGTTGACACCCAACCTTAATGATCACAGCGTACCAATATAATGTTATATCTTCTATCTCAAACCAAAAACTCTCTATCGGCCACATATCTCTCCAATCACTGCATGTCTCTGCTTCTCTTTAGAGCACACCTCTCAAAAGATTATCTGTAGTCTCTGTTATGGATTGAATCTTGTCCCCAAAAAATATGTGTTGGAATACTAACCCTTATATTTGTGGATGTAATCACATTTGGGAATAGGGTTTTCTTTGTTGTCTTAATAAGGCCATATCAGTAGAGGGTCTATTTTAAACCTAATCACTTTTGAGATATAAAAAGAGCAGATGAGACACAGAGACAAGCAAACACAAACTGGGGAACACTGAAGCACATGTGAGGATTGCCAAGGAACCAAGGCACACCAGGGCTACAGAAGCTGAGACAAGGATATTCCCCCAGAGCCAACAGAAAGACAAGCCAGTGCCCTGAATTCAGACTTCTAGCCTCCTAAAGTATGAGAAAAACTTTTGTTCTTAAAAGCCACCCACTTGTGGAATTTTTGTTTTAGCAGCACTAAGAAACTAAGATAGTTAATATTTCCAATCCCTCTCTTGAGCCCACTCTAATCAGGTCTTCACTTGCCACTACTCTTCTGAAACCGCCTTTGTCAAGGTCACCAGTGACCTCCTCTTTGTTACACCCAGTGGCCCCTTCTCAGCAGCATCCCACATGGCTTGTCACTGCCTCCCCCTGGAAACACTGTCTTCAGGAGGGAGGAGTCTCCTGTGTCTCCTCCTACCTGACTGCCTGCTGCTTCTCAGTATCCTTTGCTAAGTCCTCCTCTTTCAAGTTCTCGTTCTTGTGCCCACAAGTTCCATACCTGACTGTCTTCTTTGCTCACACTTGCTCCCTTGGTGCTATCAGCCCAATACCATCACAGCTTTCAGTACCATCAATATGTTACACTGATGATGTCCACATTTATACCTGTAGCCTGACCTCTCCCATGAACTCCATTTCCAGATATCTGTTGCTTAACATTTCCACTTGGATATTGAATTGGCATCTCTAACTTAATGTGTTCAAAACTTAACTCGTCATCTTCCCCTGAAATCTACTCTTCCTATAGACTTCCTCATTCCAGTAAGTCACAACTCCACCCTGCCAGTTGCTCAGGTCAAAATCCTAGGATGTCCCCGTGACTCCTCTCTTTTCCTCACACCACATATTCAATCCATCAGCAAATCCCACTGGCTCTACCTTCAAAATACTGGTGTTTCCAGAATCTGACCACTTCTCACCATTCACCACTACCACCCTGATCCAAGCCAACATCAACATCTCTCTCTGCCTAATAGTCTCCCTGCTTCCACCCTTGCACCCCTCCACCTAGTGGACAGAGGGATCTTGTAAGAATGCAGGTCAGATCATGTCACTTTTCTGCTTAAAATCTTCTAGGAGCTTCCCATCTTACTTAGAATAGAAGCCAAAGTCCTTACGGTGGCTGCAAGGACCTCACAACCTGCCTCCCTTGTCCCCAATTTCCTCTCTTCTCATCTCTACTCTCCCCTTTGATGGCCCTGCTGAGGCCACACTGGCTTCTTCATTGGTCCTCGAACACGCCAGGAACAGTCCTACCTCAGGGCCTTTGCCACTTGCTGTTCCCCTGCCTGAAACATTCTTCCACACGAAGAGTCCACAGGGCTCCCTCCTTTACCTCCTGGAGGTCTCAACTCCACTGCCACCTTCTCAGCCCTGACTATCCTATTTAAAACCTCAGAACAGCCTCTTCCTAGGTCCTGGATCTAAATTTGAATTGATTCTATTTTTTTAGAGGGTGGGGAACCCAAATTTTATGAGATTCAGACCCCACCTCTTTTCCCTGATTGATTTTTCTCCCTGGCATTTACCACCATCTGAACAAAATGCATTTTTTATTTGCTTTATTGTCTATTTCCCCTTATTAGAGTGTAAGCTTCAAAAGGGCAGGAGTATTTGTCTGTTTTGCTCATTATTGCATCATAATTTAGAGCAGTGCCAAAAAAAAATACTTGTTGAATGAATATGAAGGCCCAGATAGCTCCAGCTTTCAAGGTAAGAGTTTACCCCCTCTCCTAGGTGCCCCCTTCTTACTCCTCCCCAGCACTCCTCTCCCACCCCTTCCCGGGCTCTATTTGCATCAGATTTGCATCAGTACTTGCTCACCCGGTAACGCTGGCTCATAAAGGTTCCACTTTAAGCTAGAAGGATCTTGTGTTTCCCCAGGGTCAGGGATATGCTTAGAACACACAAAGTATCATCATTCTAATAATAAGCTGACATTTGGCTACATCTTTACAGTCATTAAACTGCCTTCATATCTCTGATCACTTATGACTTAGGCATTATTTTACCTATTTTACAGATGAAGAAACTGAGGCCTGGAGAGGTAGAACCACCAACCCAGCCTCCTGTTTCTATTTATAAGTAGCATGGTCTTCTGGGCTTTCTCTGTTTGACCACAGAATAAAAAACAAACAAACAGAAACCACCATGTCATCAACATCTTGATTTCCTCTGCAGTATCCTGCCCCTTGCTGACTAAGGCCCTCCTTTGAGCACCTTAGCAGGAGGCACCAAACTCATCCCAGGGATGGGCTGGATAACAGGAGGGACCGATATTAGTCACACCATAGAAGTTCCTATCTGGGGTGAGAGTCTGGATCAGGGTGCTGCTGGGGGCAGTGGGTGTTGACTAAGAGAAAAGCATCACTGGTGGGCGGCTGGGGTGTGATTGGCCATGGCAGGGGTGCAGTCCTGGGACCTTCCAGCCCCCTGGGGGTCTGCAAAGCAGGCTTCTGGGGTCAAAGTAGTCCCTGCCCTCCAGCCCCTACCTGTACTTCCTGAGCCCCTGGGAAAGTCAGAAGTGAGAAGAGCCCTAAGATGACAAAACAAACCTAGCTCCTCTTTGGCAAACCAGCAGGGCAGGTTTGCTGGTGCCGGGGTGGAGGGTGGGGCAGCAAGTCAACTCCAGCAAATGCCAGCCAGCAAACATCAGGGCCTGTGAGAGGGGCCTGGAGAGAATCTAGATAAAGCCACACCTGGGTTTGGTCTAGAGCTGGTCACAGCTTGCTCTTAAGGCCAGGTGACTTTGTAGCTGTGTTTGAAAATGGACTGGTTTGAGGGCATTGGATAGGACATTATTACTGGTGGTTAGAAGCAATTTTTGTCAACCATCTAGGAATGTGCATCAGAGAGGCAAGTTATCAAGGAATATCTGAGGAGCTTGTTAAAAAAAACAAAGCAATACACTTCCGGGCCAAGCCTAGTCCTACCAAATCGAATCCCTATGGATTAGGGACCCGAGTCTTTATTTTTGAAAGCCCTCTCAGATAATTGGAAGACTCAGGTTTGAAAAATATGACCTGGTGTTTAAAGGGGAGCCCTTGAAGTTCAGTGGTTAAAGCACTTGTCTGTTCACCAAAAGGTTGGTTGATTTGAACACACCAGCCGCTCTACAGGAGAACGATGTGGTAGTCTGTTTTCATAAAGATTACAGCCTTGGAAATCCTATGGGACAGTTCTACTCTGTCCTATAGGTCGCCATGAGTCGGAATCAACTCTGTGGCAGTGGGTTGGGTGTTTAAAGAGCATGACTTTGGAACTCCTTCAACCTCTGAGTCTGATACTTAGCTGTGTTTTCTTGGAAAAGTAATTTAACGTCTCTGAGCCTCATTTGCCTCATCTGGAAAATGGGGATAACTTTACGTACCTCATTGGGCTGCCATTAGGAATACATATGATAATCACACAAGAGTGCTAGGCTCAGGGCCTAGCACAGAGTGTTTGCTCCCAATATTAGCTGCTATGATTATTATTCCAGGTGAGATCCTCTGGAATTCTGAGATGAACAGGAGAGGCTGAGAGAGTTAAAGGTTAGGAGGAGATCTCCTGTTCAGAGTTCCTGATGTTGAGAATGAGAGGCTCACTGGGAAGGGAACAAAGCCTCCCGCTCAGAGGAATTGGGAGAGGGGGGCCAAGGCTGAGCCTAAGGTGGTGGCTGTTCACTTCTGTCCCTGCTCTTGGCCTAGTGCTGGCCACTGGCCTGGAGGCAAGGTCAGGCCCTTGGGCATATCATATACAACTTATAGGAAGCTCAGAAGAAATCTGTGGTTAAGACCTTGAGTTTAAGGGCTCAGAGAGTGCTGTACGCAAGTTATGACTCTTATTAATGCCTGACCTTGGGTAAGAGAAAGGCTGAGACTCTGCTGGAGATGGCAGGATTGCACACTGATTACTTGGCCAGGGTCTGGAGTCAGACGGCTCAGCTACTTATTGGATGTGTGACCTTGAGCAAGTCACTGTGCCATTCTGAGCCTCAGTTTGCTTGTTTGGAAATGGGATACTCTATGTAACCACACTCAGTAGTTGGAAGAATTGGTGAGATTCATGAAGTGCTCAGCACTCTACTGACGCACAGTGTTTCGTAACCATTGGTTATTAGGACCATTACCATCTTCTCTGGTGAAACCTTCAGCTTCTAACTGGTTTGGGTGTGTAACTGTCACGTTTCACCTCCTTCTCAGTCCCCACCACCCGACACAGAAGCTGGAGCTTTCCTCACCATGCCTCCCAGGCATCAGAGTTGGGGGCCTCACTGGGGCCCCTTTCCCCCACCACACAAGGGCACTGGGCTCCCGGTCTGGGCTTCTTTTCCTCCCTTCTGAGAAAAGCTGAAGTAGGATGATATTTGGTGACACTACCTCTGTGAGGTCAGGCTGCCCAGAAATGACATTTTGGGGTCGTGGGGACCAGTGTTTTGAACTTCATAGACGCCGGACGCTAAATATTTTTGAGTAGGGTTTATACTGGATATGACCAAACAGACTATGTATGTGCACATGCCATGTCAGAGTTAACCTTGGCCCGGAATGAAGGGCCTGTTTTCCTGCATCATGTGGCACGCCCTGAGGGATGGCATGTGTCACAATCCACACATCACAATCAGCTGGCTCCTTACTGCCCCGGGTCACTTCAGACTTCTGGGAGGGATACTGCTAGAGGAAACCCCTTCTTCTATATGGGGCACTCTGAGGATCCAGTCTGCTGCTGGTGGCTTGGCAGGCCCAAACCTTTCCACCAGAGCCATCCCACGGGTTCCTTCCTGGTGCTGGTAGGTTCATCTCTTGGTGGACACTGCCCCCGCGAGGCCTCAGCCTGCCATGACACCTGGAAGAGCCAATCTTGCCCTAGAGAGAAATGGGTCCAGATTATACTTTCCTTCCAAGTATCCTCCTTGGATGCCTCAAGATTGGCCCAAAATACAGGATAAAGCTGTGACAGTGTTTGGGTAAGGCTCTTATCTCCCACCAAGAGTCCAGGTGAACACAGCCAGCAAATCACCATCCCTGACTACTCTCAACCAAACTAAAACCATTTGTAGCCTGGGCCTGCTAAATTTTCTCACCTCTAGGCCTTTGAAAATGTTTCCTCTGCCTGGAACACTCTCCTTACTTGTCAGGCTGACTCCTTGTACAGAAATTGATGTCTCTTTCCCCAGGAAGTTTTCCCCCAAGTCATTGCCATCGAGTTGATTTTGACTCGTAGCAACACTATAGGACAGAGTAGAACTGCCTCATAGGGTTTTCAAGGCTATAATCTTTACAGCAGCAGACTGGCACATCTTTCTCCCACAGAGCGCTGGTGGGTTCAAACTGCTGACCTTTTGGTTAGCAGCCGAGTGCTTCACCACTGTGCCACCAGGGCACCTTGGAAGTTTCCCCGATGCCCCCAAATTGGTTACGTGCTGCTCAGATGTATTCCTATAACCTCATCACAGTCTTTTATCCAGTAGTGTTATCATTGATTCTTAGTTCCCTGACTTAGTTCCCTCACCTGGCAGGTGAATTCTTTATGGCGGAGACCTAGAGACTGGCTCCCAGCACCTAGCACTGAGAGGTGTTTTGTGTGGACAGAGGCAAGAGGAGACAAGCCAGCTCTCCATATGGACAAAATGGGATGAGGTAGAGGAAACCTCATGGAAGTGGCCACTTCTGTGGCTCCCATTCACACTGAGCCTGGCTGCTTACCTCTCCCCCTCCTACAGTGTAAAGCAATGTGGCTCAGGAAGTTGAGAAGAAAGTGGGTCAAGGCACTTGCTGCTTCAGGTGACATGACAGCTGTGTGGGGCCTAAGAAGTGTGAGAATCTAAGAAGCCCATGCCAGTCCTGGTTCCATTTCCAGTGAGACCTTGTTCTCACCAAAGACCTAAGGGAACAGGTGCAGGACCACACTCAATTAGGCAAATACTGAGTATGTGTAAGGTACAGGGGGGAAGGATGGCATTCTGAGTTCAATCTGGCAAAGTCTTGTCCTTAGGGAGCACCCAATATAGTAAGAGTCTGGTGCATAGCCAACAAATCCTTGGCAGAGTACAAGGCCTCAAGTTCTAGTGTACAGGTTAGAAGCCCAGACTCTGGAGCCAGACAGTCCTGGGCTCTGGTCCCAGCTCTGCCACTGACTCGCTGTGTGACAAGTTGCTTCCCCGCTCTGAGCCCCAGTTTCCTCAACTGCAAAATGGGGGCCATAATAGAACCTTATCTCATAAAGTGCTTGTGAAGACTTGTTGACATTATAATGTGAAAGTATAAATTATGAAAAAATGGCAAGGAAGGTCCAGAAATGAGAATGCATGCCGCCTGGCGCCAGTGCCACAGAGGCTTTTATGGTGAATCTAGAAGAATGTATAGACACAAACAAGCATCTTAAACCTGGAGGGGGACTGGAGCCTGGCCACTGAACACACACATGTCACTGAAGAGGATGGGTTGCTGTTCAGCACTGAAGCGGAGCTGAACTCCGAACATTCCTAGGTGCTGGGTCCCTTGCAGGCCCTTTCCCCTGCAGTAACTCACTGAATCCTCAAAGCAGCCTTTCGAGGTGGGTACTCTTGGCTGAGACAGTTAGTCCCTAGCAAATATCTATGTGCTCACCCTCATTTCCCAGCCTACCTGGTAGACAGTTGAAGCCATGTGACTAGTTCTGGACAGTGGACTGTGAGCAGAAGTGATATGTGCCAGTTTTGGGCTGAGTCAGTGAAGTGTTGATGTACCTTCTCCATCTCCCTCTTCTCCTGCTATGGTGACTCTGCTCTGATGGCCACATGTTCCAGTATGGAGGAGGGCCACCAGACCCTCATCAGACTTTGAGAGAGAAATCAACCTCTATTGTGTTCGACCAATGAGATTTTGGGCTGTTTGTGGAGGCAGTTATTGGTACTTACCCTGATGAATACAGTGCTACTATTATTTCATTTTCTAGAGGCCACATCAGTTGCCCACGATCATGCTGCTCACAGGTGGGCAGAGATGGAACTCAGATCCAGGCCTGACTCGTGTGGCTGGTGTCTAGAGACTAATTCTTTCACCTCATGACTGCCAGCAAACCAACAAACCAAACCCATTGCTGTTGAGTAGATTCTGACTCATAGCTGCTCCATAGGGTTTCCAAGGCTGTAAATCTCTATGGAAGCAGCCTGCCACATCTTTCTCCTGAGGAGCCACTGGTGGTTTCAAACTGCTGACTTTTTGGTTAGCAGTAGATCATTTTAACCACTGTGCCCAACCCTGCTATCACACCCCAAATCTTATAAGAGCTTCCAGCAAAAACGGGACCGGAGGCAGTTAGAATAGTCAGAACACTGAGCAAGTCAGGTGTGAAGTCCTGCCATCCTGGATTGCACCCTGAGCAGTGTGTCATGCCAGTTTTACTTCTGCCAATGATGATTATTCATCATAAGCAACGTGCAACGAAGAAATGATGACAACAGCTCCCCCTTGCTTCACAGAGAATTATAATGGGGAACTGGAACCCTTAATATACATAGATTTATAAGGTAAGAATTCCTCTCAGTGTTGCCATTGATCACTCTCAGCTCTTGCCTTCTTCTCCCCCAATCCAGAAAGGCAGCATTGCAGAGCACAACTTCAGAATCAGACATGGGCTCAAATTCCTGCTATGTCATTTACTGGCTTTGTGACCTTGGGCAAGTCACTTTGCCTCTCTGAGCCTCAGTGTCCTCATCTGTAAAATGGGGATGGTGATGCTACTTCAGGAGCCCTGGTGGTGCGGTGGTTAAGTGCTTGGCCACTAACCGAAAGGTTGGCGGTCCAAACCCACCAGCCACACCACAGGATAAAGATGTGGCAGTCCGCTTCCAAGAAGGCAGTGTGTTTGGGTTTGGGAATACTAATTCCTTAAAGGATTTTTTTTTTTATTGCAGTGAAAATATACACAACAAAACCTTCACCAATTCAACAATTTCTACATGTACAATTCAGTGATGTTGGTTACATTCTTCATGTTGTATAACCTTTGTCATAGGATGGTTTTAAGCATTAGAGATAATGGGTATAAGGCACTGTGAGGTGTGGAATCACCTTGCAGAAAGCAATTTGGCTTTGTTCTCAGTTCTTTCTAGCCATACCAACAACCTGAGGCTAATGAATGGGGGCTGATCAGGCTGAGAGGGACCAACTGGGGGCCCAATGCTGACTAAGCCTCACGAAGCATGATGTAATCTATCGTGGCCACGTGGTGAGATGCATAAGAGCCCTCTTAGATCCATAAGAGCCATTTTTGGGACATGGAAGCTCCCCACTGTGACTCCTCCCAGACCTCACCCTATGTGTTGTCTTTATATCCTTCTTGGTTGTAAAAAAGTTGCAGCCATAGTGTGGTATACTCTCCAGGAGATTCTGTGAGTCATTCTAGCGAATTAAAGAACCCACATGGGTAGTGAGAGCCAGCAGGGGCTGGGGTCTGCCTGTTGGGCAGTCAGGAAGGTATCTTTCTAGTGTGTGAACTCTGACATAGTTGCCAGTGGCGAGGGTCCAAAAAATCCTCCATGGGCAGCTGGTTTGGAAGATGGTGTTATAGTTGAATTATGTCCCCCAAAACTATGTGTTGGAATCCTAACCCCTATACCTGTGGATGTAATCCTATTTAGGAACAGGGTTTCTTTGCTATGTTAATGAGACCTTATTGGTATAAGGTGTGTCTTAAACCTAATCGGTTTTTAAGATATAAAAAGAGCAGATTAGGCAGGGAGACAAGGAAGCACCAATGGGGGATAGATGCCATGTGGAGATCTCCAAGGAACACTGAGAAGCTAGAGAAGCTGAAGACAAGGATTTTCCCCTACAGCAGACAGAGCAAGCCTTCCCCTAGAGCTAGTGCCCTGAATTCTGACTTCTAGCCTCCTAAACTGTGAGAAAATAAATTCGTTCGTTAATTCCACCCACTTGTGGTATTTCTTTTACAGCAGCACTAAATAACTAAGACAGTGTCCATCTAACTTGTGGGCACTGACCCAGCTCTGAGTGGCTAGGATTGGAGAGAGTGAGCCACTTGGGCGGCTGGCGATGAGGGTGGAGAAGTGGGAAGGTGAGGACTGGATCTGTCCCATTTTGGGGATTGGATTCATGCTGATCTTTACCATGCAGTTAGCAATGAAGGTGGGATTTACCGACTTTGCCCCTTATTTAGTGCAGGCACAGTGCCTGGCAGATGTAAGCTTGTTACAATCCAAAACAGACTCTCTTTCTCCTGAGTAAGATTAGGGAGTTATCAGTGGAGAGAAATCAGTGTACAGACTGATATCAAGATTGCTCATATATTTATTTATAAATAGGATACATATACCCGTACACCCCTTCCTCCCTGCTCCCCCCTCAACTCAGTCTTGGCTGTCTAGAAAAAGGCTTCTGACATCTTCTCCCTGGAAACCCTGCAGGTGCCCTGGTTGGCCTCTCACTGCTTCTCATATTCACATCTGCTTGTTCTAGCTGGTCACAGACAAGGGGCTCTGAGCCCTTTGCTCAATCATTCACGTCCAGATCAAATTCCGGATACAACTCTTTGGTGGTGACACCTCGGATCACAGCTGAAAGGAAGAAAAGGGAGGGAATGTGGCCAAAGCCCTGTCCCCAGTGTCACTGCCCTGACCAACCCATGACCAATACTTGTGGCTTCAAGTCAGTGCCCACACCTGCACCTTCTTCTTTCTCCCCTAGTTGGCTAAGATAACTTCCTTGCCATTCCTGACAGGCCTCTGCCTGCCTGGTCGCCCCAAAATAACAGCTCACATCTGAGCTCCTACATGTGCCGCGCACTGTATTCAACGCTTGACCTGCAAGGACTCACTAAACCCTCACCTCATTTTGCAGGGGGGTGAAATGTAGCTCCCCTATAATTCATTCTCCACATAGAACAGCAAAAGTCATCTGCCTAAAATATAAACTGGATCTTATCCCATCCCTGCTGAAAAACCTTGACCCCTTAGCTTCCCTATGTGCCAAGCCTCGCCCATTCAGAGTCTCTGTGGTGCTGTTCCTCCTGCTATTCTCTCTCAAACACCCTTCCTTCCCATGGGAAGAGTTCTCCTCAGAGGCCTTCCTTGATCACCTTATCTCATCCCCTGCCACCCTGTTCATACCTCCATTTCTGCCCTTTGTTTCCTTCATTGCACTCAACACATTTTATAATTAATTTGTTTGTGTTTGTTTACTTATTGACCAGCCACACCCCTACTCCCACCACCAAAACGTGTCTGGTTCACCCAGCTGTCCCCAGCACACTGTAGAGGGCCTGGCACAGAGTAAGTGCTCAATAAATATTCACTGAATAAATGAAAGAGGTGAGGTTGCCTGCTCCAGATCCTGAGCTGGGTTCTGATAACACAGCTTATGTTCTTAACCACTAGGCAACACTTCCCTCACACTTCTTTCTCCTCAGGCCCTTGTCAACCTCTTCTCTTCATCCATCGATTATTTCCCTCCTTCTGTTTTCTTCTCCTTCTCTGGGACCCATTCCCCAATGAATCAGATAGAGAAGCCCTCCCTGCCATGGAATCCTGGATGCTGGCGGCATTTTTGGAATGATGGCTAAAAAAAAAAAACTGGACAGACAGCCCCAGCTCTGAACACTATACCAAATGATCCCTGGCCTCTGAACACCAGAGTGCCCACCAATCTGAGCCAGTTGATGCGACTGAAAGGCTTTTATGAGGCTATCTACACATTTCCTTATCTCCAGGGTGAGCTGGCTAGGTGTCTGTGCCTGAGTTTAAACCCTCTGCATAGTGAGATTTTTGTTCAGATACCACTTTAAGCCACAAAGGACCACCCCTGCATTTCCTGCCTCTTTAGCAAGTCAGCCACTTGAGGCAAACATGGTGTCTCAAGCACTCTGGGTGAGCCCATGCTCAGACCTGTCTGCAGCTCCAAAGCAGGCTCTGTACTTGGGAAAAGCAACCAGGAACTCAGGTAAGACCTGTACACCTGCCGAGTTGGGTGGCCAAGGAGGGCAGGGCCTGGTGAGAAGAGGAGTGACGGGGCATGCAGGGAGTGAGGCAGGTGAGACAGGAGGGACGGTTGCAAATGAAAAGGCCCAGGAGCAAAATCTAGTCATCCCTTGCAAGTGGGGACTCCCTCCAAGCCCAGGTTGCTCCTCTGGAGTCTTGCTGCTCACCTAGTTTGCCCAGCAGCATCTGGCCTACATCCTTGATGTCATTATACTCATGAAGCTGAGAGATGTGGTCCTCCAGTTCATCCACACTGTAGCCTCTGGGGATAAAAAAAAAAAAAAGCAGATGATGACCTAAGGCTCAAACAGTAATGAGGCATCTATTTAACAAATATTCACTAAGGGCCTACTAGGTTCTAGGCGCTAGGGATATAGTTATGACAAGACAAACTCTGCCCTCATGAAGCTCACAGTACGGCAGGGTATCTGCCTAGTCTCTCAGTCCTGGCAAATGCTCCTTGTAACTTTATGCTCCCCAGCAATATTGGTACTATGTGAACCTGACCACAGCTGAGTGGCTCACAGATGGGCACATGATTGAAGCTGGCTAGTCAGATTCCCTCAAATGTAAAGTATAGATTCAAAGACTGTTCAGTCTCCACCATGTGGCTGTAGCAAGGTGTTCGGGAAAAGCCAGGAGCTGTGGAACAGCCAGTTTCCCCAAAGCACTGAAATCCACACCTGTACAGAAAGAATGGAGCCTGTGTGCAGACAGGGCAGAGAACATGGGCCCCAGAGACTGGGAGAGTGACTGCCTGCATTCCTGATGGCTTTCCAGTTCCTAGTTCCAGGCCCCCCACCCCCTGAGGCCTGACGGCCTCCTTGCCTGAGAGGCCACCCTGAATGCAGTGGCAAAGTCTTATTTTCACACTAAACCAGTATGACTAGATTTCAGTTACTGGACATTAATCAAAAGTTCTCTCTTAACTATGTCAACGAACCCAACAAGACATACTCAGATATTAACTGGGAGATCTCCTTGTCCAGCATGTCCCTCTTCTCTTTCAGTTTCTGAATGTCAAGCTGCTGAGAATCCTCACTGGCCCCACTGGCCTGGCCAGACTTGGGCGATGGCCGCTGAGTGGCAGAAAAAGTCATTAGCTGGACTGACCAATTATCCACAATTCAGAGCATACAAGTTGTCCCCTAATAGCTCCTCTCTCCTTCTGCCTTGGTAATAGGAAGTTCCTTCCCTCTTGAATAAGACTACCTTTCCCAGCCTCCCTTGGAATTAGGTGTGGCCCTATGACTAAGTCCTGGCAAGTGGAATATAATCAGAAACAGAGCATACAACTTCTGGGAACCGTCTCTTCAAGGGAGAGAGCATGCCTTCTTCTGGCCTTTCCTCCTTCCTGGCATGTGGGTGTAATGCTGGAGCTGAACAGCTATCTTGGATGATGAAATAAAAGCTACATTTTGAGAAGTGGCAGAACAAGATAGAGGCCTGGGTCCCTGATGATTGTTTAAGCCACTGTTATTTGGAGCTTTCTTTTACTCTCAGCCAAACTGAATCCTAATAGACCCACCCTGGCCCCCAATCTGACCCTAGAGAATCTGCTTCAGGGCATCTTTTTGGGTTCTCCGCTCAAGTTGGCTATGTCTCTGGGTTTATAATCTCATTAGATAACAAAACACTTCCTTGGGGCTACAGCTTATCTTTGCCCTTCCCGCCTCTAAAAGTTGCAAAGGCCAGTGCCTGTTGTTGGCAGGATTCAGCGAGATGATGTATGTAGCTGATTGGGACAAAGTAAATGCTCAGTAAAGACTTGTTTTAAAAAAGGGAATGAATGAATCAATATGAATCAGAACAGCATGCTGGGCAGTCAAGAATTACAGGGAAAACAAAGACCGATACTGAATTTCTCTGAGAGAAAGCAATCCCAACATACCCTCAGCAAGAAAATCAACGTAGTGCTTTTGGCAAACTTTTGACTCCCCACCCAAGTCACCTGGGCTAACTCCATCTTGTCCTTCAGGCCTTGCCTCTGACCTCACTACCTCTGGGGTACTTTCCCTGCACGCCCAAGTCCAGGCTCCCCCTCACAGACCTGTGCTCAGACTGTCCTGGAATTTTGCCTGTTCATCCTCCTTAGCCTGTGGCTCCAGGAGGGCAGGGGCTGTCTGGCACACACCTGCACCCCCAGTGCCCAGCTCAAAGCAGATGCTTAACAAATGAACACCAACTCTTTCACGATCTAACTTGAAAGTGGTGGCCACCCCATGGTGGAGGGTGAGAGAAGAAGGAAGAGGAGAACACGTTTTTTAAGTAGTTTGCCAGAGAAGAGGAAAGATTATTAGTATTAAAGGAACTGACAAGAGTTAACACTAGTTTTCCCGATTGGAGAATTATGGGTCTGTTTAAAAGCAGGGCTGGGTGAGAAGGCTGGTGCGGGAGAGTCGAAAACGCATCTGAGGAGGCAGGGAGAGGGCAGCGGGGGTGGGATTTCAAGCAGAGGATTTGGCCTCCGACGGGGCAGGAAACTGCTGCTTCTAAGCTTGGTCGACTGGAGGAAAAAGATAGGTGCAGGGGCGGGAAGGGCAGGGATTGAGAAATGACCTGGAGTTTCTTAGCAGAAGGTCAGCTGGGGGAAGACGTAGAAGAGGATTGAAGGTGGGTCAGCTGCTGTTGGGGATGGAGAGGAGGGCTGGAAGCAGCCGCGATTTACAAGGTGGAGGGAAGAGCGAGGTGTGGGTGTGTGACGCTAGGCGGGCGGGACACAAACATACTCACAGGGGATCGGAAGGCCCCGCGGTAACTTTTGGAGAGTCCGGGTTGAGTCCTGGAGAGGAATCCGAGAGGGGGCTGGTTGGGCCTGGAGTTGGCTCTGGGAGATAAGGGGTAATGTGGGGTGTGGGAGGAGGAACAGTTGGGAAGTTGGAGCGACCGGGACCGGATCTCGCTGTAGGGGGTGGAGATAGACCCCCGGGTTCAGGGTAGGTACCCACGAGGAAGGGGAGGTTTTGATGGGTGAGGGAATATCTGGACGACTGGATGGGTTCTCTGGAGGTGGTGTGTGGTCGCACCGGGGGGTTTTGAGGGGACGAGAAAGTCTAGGGCAGAGTTGTGAGGAGTTAGGAAAGGGGACTGTCCGGTTCTGTCCGCTTCTCGCCCACCTCCTGAGCCCTGGGGTCCCGGGCCCCCGTTTTGGGGGGGTCTGCAGCACAGGAGTGTCCAGGGTGAGGAACACAGAGGACCAGACAGCAGAAACGGTTGCAAAGCGAGCTGCGCGCGCACCTTGAGGGGTGGGGGGATGGAGGGAGGCAGCTCCCGCCCCTCCCCCCAAGTGGGGGGAGCCAGAGGCTGCGCGCGCAGCTACCATTGTGACTCCATCTCCCCCAGGCTCGCGGCAAACAACTTGACCACGCCCCTTTACCCTTTCATCTTTCTCATTACCCAATGGGCTGGGAGAATTTAGGCCACACCCACGTTCTAGCCGCCTACTTATAGCCCTGGTCCCTCCTTCCCTGGCTCAGTCACAAAACTGCGCGGTAGCCTCCGGAAGTAATTCCGCAGTGGTTGCCGGGACTGGTGATGTGGCCCCCTCTTACCCCGCCCCTTTCCGCTATGTCGGAAGAAACCCGACAGAGCAAGTTGGCCGCGGCCAAGAAAAAGGTAAAACGCTCCGGGTCGCGGCTCCCTGACCCAGCCTGAGTCCCCACCGACGACCGCACTGTGGCCAAGAGTCTGTGCTGCCCCTGAGACACACCGGGCGAGCCCCTCGGCGCCCCTTGGTGCCCCCAGCCAGTCCTCTCAGCCAGTCCCGCCCCCTTGGCTGCCTAGCCCCCGCCTTCGCCCGTCGCTCCCGGGTGACTTTGGGCCGGTGACCCCAGGGAACCCCCTTCCGGTCGCAGCCCTAGCCTGCTGCCACCCAGAACCGGGCCTCCTTGGGCTCCCGGTCTCCTGGGACCTCAGTCCCAGTCCTGCGCCCCCCTCCTCCCTCCCACCACTCCGGCGTTGGTAAGGAGAGGTGGAATGTAGTTACGTCACAGTCCCCCTCGGAACTGTCATTACTGCCGCGAGACCGGCCTTTGATCTTCCGACCTAGTCAGCTAGTGTCTTCACCCCTTTCGGATTCTTTGGTTGCGGGGCAGATTTCTAGTTTGAAGGGGACACGGGATCATAGGACCTAGGATGGAGAGGTTCCCTTACTGTAGGCTGTACCGCATCCTTAGACATTGACAGGGTGAAAAACCTGTACTTCACCAAAGATCTCTAAACGTTTACAACATCGCTGGGTGACAGTGGGGAGAAGTGTTCGGTTTGGTTTTCTCCCAGGTTTCTACTTTCCAGAGAGACTTTAAATTTTTTTTTTTTCTTCTGTATTCTCTACCTCACATTCTGATTCCCTATGATTCTGGAACCAGAGTCTCCTTCAGTCAGTGCTCTCTGGAATCAAATCTGCTTATCTTCTGTAGAATAGATCCTGGGCAACTGAACTTCATCGCTGGGAATCTTTCCCAAATCATCTTCTCAAAGTACGGTGCTCTGAGGAGTGCTTGGGCTATGAAAAGCCACAGGATAAATATGGGACATCTTTCTGAAGCATCAGTTTTGCTTGATTCTCTAGAGAGAAAATCCTTTTGTATTAATGTACTTGGGGATGACATTTGCAAATATTTGTAAGATTATAATAGAATCCTCCTTGAAATGAGACTTGAGTTGTCCTCTTTCTGTTATGCTCCCAGATTCACTAGGGGTGTGCCTTCACTGCCTTGTGCCATGAGATACATTGATGGAAAAGTACTGGTGTGCGTATCTAATTGATGTGTAAAAAAGGACCCCAATGTCTGATTTCTAAACCACACAATGTACTGTTCTTGCCCATTTAATGTTTGCTTTTCCAGCTCTACCTCTGGTTTCGCCCCCTGGCAGCTGCTGATTCAAAGCAAAACCCTAGAGCTTGGAGTCAGAAGGCTGAGTTTAAATTTCATGATTGCCTTTTTTTTTTTTTTCCCCATGGTTTCTGTCGATCACTTGGCTTTTTTTAATCCATTTCTTCAGTCATTAAATGAAAGTTACAGCACCTTGTAGGGTTGTTGGTGGCATTAAATCAGATGGTGTATAAAGAGTACTTTGTAAACTGTAAAGTAGGATGTAAATACAGAGGCTTATAGTTCTCATGAGCATTACTTTTTCCTTTCTGCAGCTGAAGGAATTCCAGCAAAGGAACAAAACTGATGTTCCTGCAGGAGTGAAGAAGAAACGGAAGATCAAAAATGACGGTGGCACCAAGACAACAACTTCTGATGGTTGCAAACCGCCTGAGGATGTGAGTCTTGGCTGACCCAGCTCCTGGGTAGGGGTGCTGAAGTAGAGGAGTAGTGGTTAACATTGTGGAGGAGGAAGTGTCAGCTACTGGTTAAAAATTCTGGCTCTGAATCCTGCCTCTCCTTCTGCTGGGGGTTTGATTTTGGGCAAATTGTTTAAGCTCCTTGGGCCTCTGTTTCCACATCTGTAAAATAGGGATACTATTGTATTGTTTATACTTGTGAAGTTTAAGTGAAAATTTTTGTAGTTTTTATGTAAATCCCTTAGTACAGGGCCTGGTATGGAGTAAACATTCAATAAATGGTAGTTGCTATTTGAATTATTGCTTGTTTTCCTCATCCTCCGCCTCAAGGGGAAGCCAAGCCAATGAGAACAGCCACTTGCCATCATGCTCTTCCTTTAGGAAGTGGCCAAAAGAGCCCCAGGCACTAAGATTAAGAGATCTGGGTTCTGAGTCGTGTTTACCACCAGCTTGGTTAGTGACCTCAGGAAAATTGCTACTTCTCCTGGGCCTCAGTTTTCTCATCTGCAAGATGATATTGTTGGACCAGATGAGCATCTTTCAAACTTTTTAGCTGTAATCCCCTTTGTTCAGTTGGACCCTTACTCGAAAGTCTGGTTTTTAAGGCAGAGATGGGGGTCTGGAGCCCTGCCAGATTCGTCCCCCTGCATCCCGGGCCCGAGGAGAGGGTCCAATGAGCACATTAAGAAAAGAGCTGCATTGGTTAGGTGATCCCAGAACTTCTTTCCAATGCTCCACTCTATGTGACCACGTCATTCAGTGGACTTTTCTGTTTGTTTACATTGAGCTCTGCCTCTGGCAAGGCAGCAGGTGGCTGTTTAGAATGATGGCACAGGCCATGGTGTTGGTGCCCTTCTGGATTGTCTTCAGCATCCCATTTCCCTGAACCCAGTTCTTCCTCCTCCTCTGACTTTCTTGCCTCTTTCTAAGCCAATTTTCTCTTTCTTCCCCTTGCCCTTGTTTTTCCCTTTTCACCTCCTGTAGATTCAGGACATTCTGAAGGTGCTGGTGTCCGACCTTAACCGTTCCAATGGGGTAGCGCTATCCCCATTGGACAAGTGGAAGGTGAGGCAGTGCCGAGACTGCTCTCTGGCTTGCTCTCTCTCCTGGCTGTGCATGCCCCTGAGGCTTTCTGATTTGTGGTTGCTTTGCCTCTGGCTTATTTTATGTTGCTGTCATTAACCCTGGCTTACTCATGTCTCCTTTTCACCTGCTTAGTTGATTGGGTTTTTTTCCTTACCTCACATCTTTTGTCATCTTGGAGAAGGTGAGATGCATCTTGAAGGTTCAAGGTAATTTGGAAATAACTTCCAGAGCAAATACGTGGGATTTGAGCCTTTCATGCCTCAAGTTTGAGTGCCCAGTGGTGCTATCAGATTAGAAGGGATAAAAAAAAAAAACAAAAACCTTTCTCCAGTATGTGTCTCCAAAAGAGAGTGGTAGATCACATAGAAATTTGTGATTTTTAGGACTGCTTAATTCTTCTTGGTTTGAGAGTAGGAAACACAGGATTAAGAGAAAGTGAGTTTGCATTTTAGCTGCAAGGATTGAGGTTATTTTTTTCAGAGGATGTGCGGTTAACCAAACAGATGAGTGACCAGGACATTCTGCCCCCTGATCTTTTTCAAAACTCAACTAGACACTTAACCATATTCATCGGGCCCTTGTTAGCAAAAGCACTTTGCTAGACACTGGAGAAAGTAGATGAATGTTGAGGGGGGCCCAACTCCTCTGGAATGGAGTATGTGGCAACATTCCAATGCTCAGCTGAGGGTTCTGAATGGAGGTTCTGAATGGACTTGAGGCCAGTTTATTAAAGGCGGGTACCTTTTGTCCATGTGGAGAGTGGGAGACATGGGAATTCCAGATAGAGGGAGTGAGCGGGTAGCATCCAGGATTAGGAGCTCACAGAGCACCTTCTAGGAAGGCAGGGGGCTGGCATGGCAGGGTATTGGGAGTGCATAGGACTAGGAGATGACCTCTTCTGGATGTGATGTTGGCACTTCCTCCTTGACTGACTTGCTCAGGAGACATCTGTTAAGCCAGAGGAGTAGGGCTGAGATGGGGCTAGATCCTGTTGGAGATATAGGTATGGGGAAAGGGACTGTTGGCCAGTGTTAGAAAGATTTTTTAAGTCACTAGGACTGTTTGCACCCAGTCCGTCAGGTCTGTCAAGGTGCCGTGGCTTACCTTGTTGACTCAGAGGAGAGATGGTATGGCATGGTGAGGTGGGCACAGGCTTAGAGGAGTCATAAAGCTGTGTTTTGCTTTTGCTTTCTCAGTGATCCAGTTGTTAGTGAGTCTGGGGCCTCTGTTTCCTCCCCAGAAAAATGTTAGCCTGCTCTAATATTCTAAGATTCTGTGCCCAGGTTCCTCTGTTCTTTGGAAATGAAGACCCCTGTGTCTCTTTTTTGTTGTTTTTAAACCCTCTCTGCCTCAATAACTGTTTCCCAGTGAAGTTTTGTACCCACTAATGCAGGCCTGTGATTTGGGCATCCTCAGTAGAGCTGATATTTCCAGAAATGGGGGAATAATGGAGAGAGAGAAAAAAAAAATTTAATGGGATGTGACATTTTGAAGGGGAGTGAACTTTTTTTTTAACTCCATACTTAGTTATAAGATTTCAAATCATGAAAAAAACTTAGTTGCTCACAAAATAATCGCTTTATTTAAAAATGTAAGGCACAGGGAAAGACTAGAAAATGTTAGGGGAGAATTGATTTTATCCCCAAAAGTCCTAAGAAAAATACTCCCTCCCCCCAACCCCGAGCTTTCCTGTATCTAATTCTAGAGACAGTGGGAACCCAAGATGCCAGGAGGGACTCAGAGCCTACCAGAGTCCCCCAAAGTCTCATGCCTGGCCAGCTGCTGAATTTCTACTATTATTACCTATTAGATTCAATTGTAGAAGTTGGCAAGGCAACACCAGGTTCCAGGGTAAAATATCACAGCACAGACAATAAATACGCAAAGACAACTTGGCTCACCAGAGTCCCTCAGGTCTGCAGCACTTACTCTGAGGAGGGAAGTAGATTTGGGTTTTCAGAGGCCAGAGCCGTAGGGTCCAGAAATAGGCAGCCGTTTCCCCTGAGAAAGGTGTGGCCTCTTCCTCCCCAGACCCAGCTTCCTTGGCCAGACTCTGGCTCCCTAGAACTCATCCTTTGTCATATTTCAGCTTGTCAGCCATCTCTCCTATTCTCTTTGTCCACCTAGCCTGTTGGACATCAGAGGAGACTGCTGAGCCAGAGGCTTGGACTAAATTTTAGGCTTGGGCCTGGAGAGAGGCTGGGGTAGGGCTCTGGTCAAGCAAGTGGGTCCAGGTGGGGAATCCTAGTCCTAAATCCTAGGACTAGATGAGAGATCCTCCCTCTGGCCTCCAGGATGCCGAGAGTCAAAGGGTAGACATTTTACCTCTGGTTTCTGAGGATGTTTCTTAGTTAAATAGATGCTTCTGGAGCTAGGAGGTTGAAGTAGGAATAATGGCCATGAGGTGGCTGTGGTTTATTTCCTTTTTACCTCCAGATAGCAGGGAGAAGCTTCTAGTTGGGCAGCTTTTTTCCAGGGAGAACCAGGGCCCCATGTGCTCATGAAGGAGGTTGTGCAGCCACTCCTTTGAGCTGTGGCCATCCAAAATGCTGCATAGTGGCCTGGGCCTGGGCAAGCCAAACCCATACCCCACAGTGGCTCCCTGTATGACTGTCATTCTGACTACAGCAATGCCTGTCCTACCTGCTCCACACCCTTGCGTGCATGGCAGTGAGGTACCTTCTTTCCTGCGTGGCCCCCTAACCTTCTGCTCTGTTTTGTGACAGGCGCCCAAAGATTGCGCCGCTCCTGCACCGGAACCTGGTAATGATACCATCTTCCCTGGCGGTGTCAGTCCCACCAGTGTTGGTTCACTTCATGACAGTAACATGGCATCACTTCAGGTTTGTGCTGCTTCTCCCTTTGTCTGCTGCCTCACTGTATGTTCCCCTCTCCATCTTCCTGTCCAGAGGACTAGACCTACTTTGGATTCTCTAGTACTTTCTTCAGGTAGCTTGGTTCCTAGAACCAAGTGTTCTTCCAGCGGCCTAGGGTTGGGGAAACCAAGACTGGGCTTTTCCTTGAGGTTTGGGGATGCAGAAGGTTGTTTGGAAGGAGCTTTGCTCACCCTGCCTCTAGGCAGTTCTTGCCAGAAATTGAATGACCACCTCGTGTGTTTCTTCCCAAACAGAACCATGATGCAGACAATGGCACTACCTCCATGGATGAAAACCAGTGAGTGTCTCCTCTCGGGGCAGCTGAGGGAGTTGGGACATGCCACTGCCCATGACCCTCTCTTCCCCATCAAGCCACCTTCACCTCTGACCCCTTGTGCCTACATCCCTAGGTCTCTGTCATCTACTGAGAGCCTGCGACAGATTTCACAACAGCTCAATGGGCTCGTGTCTGAGGTACCCCAGAAATTGGAGCCTGAGAATGGGGAGCAGGAAAGGAAAGTATGATAGAAAGTGAGGCTGGGATTCACAAGAGGGAGGGCAGCACAGTATGGTGGAATGGTCATGGGACCTGCCAACCTGCTGGGTGATGTTTGGCAAGTCACTGCTCCTCTGAGTTTCCTCTTTTGAAGCTGAAGAAATGCAAGAGTTGGACCACAATATTGGTTACATCATTTTATACTGCTGCAGAAAGTATAGGATGAGAACTGCTTGAGTGGGGAGGAAGGATGGGGAGATAAGAACCAGGAGAAGTTGGCACAGGGATTATAAGAAGAGGGGGCCAAGTTGGGCAGAAAAGAAAATTTTGCCAGTTGGTAGGAAAGAAAGGGCACTGGATGGCTTAGACATTGAGGGGGACAGGGAGCATCTCTATGTGAGCTCTTTCTTCTCTTCTAGTCATCATCTTACATCAACGGAGAGGGCCTAGCATCTTCTACTAACATAAAAGATCTGGAGGTAAGTGGCTCTGGACCATGGCCTAAGTAAGTGGACCCTGCTGGCCAGCCCTACTCCACCTTCTCCCACAATGGGGGCTGGGTGCCCCCTGCCAGCTGAGACAGCCCAGATACCCACCTCAACCCTAATGATTGCTCTCTCTACCTCTTCCCCCAACCTTCCTCCAATTCCTCCTCCTCTCTGCATGCGCCTCAGAACCGGTACCAAGAACTTTCAATTGCCCTGGAATCGAGTACTGTAACAAACAAACAACTCAGTAGCAAGATAGAGGAATTGGTAAGAGTCCAGTGGGGTCCCCTGATTTCATGCTCCCCATCCTGGGCTCCAATTTATCTTTGGGGCTCTGAAGAAAAGGGATGGGGGCCCCTAGTACCAAGGGAGACTGGGGTGCTGGGGGGCCTAGGTCTCAGCTGGAGGGACCCCAGAGCACTGAGCATGCAGCATGGCTCTTTCCTTTGCTTCCCTCTTTTCCCACTCTCTCTTCTCCAGACACCCCAGCTTGAGTTCTCCCCACCCTTGCCCTGGAGCTGTTGCCTCTCAGTGGAAGCACTAGCCTGACTGGCGTCAGGAGGCGTGTATTGCAGCCCTGACCCAGCCCTTAATTTGCCCTGTGTTTGACCTTGGCCAAGTCACCGCTCCTCCCTGGGTTTCAATTTCCTGAGTTGGAGAATTAGATGGTGTCTGAGGTCCCTTCTAACCCTAAAAATGAAAGATTTAAAGGTCCACTTGAGTGTAAATGTCAGAGACTAGGGATCTTGTGTATCCTGGTCATTCCTCTGTCCCTGCTGTTAAGAACAGTATCTGGTCTGTAGTGTGTGCTCAGTAAATATTTGTTGATTGAATACACTCTCCCAAATCACAAGCTAGTAGAAGAATAGCCTTTCCCTTCTCAGACTCCATTTCTAGAGGTTTATGTTACTGACCCTTGAAAGGAAGCCAGGTTCAGAGAGAAAGCCAAAGAAGACCCAAGTTCTCTTTCCTTGGGAACTTGAGAAGAGTTTATCAGTTCAAGTCCCCGTAGAGCGTGAGAACTTTTCCTTTAAGACCCATTTCTGGTCCCTAGCCCCCTTCTTTCTTGGTCTGGGGACTGTAGTAAGGAGGACCGCCTCAGTCACCTTGCTTTTGCTCTCCCCACAGAAACAGCAAAACCAGGATGTTATGGACCAACGAGAAAAAGTAATGTGATTTCTTTGTTTGCTCATTACATCGCTGATAGATTTGGGGGAGGACTCAGACATAGAGGCCTCAGGCTTTTTGCTCACTCCCAGGTTAAAGAAATAAAGGGCTCGCCTCCTCTGCCACACACCCCCGCCCCCGCCCCAACAGCCCCTGATAATCTGGCTCATTGGTGGGCCTGTTCTGGCCCGTTGGTGGCATTCTGATGGCATGTCCTTTGCTGTTCCATTTTTGCCTCCTCCCAGTAAGGGATGTTTTTCCCCCTCATCCTACAGGATAAAAAAGAATTTGAGCAAAAGTTTGCAAAGGAACAGGGTGCTCTCAGGGAACAATTGCAGGTGAGTGTACTCTATAGTATTCCCTCATATCCTCTAGAAAACATTTTTTTTCCTCTTTTTCATTACTTGTTCGTCTTTTCTCTCAAAGATTCACATCCAGACTATTGGTATCTTAGTATCTGAAAAGTCGGACCTACACACAGCTTTGGTCCATACTCAGAACGCAGTCAGACAGAAAGCAGGTGGGAGTCTGGGACATCCCTTAACCCTACCTGCCACACTGTCAGCCCTTCAGTGGCACTCCTTCTTTGGGCTTCCATCTCTGTTCCCCTCTCATTCCAGGAGAGTTGGAGGATGTTACCAATCGCCTGAAGACTTCCCGACAGCGCATAGGAGAGCTGGAGAGGACTCTGTCATCGGTCTCCAAACAACAAAAGCAGACTGACAAGGTGAGCCCCACCCGCCACCGAGTGAGCCTGAAGGTTTCTCCTGCAGGATGGAGTGTCTTGCTGCCCAGAAAGCAGCATAGGACATTTCTTGGTGTTTTAGTTGTGTGGTTGTTAGAACCAGCCTAGGGATTAGTGGGCTGCCATGGGTGAGTTGGGGTTGCTGTCACTGAGTGAGCACTAGATCAAGAGTTCAAGTCCCAGCCCTGCCATTAACTGGTTGTGAGCCTTGGGCAAGTGCCCAGAAGGGATATGGTGCTTGGGCTGTGAAGGTGCAGAACAGTATCTTTAGTATGTTACATTTGTGTAGAAAGCAGGAGGAAGTGTGTATGTGTGTAATATAGACAAAATATATTTAAAAGGATTCATAAAAAACTTAGGGCTTATGGGAGAGGAATGGGATGGCTAGGAGACATTTCACTTCTCTGCCTTCTGACTTTTGGACCAGATGAATGTATAATTTATTTAAAAAATGAACAAAAGATTAAAATACAAAATTCAATTCCTCCACTCATGTCTGCCCCCACCCCAACCCCAGGGGAAAAAAATGTAATTATAGAGTCATACAGACCTGGATGGTCAAATCCCAGTGTGCCTTTGTGATCTTAACCACTAATGTTTAGTTTCTGTTGTCTGTAAAATGGAGATAATCATAGTAACTACCTGATCTGGTGGTTGTGAGGATTAAGTGAAATTGTGTGTATAAGATGTTAGCTTGGTACCTGGTAAAGCATTCAATAAATGTTGGCTGTTCAAACAGTGATGATAATGATCATAATAACAGCAATATTATCTGATCTCTCTGGACCTGTTAACTAGCTGGAAATTAGATGCCTTTACCTGCCTCTTCCATCCTTACTGAGTACTTTTTAAAAATAAATGAGGACATGCGCTTGGAAATGCTTTGAAAAAAATGTAAAGTGGGATTCAAGAAGTGTTATAGTTACTGTTGCTATTGTTATTAGCGTTAGAGGTACGTCTTCTGCCTGCCAAATCTTGACTTAACTTTTATGTATATGCAGTACAACAAGGAGCTTACCCAAGACCGAGATAGCCTCAGGCTGCAGTTACTCAAGCAGAGGTAGGATGAGGGAGGTGGGATGGCAGGGCTCGGCGGCCTTGGCTCAACTGGTATGGTCGGAAGTGGGAGGGATACAAGTGAGCATGGTGAGGTGGTCGTAGAGGCTTGGAAGTATGCAGAGACAGGCTCTAGTCCCACTGTGTCATGCCTTCTTCTGTGGCCTCGGACAACTCATAGCCTCTGTGTCACTTTGACTCTCTTGATTTCCGGGGTCCCTTCCAGTGCCACTGTTCTGTGGTAAGGGCAGGTGGGTTGATCACCAAAGTGATCTTTCCTGTTCATTGCTGATACCTTTCTCTACTTTTCACTGGCCAAAGCAATAACAATGAGGACCTAGCACAGCAGAACTCTGAATTGACAGAGAAGCTTCGAGTCTTGGTTAAAGAGAAAACAGCCATGCAGCATGGAGTGGAGGAGCTACAGAAGAAGCTAGAGATGTCAGAGCTATTGCTGCAACAGGTGAGGGGCTGGGAGCTCCAGAGAGTCTGGCCTCATCCAGCTGGGGCTAGGGCTTCTAGAGACCATCCTGATCTCCAACCAGAAGCTGGGAAATTTGGATCCTTGTTCTGGTCCTGCCATAGAACCTCCTCCAGAAAGTGATAAATATCCACAGACTGGGGCCCTGCCCAGACCTGCAGAATCAAAATCTCAGGGGTAGGGCTTTTTTTAAAAATTTTGTAAAGCATCCTGCTTGAGAACCATTGTTTTATGGATTACATTTCTAAGGCTGGCCCATGAGTCTGTTTACTTTTTCCTGGGGGCCAAGCCAACACTTTGGCTAAGTAGCCACCAGGTAGTCAGGGTGTCTGGGTCAGAACGCCTCTTCTTCTCCATTTTTTTTTCACATTGAGCATTGCTGTGCCTTCATGTAACTTTCTTCCACTGGAGTCTCCTGCCTGTCCTCCCCAGATCTAACCTCATTTTCTTCATCCAGATCTCTAGCGCGTCTGATAAAAGTGAGGTTTTACAGCAGGCCCAGGCAGAGCAAGCAAAGCTGGAGAGCCGTATAGAACAGGTGAGGCTTTGCAGAGGGAAGCATGTGGGAGGAGGATGACCCCAAGTGACCCCAGGTGGCTAGGGGCAGGTGAGGACCAGTAACAGCCCCTCCTAAGTCCTCTGCCGCTTCTTGCAGCTCATGGAGATAGTGAAGCAACTGCAGATAGAGAGAGACCACTATGCAGAGACTCTGAAAACAGAGAGCGCCATTTGGCGGCAGCAGGCACAACAATTGTTAGAGCAGGTAAGGTCTGACCCTTTGTTTCCCTCCCCCTCTTAGGAGGTCACTTGATCTTTCTGGGCTTCTGTTTACTTAACTGTAAAATGGAAACCATATCACTTGGTCTGGTGTACAGCCAGAGGTGGGTATGTATGCGTTTATAGACTTTATTGTTAAGAGAAATTTTAGGTTTACAAAAAAATTGTGCAGAAAGTACAGAGCTCCCATATACCCCCTCTCTCTCATGCACAGGGTTTTTCCTATTATTAACATCTTGCATTCCTGGGGTACATTGGTTACAATTGATGAGCCAATGTTGATACATTATTATTAACTAAAGTACATAGCTTACTTTACGGCTCACAATTTATGTTGTACACTCTGTTGAGTTTTGACAAATGTGGTTTTGTTTTTTAGAGGTAAAGGTAGCGAGGGAGATTGTAGCCAGAATCATGGTTCTGTTCCCTGCCTGCCTCTCTTCATGTGTTCCTTCTCCCCATGCTCTGGGCAGGTGCAAACACTGGGAGAAGAGAAGGAGCATGGTGTGGTTCGGGTGCAGGAACTGGAGGCCAGCTTGGCCGAACTCAAGAACCAGACAGGTAGGCTGGGGCTAGACACCTGTGAGTAGGGTTCGTGTCAGAGGGCTGGTGAGGGGGGATGGCTTAGAATACCCCAGGGAGGTGGGTGGACAAATAAGGCACTGTGGTAAAGAGGAAAGAAGGCTGTACCAGGATTTGGCACTGACTTGCTGTGTATCCTTTGGCAAGTCTTATAATCTCTCTGAGCCTTAGTGTCCCCATCTGTGAAAAGGGGATGGAGTACCCACTGTCAAATACCCAGAGTTGTCTGGAGCATAAAAATAATATAGGAACTGTATTTGAAAGTGACTTGAAGTCTCGAACGTTGTATAGGTGTGAGGAGTTATTAGCAAGGAACCAGGACTTAGGGTGAGAAGCATGGATTAGGAACTGTGGACCAAGAAGAGGGCTTTTTTGAGACTACAGAGGCGAGAAGCCCTTACTGTATGCTTCCTTTCTTAGCCGTCCCCCCACCTGAGGAGCCTCCTCCGGGGCCCTCTGAGGAGGAACAGCGGCTGCATGCGGAGGCTGAACGACTGCAGAAGGAGCTAGAGAGACTTACAGGGCAGCTGCATTTCCACTTAAAAGACAATGAGACCCTGACTCACCAGAATCAGGAGCAGGAGCAGAAGCTTCGGGAGCTACAGCGGATAGCTGAGTGCTGGAATGAGCAAGAGGCAGCTCGTGAGAAGATTCTGGAGACTATGCAGAATGACCGCACTACCATCAGCCGTGCTCTCTCCCAGAACCGCGACCTCAAGGAACAGCTGGCTGAGCTTCAGGATGGCTTCGTCAGGCTGGTGCGCAGCCCTGCCTGGCTAGCCTGCCCTCATCACTCCTTACTTGTCAGGTCCCTTGGTGCAGGGCAAGACACTTAACCCTCTGGGCCTTTGTTTCCCTATCAGTAAAACAGGGTATAGAGACCTCATGTGAAATGGTGCCTATGATAGCACTCTATGAAGCAGAGAGCCCTGCTTGGTTGATGTTGGGTGAGGGCATACTATTTTCCAACCTGCCTCCACCCTCATCTGAGCTGTGGGAGGTGAGGTGGACACCAAGTTCTGGGGGCTCCAGCTGCATTGGGTAACTGCTGATTACTTCTCTCTGCCCAGACCAATGAGAACGTGGAGTTGACCACCGCCCTTCAGTCGGAGCAGCATGTCAAGAAGGAGCTGGCCAAGAAGCTGGGCCAGCTACAGGAGAAGCTAGGGGAGCTGAAGGAGACGGTAACCCCTGCCCCATCTGAGAAGGGCTAGGAAAATAGGCACCAGCCTATGGGGAGGGAAGGTGCTTGGTGCAGGGATGAAGCTGGGTGCCAGGGCCAGGACAGAGAGCCAGCTCCAGTGGGGGGAGGGGCATGGGACAAGTGGCCACAGAGACCTACAGAGCCCATGACTATTTATTTCCCTGCCCTCTGACTTTTAGAGGTAGGTAGCTCTGGGCCATAGATCATCTTCCCACCTACAGTCATTGAGTCCCTGATTATAGAGAAAGAGATGGTGGCATGATGGGGGCTCCTTGGATTCACACCTGGACTCTAATCTCAGCTCCACTGGTCACTATTCACTTTACATCTCTCAGCCTCAGTTTTCTTAGCTTTAAAGGGATATTAGCGTTTTCCTCATAGAGATGTCAAGAATTAAATGAGATGATGCATATATAGTATTAGGCACATACTATGAACTTAACAGATGTCAGTTGGTTCTCTCTGCTTTTCCGCCAGTCTGTGGCTTAAAGTGGTGAGAAAGAAGGTTATAAGGTGTGAGGCTGGGTGAAGGCATGAGACTCTAGGGAAGGGAGACAATCACTTAGGCCATGGAGTGAGGAAGCCAGGGGCCTGGGCAGGTGGCAGAGCCCACAATGCCTGTGCCAAGGGCCTGTGCCTCTCCTTCCCTATATGGCTTAGAGTCTGGGAGCAAGCTACTACCTGTTCTCACTCCCAGGGTCTTCCCACAGGTGGAAGTCAAGAGTCAAGAGGCTCACAGTCTGCAGGAACAGCGAGACCAGTATCTGAGTGATTTGCAGCAGTACATGGCCGCCTATCAGCAGCATGTGGCTGCATATCAAAATCTTACCTCTGAGAAGGAGACACTGCAGAAACAGTTACAGCTGCAGACTCAGCTTATGGAACAACTGCAGCTTGAGGAAGCGCAGAGAAAGATGGCAGCTGAGGTGGTCCGCCAAGAGTTGCAGCAGACCCAGGTAAGGGAGTTGTTGAGTACTGAGGCCCTGAGTGTGAGGACCTGGTAACCTTTGCCCCTTCTCACTGTCTTCCCTGGCTCCTTAGGAACGCCTGGAAGCTGCCAGCCAGCAGAACCAGCAGCTGCAGGCCCAGCTGAGCCACATGGCTGTGCCTGAGGAGGGTAAATGAGACTGCCCAGAGGGAGAGGAGAGAGGCTGAGGAGGGAGACGGGGACTTTGAGCATTGTAGAATTGAGCTAGAAGAGGCCTTTAGGATAGCTAATCATTTTCCTCTGGGGAGTGGCTGGCCCAGGGTTGTACAGTGAGGCAGTGGCAGAGGTGGGCCCTGAGAAATATCTGGGCCCACTCTACCTCTCTTGTTGGTGGTGTGAGAATCCCTGTGATTGCTCCCAACAGGAAATGGGCTGGACAATGAGGAAGAGGATGAAGAGGCTTCCCAGCCAGAGCTGAGCATCCCTGAGGACCTAGATAGCCGAGATGCCCTGGTGAGCCTGACTCTTCCCTGCTCCTTCTCTGTCCTACCTTTCCTACCTCCCTCTGTGATCCTCCCAACACCTCTTGGTTTCCCTACCCTCTGATTTTTCTTGATCCCTATATCTCCCCTGGGACCCAGTGGATCAGACACCACTCCATCCATTGAACAACATGTAAGCCACAGTGGCTCAGAGATGGGAGGGGGGCTCCTCCTGCCTCCCTGCCCAGTTTTCTTCCTCAGTATTCTCCCCACAAAAGCACACACTTACCCCTTGCCTGTAGGTGGCTTTCTTTAACTCAGCCCTAGCCAGTGCTAGGAAAGAGCAGGCGCAGCTGAGGGGACAACTAAAAGAGCAAAAGTTACGCTGCCAGCAGTTGGCTCATCTAGAGGCCACGTCCCAGCGTGAACCAAAGGCCCTAGCCCCCGGGACTCGGGTGGACAGCGTGTCTGGGGAGACCCACCAGGCCATACAAGTGGCCATGGAGAAGCTGCAGGTGAGCAGGTGTCTCCTGACATGGGCCAGGAGGGTGGGGGTAGGTTGCTGCTGCAACCTGACCCTATTGTTTGGGCTTAAGGGCCGATTTTCAGATGTCATGCGGGAGAAAGTGGATCTGCAGGAACGTTTGGAACAGCTAGAACATCGTTGCATCCAATTATCGGGAGAGACAGACACCATCGGTGAGCAGGGAGGATGGGGATCATGGCGGGGAGAGGCACATGGTGGACCTGAGGGAGCCCCAGTTTCTGAGTCCCATCCACCTGCCCTCCCTCTCCCCAGGCGAGTATGTTGCCCTGTACCATAGTCAGAGGGCAGTGCTGAAGGAGCGGCACCGTGCAAAGGAGGAGTACATTAGGCGGCTGGCTCAGGACAAGGAAGAAATGAAGGTAAGGGGCCTTTGACATCTCTGTGGACAGGAGTGGAGGCAGGGGCTGGGGTTGGGGCAGGGGTAGGGATGCTGAGTATGTCTCCATCCAGGTGAAGCTGCTGGAGCTTCAAAAACTGGTGTTACGGCTGGTAGGCGAGAAGAATGAGTGGTATCAAAAATACCAAGCTGCTTCCCAGAGCCCTGCTACTGGTGAGCACACAACAGCGCCGCCAGCCCCTCAGGAGCTTGGACCTGCCGATGGCCAAGGTGAGTAGGGCCCTTGGAAGGGCGGGTAGCAGGCAGAAGCAGGGGAGAACTTGCATGTTGCTCAGAGCCCTGCGTCTCTCTCTTCTCAGGCCTCCACGAAGTAAGCCTGGCTGATGATGTGGAGCCTCTTCAGGGAGGGGCCTTCTCAGTCCAAGCTGCTCCTGAGAACCCCACTGCTCAGCAGATAATGCAGCTGCTACGGGAAATCCAAAATCCACAGGAACACCCAGGCCTGGGCAAAAACCCATGCATTCCGTTCTTTTATCGTCCTGACAATAATGATGAGGTAAAGGTCTTGATGATCTAAACCTCACAATGGGGTCGGGGGCTTTGCCCCCACCCCTTCCTTGGCACCCTTTACCTGGCACCCCTTCCCCATCACTCCTTCCCTGCTATCCCTTTATCCTTAGAGTAGGAACATAGGAATACTGGGTGAACTCTCTGCCTGATGTAGGGAGGTAGACAGGTGCACACACCTTGATGCCATAGCCAGGCTTATTGTTCATCTCTGGGATATGTCTATTTTGTTCAGAAAAACCAAGAGCCCCCACCAAGCAGCTCTTTTTCCAGGGGGCTTGTATTCTCTATTGGGGGGGCTGCATCCTCCATTCAAGGGGGCCCAAATATCCCATATTCAAGGCTTGGGCTCAGGCATTCTATTCAAGACTGGGGTTGGGGGGTCAGGTATGTCTATTTAAGAGGGGAGGGCTGGGATCTATTTAAGGGAGGGCTTGGGTATGTCTATTAATGGGGGGGTCCCAGGCATTATTAAAGGGTAGGGGGTTGGTAATCTCTACAAGGGGGGACTTAGAAATCTGTTTAAGGTGGCACACTTCTATTCTAGCAGAAAGAACTAATTAATGTACCATCCATTCCAACGGGGGACTTGGACATCTGTTTAAGGTGGGAGACTTCTGTTCTAGCAGAAACACTTATTATCATCCATTCAAATGGGGGACTTGAAAATCTCTTTAAGGTGGCAAACTTTTATTCTACCAGAAACACTTATTACTATTTATTCCAACGGGGAGTTGGAAATCTCTTTAAGGTGGCCGACTTCTATTCTAGCATAAACACTACCATCCAGTCAAATGGGGGGCTTGAAAATCTCTTTAAGGTGGCAGACTTTTATTCTACTAGAAAGACTTACTAATCCATCTAGTCAAACTGGGGACTTGGAAATCTCTTTAAGGTGGCAGACTTTTATTCTAGCAGAAAAACTTATTACTATTCATTCAAATGGGGACTTGGAAATCTCTTTAAGGTGGCCAACTTCTATTCTAGCAGAAAGACTTATTTACCACCAAATGGCAGGCATAGTAAAGGTGGATCCTGCACCATCGAGTCAGGGCAGGGGTGGGGGAGGCATTTATTTTAAAAGGGAAATATTACAAAACCTCTGTTAAAGGAGGCAGGAAGGCATCAAAATCTGAGGGGAACTTTCATGAACTCTATTCAAGGAAGGGGGAAGGCATCGAAATTAAGGGGGATTCAGATGAATCCTCAGTGTTGATGCCTTCTCCCTTCCTTGAGTAGAGGATTCATGCAAGTCCCCCTTAATTTCGATGCCTTTCCCCTTCCTTGAGTAAAGGGGGACTCTCATGAACTTCAAATAGAGTCCCCTTTATTCAAGGAAGGGGGAAGGCATCGAAATTGAGCATTCATGCAAGTCCCCTTTAAGGAAGGGGGAAGGCTGAAGATTAAAGGGGGACTCATAAATCTTCTATTAAAGGGGGCAGGCATCTCTATCAAGGAGGGATGCCCAAGCATCCTCTTTTCAAGGGGGGGCAGGTACTTTCTATTCAAGGTGGGGGACTCTCAGGGATGCTGTATTCAAGTGGAGGGGGCTCAGGCATTTCTAGGGAAAAGGCTCATGCATCCTCTGTTCAAGGTGGGAGGGTCATGAATCTCTATTAAAGGGGGGCTGTGAACCCTCTATTCAAGGGGGGGGGTGCTGAACCCTCTACTCAAGTGGGGGCTTCACCTATTCAAGCCCCCACTCTTTATGGGGTGGGACTCAGGCACCCTCTATTCAAGGGGTGGGCTCAAGCATCCTCTGTTCAAGGGGGGCTCACATCTCTTCTTTTCAGAAGGGGCTCAAATATCCTCTATTTAGGGAGAGGCTTAGACATCCTCTCCTTGGGCTCAGGCACCCTCTATTCAGAGGCAGTTTGTGGCACCAGTGCATACCTTCTCCAGCCAGCCAGTGGAGGGTGACACTCTTGCAGGCCTTGGGACTCAGCTGCAGGCCAGGGAAGGGCTTAGGCTGGTAGTGAGAAGGGCTTCCCTACCCCAGTGTATATACTGTATCTGTGTAACATTTTGTATATTCCAGAGGATACAGGTCCCCTGTATCACAGGAGAGGATGGAGCTGGCAAATGAGTGTGAGGTTCTAATAATTATTTAGGGGATGGGGAAACTTATTTATTGATAGTATAGCACAGAGGAAGGAGGTGGGGATGGGGTTCTGGTGCCCCGGTGATCAACTCCTCTATTTATTTTGCTTTTTATTTCGGAATAAATGGTTTCAGCCAACACTGCTTGGCCTTGAGTGTTCCTGCCACCCACTGGGTGCTGGGATCTGTGTGGAGGGCAGAGCTGGGGAGCCAGTCCTGCCAGCAGAGGGCAGTCATTTGGACTGTGTGGGGCCCCGGTGTGTCTGAGTGTGTCCAGTGGGGCTGTTGGAGATCTTCCAGGCTCGGACACTGCTTGGTAAAGTCGGGGATTCTATGGGGGACTGCCATGGGGGTTGTAGGGGACAGTTTTCTGTCCTGCCCACTTTTACAGATGGAGGGTCTCTATTCCTTGTGAGGGAAAGCAGAGTGCCAGGCTTTTTCCATGCCATCATAAGGCCCATCTCACCTGTCTGTGTCTTGTAGCCTATTCCTCCTATCCCTCCAGAGCCCCACATCCTCCTCTAGGCTGAGTTCCTGCTCCTAGTAGCCAGAGCAAAGTTCACAGGATAAGCACAGGCTCAAAACTCCAGGTGCTTTCCAAGTAGGCCTTAGAAATGATGTGGCCTTTTCTTGCCACTCCTTATGACATCCTAGCAGTGGCTAGGCTCACCACCTCCCCTCCACCCCAATGTTTAAACTGTCACCTCCCCCCTTGAGTTCTGTGGAGAGCACAAGCCAGCAGAGGACACATCGTCCAGAAATGGGTTTTATTCTCAGCCAAGAGACATCAAGACTGGTATTGACCAGAGAACCACACAGCTGCCAGTACAGCACCCCCATGCTTTGAGGGGGCAAGGGATGGGAGGGATGGTGGAGAGGGGCTGGTTGTCTGCAGGCTGGGCATGACAGGGAGGCTCACTGGAGGTGGAACACTTTGGATGGGGGGATGTCAAGGCGACAGTGTTCCCTGGTAGTTGAGCCACAAGACTCCACAAGGACAGCACAGTGATTGAATCCCAACACTAGAGGCAGGGCTGTGTCTGCCATATATATATATATATATACATATATGAGTATTTATAGATATTTATAGAACAGGGCGGGAGCAAAACCACAGAGGGGCACAAGTTTTCACCAATGTCACGCCTGAATGTGTCAGCTCACCACTACAACAGACTAAGTCATGGATAAAAGGGGAGGCTTAGGGGCTGGGGGAGCCACTGTTAAGTCACAGAACAGCCATCCAGGCAGGCTTGGAAAGGGAAGTCTCCGAGGAATAGGAGGAATCTGGTTAGAGGTCGAAGGGGGGCCTGGGGCTCTCAGGACGGGATGGACTTGCCTGACCCGATCGGCTGGCAGTTGGAGAGAAAGCAAAGAGAAAATGGGAGAGAGAAAAGAAGGGAGAAAGCTGGTAAGGCAAGAGCAGCCAAGCCATGGCAGTATGGGAAGAGATGGCATGGGAAGAAGACACAGGTGTGGATGTGGGGCAAGATTTCTGGAAAAAAGACAAAAAAGGGAAGATGGAAGGGGAGGGGCTGGAGCTGGGCAGGGGCCAGAACTTCACAGGGAGTCTGGGGTGGCTGCCCTCCTTATCACACACGCTGGTCTCTCACACACCACCCAGGCAGTGCACCCACACCTCTAGAACACATGCTCTGCCCCCTCTGGCTTCCCTGCTGTCTCCCTCTTCTCTGGCCACCATGTCTTCCAATCCACTGAGCCAGGGCCACCCCTAGCTTCGGGGATTATGGGGTCATGAGCCCCATGCAACAGCCACCAGGCCTGATGCGAAAGATGGGAGAAAACTGTGAACCAGGAGGGTGAACCTAAAAGGGGTGGCTACAGTGAACACTGGAGGCCCCTCTGGGTGATCAGAAAGCCCAGAGGTAATCTGAGGGGACCCTGGGGGAGGCAGAGAGGGCAAGCAGCTGGATGCCAGTGGCCACAGGCTTATAAGTCTAACAGGGGAGCCTCAGCTGGTCGGGGGACTGCAGGTCGCGTAGGTGAGGCTGGGCCCTTCCTGCTGGGGAAAAGCAGAAGAGCAAGAGTCAGTGGCGGGGACAGAGTGGCAGGCAGGTGAGCTGGGCAAATTTTGTGGCCCAGCTTGGGCAGAACTCAGAGATGCTGATGCCCTGGGCAAGGCCCAGGTAAGCAGACACTGTCGTCCCCTTAGCTGAAAAGTATAGGTCGCCCCTAGGAGCAACAAGCCAAAGTCCATGAGCCCGATGGCTGACTTTGGCACTTCATCTGGGGCTGAAGATGCTGCCACCAGTCACATATGAGCAGGTTTGACAATACCAAGGAGTCTCTGCCTCACCTGTGAGGTGTGTTACAGGCTGTGTGTATAGGACCCTCAGGCTTTCAGAAATCATCAAACAATCTGAGACTTCACCCCAGATCACTGCTAAATTGTTGGCATGATAGGAGGTGGGACCCTGACCACCCCCGCCCCCGCAGCGCGGTTCAGATTGGGGGATGGGTGTGGCATCCCCTGGGATGAAGTTCAAAGCCTCTGGCTGCCTCAGAGTCTAGCCCCACATATAACCTCCTTAGAGCTCCTAGCCACTTCACCATAAACTGTGACCTCTCTAATGGCTCCAGAGAGAACCCATGTCTTCCAGCTTGGGCTTGGAGCCTGTCCCCAGAGCCCTCTAGGCTCAGCCATAGAGGTCTTGGGCAGTGGTACTGAGTCCCAAGGCTCGCCGGGGAGGGAGGTGAGAGAGCCAGCTGGTGGCGAGGACAGAAAGAGGAAAAAGTAAGTCTGGAGTTGCAGAAGGGAGAGGGAGGGGAGCCTGGCTCTGAGGTCCCAGGTGTGCCCCCCAGTGTGGAGCTGGTGCAGCAGGGGGCAGACACACCGTTCATGCAGCAGGTGGAGAGGCATGTACCTACCATGGCTGACGCTCCTCAGGGGTCACTGATAGTGATTCTGAAAGACAGCACGAAATCAACATGGCAGTTCACACGCACAGATGGGGCAGGCCAGGGGGCGGGGACACGCACACGCACACGCCTGGGCGTGCACACACATGCTGTGAGGCCCCATGGCCCTGCATGCACACGCTAACACACATGCCCACAAACAACACACATACACCCTGCCTCCCTCCCCCCACTGCCCAGCACCCTCACTGGCTGGCTCGTGCAGCATGGATCTGGGGCATGCAGCCACTCGGCACACAGAAGCACGCACATGGGCTGAGTCACAACACAGAAGCTCGCCTGCACACAGAAGGCATTTGCACCAGCTCCCTGTACATTTGTGCCTGGTGTGCTCAGAGAGCCACCCACACTGCTCCAGAAGGGGCAGGGCTTCCTTCCTTAGGGTCCAGCTGCCATTTCTCAGCCCAAGAGCCTTCCATGGCTCCCTATGGCCCACAGCATTGAGCCCCAACAAGTCAGAACTTCTCTGGGGACTTTAAAGGGTCTCCAACCTGTCTCACCTTACGCAGGCAACCTCCTCGTATTCTTCCTTGCTCTGTCGGTACTCTTTGGCCAGCGGCCCTCCCCAACACATCCGACACTGAACCTTCACCCACATTGCTGCTCCCTGCCCAAATGCCCTCCCAACTCCTCCTACCACTTGACCCTTATCTCAGTCATCCCCCACACCTCACTGAGGTCAAGCTTCCTTTAAGTAGTACTTCCAGACTGCTTTCTTCTCTGAGGCAGGGCCAAATGTTTCCCATGTGTTAGGTAGACTAGAATTAAGAGCAGGTACCATATCTTAAGTTCATTATACCACACCTCAGCATAGAACTGGGCATATGTAAATACCCTGAAGAATCTGAACTCACGTTTGCAGTTAGCAAAGTGCTCGTACAACTAGATTTGCAGTTAATGCAGCATCCCTATAGCCATTGTCTCCCTTGATTCCCACACCAACCCTGGGAGAAAGGCAGAAAATTATCATTGGTAGAAAGGAAACTGAGTCCTGGAAGAGAAGATGACTTGCCTCAAGTCCTAAGGTGAACCAGTATCTCTGGACTCCCAGTCCGGTGCTCTTGCCCCAATACCACGCTGCAGCTTTACCCCATCTGTTTCTGTCATCAGATCACCAGAGAGCAAATCCCATCCCTGCTTTATTTTGGGTCTATGGAGGCAAGTCCCTTGGCCCTACCCTTCAGCCATTTGGAAACAAATGGATGCTATTGGTCTGATGTGTTCTTCCTCAGAGAACGTGGCCATTGGAAACAGGGCAGACTGAGATATTGGAAGGCAAAACCAAGGAGTGAAGTAGAATCATTTTCCTTGGAAATCTCTGGGAATGGGACAGCCTTCACCCACTCCTGCCCCCACCTCCACCAGTTGATCTAGGCCAGGTAGGGCCAGAGGCAGGAGGGAAAAAAGCTGTCAGACCACCTCATGGCTCCCAGACCCCTTCCCCAGGTGATCCCTGCCCTACCTGGTGCCTGGGTGCCACTCTTACACTCACATGCCAGTGTGCACGCCCACACGCACATCACACACCTTGCTGGTCATACAGCCACAGCCTGGCCTATGTTCCTGTGGGCCAGAGATCAAACACCTCCTTGGGGCAGTTCAATAGTGTCAGGAGTGGGAGGCGGGGGCATCAGGGTAGCCCTGAGTGTAACTGAACGGAATCCACACATCCAGACAGGATCTGGGTTCAGACCCGAGGAAGGCTCACCAGGGGCTGGGAGAGGAGTAGAGGACTGAATGGAGAATGGAGGAGAGCGAGAAGGGAAAAGGAGGAAAAATACAATGTGGGGAAGGCTGCGAAAAGTGAAAAAGGGGGGAAGCGCCATGCAAGTGCTGGAAAGAAGGGGGCAGGTGGGACTAGTCCCACAGCCCCCTCCCCAGAAACGACCACCTCTGGGACTCAGCGCTCTCTGGGGGCCAGGCCAGGCTTAGTCAGCCCTCGGCTACACACCCCGTAGCTTCGGCATCCACGGTCCGAGTGTCTTGGATGGAGAAGGCCATCTCTGGCCGCCAGGGCTGATGCCCTAGAATCCGGCTCCGGCCCCTTAGGTGGGCTCCTGCCTCTCCACTGCCCTACACTCTCCCAGCCAAGTCTAGCCCCGCGGCCTCTCCCGCCGCACTCAGCCCCTACTCACCTGGGGACCCCGGGCGGGGCGCGGTTGGGGCGCGAGGGCACCTGGGGGGGAGGACCGAAGGGGTCAGGGGAAGCCCCCGGCCTGGAGGGCACGGGGGGCGCCCCCCCCAGGGCGGACCCAGCAGGCGGAGGCCCAGGAGCAGGGCCCCGCGACCCTGGCCGGGCTGGGGGCACGGCGGGGGCTCGGCGCTGCGGCGTGGGGCTGGACGTGGGCGATCTGCAGACGACAGCGAGCGGGGCACAGGAAAAGGGGAAAGATGAGTAGCTCCGCCCCAACCTGAGGCCCCGCCCCCAGCCCAGTGCCGGCCCCGCCCATGCACGCAAGCTTCGCCCCGCTGCGCCCACCGTTCTCTCTGAAGTTTAAGGCCCGCCCCCAGCGGCGCCAACGCCCCAGCCCCGCCCCGCCTCGCAGCCAGCGCTCCACGGCAAGCCCCGCCCCGCGTCAGGCCCCGCCCCTCTCTAAGCTCCGCCCCTCGCTCCAGGTGGGAGCCGCCCCGGTGACTCGGGCGCGCCACTGCCCGGTCCCGGCCCTCCTCCCGCGGGCCCCGGGCTGGGGGCTTTGGGGCCGTGGGGGCCGGCCCTGGTACCTGCGTCCGGTCGGTACGCTCTGCACCTGCAGCCAAGAGTCGTCCACAGGCGGGGGCATGGGAGTGCTGACGGTGGTCGTGTTGATGTCGCCGATAATGCTCAGGGCCTCTTTCAGCGCGTGGTACATGCGCAGCATCTCGTCGCGGCGCTGCGCCTGCTCGGCCGACTCCTCCATCAGAGTGTTCTGGTCCCCACACGAGTACAGGTTGGCCAGTAGCTCCGAGAAGATGAACTCCTTGGTCTGCCAGCGGGTGAGGAGGAGAAGGGACTGAGACCCGACATCTGAGCCACCCCGCACGCCCCGCCTGGCCTTGCTAGGACTGTATGCTGGCCTGAGAGCCTGGCTGTTTGGCGTTTCATAAGTAGCTTCACCACCTCCTAAACTCGGAGTTCCCCCCACCCTTGCCCTTTTCTCAGATGGGGACACTGAGGACCAGAGAGGAAAAGTGACCTGTCCAAGGTGCAGGTCTGGGAGGAGACTCAGGACCGATCATGCCACCAGGACACCTGCCTACTTGGTTCTTTGAGCCTCGGTTTCCTCATCTGTAAAATGGGGTAGTTGTACTCTTTCCAAGGAGTTGCACTCTCCACTGGACCAAAATAAGAAAGATGAGAGCTTTAAATTTTCTGAACTCTTGAGAAACAAGAGTAATAAGTTTAAATGCGTGCCTGGATTGAGCTCTCCAGTTGCTACACTGCTGAGGCTCTGGGACATTCATGGAGAGAGGATGAGTTTTTTTTTTTTTAATTCCATAGGCCTGTGTCTTTTTTGTTCATTATTCAGATGTATGTTGAGCACCTACTATGTGCCAGGTAGTGTGTTGCTATGCACTTTATATGCATTTGATCCTCAACCTTGTGAGGCTGGTGCTGTTATATATATTTTACATATTAGGAAATAGAGGCTCAGAGAGGGTAGTTCATTTGTTCAAAGTCACACAGGGAATTCCTGGCAAAATCAGGATTCAAACCCAGTTCTCATTCTCCTGGGGCCATGCTTTTTCACTAAACCACAGGTTGTGGTGGTGCTGTGGGGTGTGTATTTCAAAGCCTGGTTTGGGAGCTCTTAAAAGATACAGGTACCCGGACCCTCCCAAGACCTACTGAATCAGAACTCCTGGGGGTTGTGCCCAGGAATCAGCATTTTAGCCAGCTCCCTTGATTAAATGCACAGTGAAGTTTGAGAATGCTGCTGTTGAGTGTGATACACAGAAATGTCTGAGCTGTGAGTTGAGGGCAGAGGGGCTCTTGGAATCTAGGGACCAACTTGAAGAGAACTAGCAATCTGGAGCAGAAAGAGAAAGGGATTGTCCCCAGATTGTTTTGTGGCAGAACCCCTCACTGGGCCAGGAGCTGACCACTGCTTTCATGTTAGTAACCCCTCCCTTCCCTAGTGTACCCAGCATGGATGACCCACTGGAAGTACCATTAATGACTGCCAAGGGGATGCTAGGGATGAGGGCTTTGAGAGTACAGATGCATATAACGTGGGCATGCTGGACTAAGAAGGAGCCTTTGAGGGGGCCTGGGTGAAGATATGTGTAAGGCTGTTATAGGGTGGGGGCTCCCCTCTCTGGGACTGTGGATAGAGGGGGCCAGCATGTGCTTCCTGTATAAGGACCGTGTTTTCTCCCAGACCTAGTCTTACAGAGCTAGTCTATGCTTCTCCCACCTCACCCCCTGGAGCGCTGGACCATGCCTTCCCCCACCATACCTTGCCCCAGTGGTCTGGACCACACTTTCTCCACCAGACCTGGCCTCAGAGCGCTGACCCTTGCCTCCCTCAACAGTTCTGGCCCTGAGGTCTAGACCTGCACTGTCCAATATGGCCGCTACCTGTGACTGTGGAGCATTGGAAGCGTGACTAGTGCGAATGAGGAACTGAATTTTTTATTTTAGTTAATTAAATTTTAGTATAAATTTAACAACTGGTACTCGATTCAGTTATTGTAAAACTTTTTAAGTATGTTTGGAACAACTTAGGTATGTGAATCTACTTTTTCAACTGTAAATTTCATGAAATCTAAATACAGATCAAGTATTGACAATGAAAATTTAGTGACCAAATCGGATTTGGAAAACTTAGTATGAAAAAAAGAATGTGGAAGGTCTCATTAGTAATTTTTATATTAATTCCATGTTGAAATGATATTTTGGATATATTGGGTTAAATGAAATATATTATTACAATTAATTTTGTTTCTTTTTACTTCTTTTGACATGGCTACTAGAAAATGTTGCTATGAGTCAGAATCGACTCGATGGCAATGGGTTTTTTTTTTTTTTTATTTTACTAGAAAATGTAAAATTATATACAAAGCTGACATTATATTCCTATTGGGCAGCTCTGGTCTAGACCATGCCTCCTCCCTAGATCTGCTCCCCAGGGCTAGCTGCCAGTGCCTGCCTCAGGCTAAACTAGCTATCTGCCTCGGTCCTACAAGAGCACCCCATCCCCCACGCAGCAGGCCACGCACATTGTTGATCATGAGGTGCATAATGGTCTTAGGCATGAGGTCCCGCACGGTCTTATTGACAATGGCCATGTATGAGTCCACCAGATTCCGGATGGTCTCCACCTGCCGCTCCAGCTGTGGGTCCATGGAGTGCATGAAGTTGTCTGAGCCGTTCTCCTCGGTCTCACTGGCCTGTCGTAGGGAACAGAGGGGCATCAGGATGGCCAGGTCCACCCAGTCTCACAGGGCCCCTGCCATGCTCCAGCCCCCAGTGCAGAGTCTTAGCCCCTTCACAGGGGCCTGGAACACTGAAGAACAGAGAGGAGAAGCACCTGGCCCTAACGTACAGACACTAAGCTCTTCATAGGCTCTGGGTCTCTGGGCTCTGCCCACCACAGTGCCTCTCAGGGCCCCAGACTCCCTTTCTTCAGCCTTGTTTCTGCTGTGACTCTAGGGCCTAGAATTTGCTTCAGTTTCCCAATCCATAAATTAGAAAAGAACACCTCCAGGGTTTCCCAAGTTTCTTTCTGATTCTGAAGACCTGGCTAGCACTGGTGCCAGGCTAGGAGAGGCCTGGCAGAGGGCAAAGGAAGGGCACACTCACTTTCTCCTTGTCCTGGGAGACCCATGCCAAGGTCACAAAGGCCACCACATCAGCATTGCCACCACCACCGCCACCAGGGAGCATGGCCAAAGCAGACACACAGACAAAGGAACAGGGGAGAGGTTGAGTGAAGCCAGGCACTGCATCCCAGCTCTAAGGCAATTCTAGACATTGCCACAGTGAAAGAGGGGACAAAGATACTGCTGTGGAAGGAGAAGGCAGTCAAAGCACCACCATAAGAAGGGGATGCAAGAAATGCCTTCTGTGGGAGAGAAGGGGGCACATAAAACTGCCATTGGAGAATCTCACTCCAGGGCAGGTGGGCAAGGAGATCCCTGATATTGCTGAGCCCAATAAAGGCTCAGAAACATGGCATGGCTTGGCATCGCTGAGGATGGTGCCCCAGGGACCTCTTGTATGAGCAGACTGTCCCTCCCCTCCCTGCCCTGCCACTTACCCCAACACGCTCGGGATACACGCCGGCCCTCAGGAAGGAGGCCTTCCAGCTGTCCACCTCCTCCTGGGTCTCACAGGCCAGTTCCAGCTGCCGATAATCCTTATACACGTTCCTGCAAGATTGGGCAGGCGGTGAGGGGAGACCGAGGTGAAGCTCACCCTCCCTGGTGGTTAAAGGCTTGCATGGGTGGTGAGGTCATCAGGCCTGGGGTCTAGTCCTGGCTTTCTCATTTCCCAGCTGTGTGACCCTGAGAAAGTCTCTTTCTCTTTCCAAGCCTCAGTTTTCCTCATCTAGAAAATGGGTTAATTATAATAGTAATTCCTGCCTCCTAGGGTTATTGTGAAGGAGCCCTGGTGGTGCAGTGTTTAAAGCGATCGATGGCTAACCAAAATGTTGGCTGTTCGAAACCACCAGTGGCTCCTTGGGAGAAAGATGTGGCAGTCTACTTCTGTAGAGATTTACAGCCTTGGAAACCTTATGGGGTCCCTATGAGTCAGAATCGACTCAACAGCAGTGGGTTTGGTTTGGTTAGGGTCATTGTGAGGATTTAGGGAAACGAGCAGTAAAATGCTTAGAGAGGGACTGAGCCCTCAAAAAAAAGGGGCATCCACAAGACAGTGCAGCCCCCTGGCTTAGGTCTTGGACCCCAATCAGCTCCCTCCCTGACTCTCAGAGGACTCCCCTGATGGGTAGCTGCATTGAGCCCTCATCACTGATTAGGAGAGGACCCACTAGAGTCAGCCCTGGATTGGGAGCTGAGAGGCCTGGTATTGCTACTGATCCCAGTGGACACTGAGCAACATGAGTTAGTGACCAGGGGGCTCCTGGTCTCTACTTTGTCCCCAGGGCCTGGCAGAGTGTCTCATGCAGAGCAGGTACTAAACAAATGACTGTAGAAGAAAGCGAGGGAGGAAGGGATGACCTGACATGACATCTAGCACAGAGTAGGAACTCAATAACTATTTGTCAAATGAATGACTTGCTATGGGGCTTGGGGCAGGTTCCTCTCCTCTCTGGAGCTATGTATCCCAATTTCTACTCAGTGAGGGTAGTTTGGGGCCCCCACAGCCCTGGGCCAGGGACAGGTAGGCACCTCTGCTCTGTGTTGAAGAGGGCAAAGATATGCTTGCTGGACATGAAGCCCTTCTCCACGTCCCGCAGCTTCAAGTTGTCCACGGACAGCATGTATTTCTTCTCTTTCTCCTGTGAGGAGGGGCAGGAGCAACGGGTGAGGTTGGCGCTATTCCTGCCACGCTCACTCCCTAAGAGTGCTCCATGATGGCATACTCCTTGTGCTGTAGACCCCCAGCCTGATCCAGGCTTTTGAATACCAGCATCTCACATTCTACAAGCACTGACTGATGAAGGCCATTCCCACCACCTCTGTAGATGGGCGCAAGCCCTGGAGTTCAGGATGGCAAGGCTGAGGCTGGCCCCCACACCCCCTCAAGCAAGCCTTGGATGATAGCCAGGCCGGCCTCAGGCAGGGACTCCGCCTGGCTGCTAGGCCACGAGGCCTGCTTTGGATAAGCCTCTGACTTCATTTCCTGCCTCAAAGACAGGGAAGGGGGGCCGCTAGCCCCAGAGGCTTCAAAAGGCTGGCTCAGCCCACTCCCCCCAGCCACCTATGTGTTAGCAATCAGGCGTACAACTTGAGCCTGGAGATGGTGTGTCTACATGTACAACATGTGCATGGTTATGTGTTTGTGCAAATGCATGCAAGCCTCAGTACAGATCCTGTCACCATTGTGTGTGTGCACCCATCTGTCTGTATTGCATGAATGTGTGTGTTGTGTGCATGTGTGTGTCTGGGGAGGTGCCCAACATGGCTGTGTGACAGTGTGAGCCCATTTGTTGATCAGTGCAGATATGTGCCTGTGATCAGTGTATGTTGCAGATATGTGTAACGATTGTGTGTGTTTGCATGAGTGTGCCTGTGTGACATGTTTTGTGAGTACACATATTTATGTGCAGATAATTTGTGTAAAGGACTGTATGTGTTTGGTTTGTCTGTAGGCATTGGAGGAGAGTTATATGAATCTGTGCATAGGTGTGTAGGGTGCTAGGACTATGTGCACGTGTATATACCTGGCATGAGCTGACATATGTCTAAGAGGAGGGAGTTCAGGTTCTGGGGAGGAGGGACCCCAGGATGGGGGCCTGGGAGGAGGGGAAGCTTGCCCACCCAACACCACAGGACCTATGCCATGCTGGCAGGGCTGCGGCCTGGGGCGGGGGTAGGGGGTCTGTGTGGGTCTTGGGGACTCAGAGGAGCTGGGGAGGAGCCCCACCCAGAATCTCAGGTGGGGGGTTGGGTTTAGGAGGACCCTGCTCCCTTCTACTAGTGTCATCCTGCCCATTCCTCTCTGCCCCCTGCACCCGCCTGGCCCATCCAGCCACATAAAGCCTTCTTTATGCCAGGCGGGTGGCCAGGAGCCCCAGAGGGCGGCTGGGGGAGGAGAGGAGGAAGTTGCACACATGGCCAGGGAACATCTGGAACCGTTCGAGGGAGGTCCCGCCGCCACCCGCCCTGCGCTTTGGGGTTGGACACTAGGTAGGAGCGGCTTCCTCCCCCCACCCCTCCCTTCCTGCCGGTTGGCCCCCTCCCCAGGCCCCTCCTTCCCAGCCACAGCTCCCCGCTCACCCCTGCCACGTCAAAGGAGGCAGAAGGGGAGTCGGGAGCAGAGAGGGGACCAGGCTGGCTGGGCTGGGGCTGAGGGGATACTGGAGCTGGGGCTGGCGCTGGCGCTGGGGGGGGCTTGGATCTCCAGAGGATGGGGCTGAAGCTCCCATCAGATGGACAGACACTACTGCCTGGATGGACCAGAGGACACCTCCACTCCGTCTACCCAGTGTTTAGACTATCTGTTCAGGACTCCCAAATTGTACAGTAGTCTGCACATTGGTTAGGCTGGGCTGGGTTAGACCCTCGGCACCGGCACCGACGCTGAAGAGCTGGACGGATCCCCTCCCGCCATCCCAGATCCGGAGCCCGGAGCCAGGGCAGGGGGCTTGGGTAGTACAGGGAGGGCTGGGAGGGGGCGCAGAGGGCTGGGGGTGCCACCCAGCTGTGGGACAGCGTGGGTGGGGGGTGATGGTGGTGATGGGAGAAAGTGATAGAGGAAGACTGAAGGGATGGGGGGTCAATGAGGGCTGGGGATACGGGAAATTGCCTGTCTGCCCAGAGGGTCTCCCTTTGTCACCAAAGACCAGCGTGTTGATGACTGGGTAGATAAAGGGGGACCCCAATTGCCCAGACCACCTCCAAGTCCCCAGCTGTCCTAGTGCAAAACTTCGCTCACTTCCAAACACACACACACACACACACACACACACAGCCTCACCTTGACACTCACACCCCCACAACTCAGGCACATACATTCACACATCCAAACTTTAAATCACACATTCATGCTCCAAGCATATGCTCGTATCACAAGTGCATACACGCATGCATGTACACGCACACAGCCACACACACCCCTCACAATGGGCCACTCTTCCTCCCCATCCTGACATCCCAACCACATACACATATTCTCAAATCCCAAATATTTCACATTCATACCCTCCTTCCTCAAGCCCACCTCCAAACACACACACACCAAGAGCAGAGACACACATTTGGAGAGTCACACCAAGCTCACATACTCGAACCCCAAATACATGCTCCCCAAATACGCATACAAACCCTCATATTCCAAACACACCTAGCTACTTACCCTCCAACATACTCTCCCACAAAACACCCGCATACCTCATCCACACCCTCACACATACACCCCACCCCTCACTACCTATACTCCATTCCCACCCCCACACACACTCCAAGCAGTCTTTCACACCTGAAAAAACTCAGCTGTACGCACAAAGCTCAAAACAGACCTGCACATCCAGGTATAAGGCCAGGGGGCCCCTCTCAGACACACTTGATCCCTGCCCCCACAGTGCATCCAGTCCAGGCCCTCAGCCCCAGGTCACACTATCACCCTGTCCCTGTGTTAGGCGCCCCAAAATGAAAGCACCAGGAGTTGTGGGGCCAGCAGTCTGGGCCCCCCGTCCCTGGGGGGTGTCTAGGGAGCCTCCCTGGATGACAGAACAGGAAGCGACCCCCCTACTGGAGCCCCACGCCACCTCACACTCCATCCCTTCCAGTGGCCCTGGTGCTCATGCTAGAGGCCAGGGTTGGGGTAATGAGGTCCAGATGGCTTGGCACCCCCGCCAGTGACGACAGAGGGCCCCGCCCAAGGTGAGGAGGAGGGGGGCCTTCCTGGGGCAGACTTGGAGGAGGCAGGGATCAAGGGGGGGCTTGGAGACCAAAGTCACAGGCCCTCACCCCAAGCCCCACTCTCCCATTGAGAGCACCCTATCCTCCAACAGCCCCTTAGGAAAAAGAGGGTCCCTTCCCCCACTCTTTTGCCAGCTGGAGTTCATTACCACAAGCCCCCCCCAGCCCTCCCCTTCTCTCTGGTCACCTCTGGAATCCAGATGTGGAAGCCAAGTACACTCGTTCTTAAAGGAGACCAGCAGCAGGGGAGGGGGGTGGCAGGGGGATTCTGTGTGCTCTCGTGGGCGGGCGTGGGGGTGGGGGTGGGGTTTGTGTGGTGGCTCTGCAGGCTGCCATCGCTCCATCCCCCTCGGCCTGGAGGCACCCTAAGAATCCCTCATGGACTGCTAAGCTCTAGGGGACTGGGGTGCAGGGGTTAACAGGGTGTTTGGCAGCGGGATTTGTATGTGTCATGGGCCTGTGGGGGCCACGGAGGAGGCGGCACGCCCTGAAGCAGGAAAACAGGAAGGCTGGGCTGACAGGATCAGTGAGGGGGTACCTGGCACCCCTGCCCACCCCTCCAGGGCCCTTAGCCCCAGGCTCCTCAGCCCTACCAAGCCATCTTCTCCTTACAACCTGGATGAGAGGGCCAACTCCTCAGCCACCCCCCTCCAGCCCCCAGGATTGCCTGCCTCTGATCCTTGCATCCCACCCCCTCCCATGGGTCTTTGGTGTAATTTTTTTAAAATCCCCATTGGGTGTCCAATCCACTCCAAGCCCATGGTAGGATATGAGCCCAACTCTGGCCACCAGCTGGCCCCCTGATGACCAGGGGCCCTGTGCTCACCTCATCATCCTTGTACCAGGACAGATTCTCGGCCGTCAGCACAAACCAGTACTCCTTGGAGCCACCCTTCATGATGCCAATATTATTGATGGTCAACCAGCCCTTCCGGATGACCTGGAGGGTGAGGGGCCAGGAGGTCAGTGAGCAGGGGCCAAGCTTCCCCATGGAGGACTGGGTGGGCAAAGAGAAGCATTCAAAAGCCCACCCCTTCCCCAGCTTTTGGAGGACTGCCTGGTCAGGGAAGGTGGGGGCCAAACCTGCCTTGGTTTGAACCACAAGTGAACAGAGTGGGAAACTGAGGAAGACAGAGGTCAGCTCAGGATAAAGAGCCTTCTGACAGTCAAAACGTTCTGGGTAAGGGACTAATGGCCTTGGTAGGGGATGAGCTCCCCATCACTAAAAGTGTACAAGCAGAGTTTATGTGGCAGATGGGGCAAGACAACTCTGAGTTCCTTTTCAGCTTAAGTTCCAATTTATTCTAAGACTTTCTGGACTGATCTCAGCGACTTTGCACACACTGTTGCCTCTGCCTAGAGAGTACTTCCCCTCCGCCTTTGCCTGGCAAATTCTTACTCACCCTTTAGGTACCAGCTCAGAAGTCACATTCTCAGACAGGCCCTCGCTGGCTCCTCAGTATAAATAAGGACCTCCATTATTATACTCTTTTATCACTCCCTTAAGTCTTCAATGACACTGACTGAGATTTTTCAATTAACTTTGTGTGTGTGATTATCTGTTGGTGTAAGCCTCCCGTGCTAAATTATGAACTTTCTTATTCACTAGTAAATCCTCAGCATATTGCAGAGTGTTTGGCAAACAGTAAGTGATAGTAAATGCTTGTGGCACGAACAAATGAATGATACATACTATGGTTCTAAGAGTCTTTGGGCCCCAGGCCCAGGACAGGGATTGGGTGGTGGGGAGAAGAGGAAAGGTGAAGGAGCTGAGTCAGAAAGAGCCCAGGCCCCTTCTTCCCAAGTAAAGTTCAGAGTAAAAGGCAAAGGTTCCTTTTCATGGCAGGGAGCAGCTGTCCCCAGAACTGTCCTGAGGCATCATCACACACCAGGGTCTGTGAGTTCTCCTCCAAGGACAAGGCCACTGCCCATGCCCTGGTGGTGGGCCAGACCTGAGTTCAGGAGCCCGGTGCAGACTGAGAGGGTGAAGGAGCTGCTTCTTCTCCTTCCCCTCACCCAGACATCCCTGGCTTCTCCTCTGAGCAGCCAGAGAAAACCTGAGGATGGCTGGGGGCTGGTGGGAAAGGAAGCCAGGCTTGCTTCTGAGGTCCTCACAGCACGCCTGGAGCCCTCCTTACCCCATCTCTGGCTTCCCCGAGAACCTTGTAGAGAACCCAAGTCATATAGCAGAACAGTAGCTAAGCTGAGGGGAAACCAAAGCTGTCTTAGGAACACAATAGCCAGGATCCCATGACTCCTCTCCTGCCTCTGTCCCAGGATCTGACTAGCAGACCTCACCAACCTGCTCTCTGCCGGGACTTGCAGCCTTTGTCCTCACCTTAGCCATCCCCAGCCGCGTACTCCTCCCTGCCTGCTCATCCAAACACCCCTCCAGAGCCCCTACACCAGGGACCGTCTGCATTCCTAACTCCCACCCTGCTTGGGGCTCTCAGGGGCCCTTAGCTGGGCCCTGCCTGCAGGACCAGGTCTCCACAGGGCAGGGATAGGGTCTGACACCTGTCCAGGGCCCAGCATAGTGTAGATACTGGTGAATATTTGCTGAACTGAATTGCTCCAAAATATTCCATTCAATAATTCCTTCATTCTGCTGAGTACCTACTGTGTGTCAAGCACTGGGCTTGGGGCTGAGGATTTAGTGATGAACAAGATAGACCCAGCCCCTGCCCTCATGAAGCTGGGGAAGGAAATAGACATTAAACCAATAATCACAGAAACACTTAGATTATTATGAAGAAAATACCTCCTATGGAACATATGGGGGAATAAAAGCTCAGGACTCTACAGCTCTGAGGGACAGAGAGCAGGAAGCCAGGTAAAGAGGGGCTTTGTCTCTTGACATTTCATTCATTTCTTTATTCAACTCTCTGGTGGAGCTGGCTATCAGCTTCTTAAAAACTCCCTCCCATCCATCCATCCACCCATCCATCCATCCACCCACCCACCCATCCATCCATCCATCCATCCATCCACCCATCCATCCATCCATCCATCCATCCAACAGATGTTTAAGGGGCACCTACTCTGTGCCAGGCCTCTGCTAGGCATTTTTATACCCACCCACCTCCCTGCATGGTCTAACGCTGCCTGAAGCAGGAGATTAGCTCATACACACTGATGAACAGACTGATGGGACTGTGCATGTGGCTAGGCCTTGCCTCTGGCCTGAGAGCATGTGTGGAACACCTATGCACTAGTGTGCGCAAGCCGCTCAAGCCAAAGGGTGCCCTCTTGCCCCCCGCACATCCCCCACTACCGATCAGTCCCCTCCTCCCCCTCACTGCACAAGCCAAGAGCCCCAGTCCTGGTACTCACCAGAATCTCATCCTGCAAAGAGGTAACCATAGCAACCACGAGAGGCATCGGGAGAGAGGAGAGAGGGTTACTGAGGCAGGGTGGGAGGCTTGTGGCTGGTGGCTGACAGACTCCCTGGCCCCCATGGGACCCTTCCCCTCAGGGGAGGGCACTCTCAGAGCTTGGCGTACATCCGGCACCCTCCATCCCTCGGGCTGGGATGCTGGTGCCCACTCACCTGGTTCCCTGAAGCCTTCTTCTTGTTCATCTGGTTGCTCCTCTGCTGAGCACTAATGGGGAGACAGGGGAGGAGTCTCAGAGCTTTTTTTCTCAAGGGGCCCAACTCAATAGGCAGTGGACCCAGAGGGTTAACCCAGTAGATTTGGGTCCTACACATGCACACACACACACACACACACACACACACACACACACATACTCACCTAAGAGGTGTCACCCTCTTTGCCCAGGGAGCACTCACTTGGCAAAGCCTATGAAGTCCTCGTGGTTGGTGTTCATGTAAGCCAGCTCAATATCAATGAGGAGCATGACCTTCAAAGATACACAGATGGTCAGAGGGTAAATGGAAAAGACACCACACCAAGTTTAAAAATGAATGACAAGCAGGGAGAAAAATTCTTGCAGCACATATAAAAAGTTAGTATTCATAATAAATAAAGAGTTCCTACAAATCAATAAGAGAAAGACAAGGAACACAAATCAAAATAATCAAAAAAATGAATGGGTAATTCATAGAAGAAATGCATACAGCCAATAAGCATATGTAAAAAATGCTCACCCTCATTAATAATTAAAGAAATACAAGTTAAAGTAACAATGAGACCCTTTTTTAACCTATCAAATAAATGATAAATATTGATAATGGTGAGTGTGGCATGAATGTAGGCAGGTGGACTCTCTCATCTGTCAGTGGAAATGTAAAGGAGGGCAATCTGGCAATATTTGACAACACTAAAATGCACACAGATACTTCCAGAACTATATCTCACAGATGAACTCATCAAGTGAGCAAAGATACCAGGTGTTCAATGTGGTGTAATAGAGACAAATTGGGAACAAACCGAAGGTCATCAGAAGTCAAAACAGACTATAGTACCCTGTAAACAATAAAACACTTTGCAGCTGTTAAAAAGATTGAGGAAGATTTCTGTGTTCTGGCAGTGGAAAGATCCTCCTTAGAAATGGTTAAGTGTGAAGGGACTCGTAATTGTGTCATGATGAGGGAAAAGTTCTGGATGTAGACTGTCAAGTTCAAGCCTATACCCTGCTGCTTAATGTGAAACTGAGAGCGGTCCTCACTGAGCCTCAGTTTCCATACCTGGAGTGTTTTTGCCTTGTGGGGACTAGTGAAAAGACAATGAGACAAGGCAGGTCACGTATCTGGCGAGCAATTTGTGCTCAAGCGATGTTAGCTACTAACTATTATTAATTATCATTAGAGAAAAAAGGCAAGACACAGCAGCAGTAGGGTTCCTTAAGATAAAGATAGAATCTTCTGAGTGTGTGTACTCATGTGTGTATGCGCATTCCTAGAAAAATGTCTGGAAGGGAACACACCACATTTGTTAATATTGGTTATCTCATGGGAGGGATTGGGGAGGTGGGGAGAGTGAATGGGGGGATTCTTGTTGTTGGGTGCGGTGAAGTCAATTCCCACTCACAGCTACCCCATGCAACAGAGTAGATCTGCCCCATAGGATTTTCTAGGCTGTAAACTTTATGGAAGCAGATGGCCAGGTCTTTCTCCCATGGAGCCATTGGGTGGGTTCCAACTGCAAACCTTTCAGTTATCAGCTGAGTGCTTAACCATTGCACCACCAGGACTCCTTCCCAATGGAGGATACTTACTTGTAATTCAGCCATTTCTATATTGATTGAATGTTTTCTTATTTATCACTCTCATAATGAAAAAAAAGACCAATAAGGATTTTAAGACACAACATCAACAACAAAAATGTGAGTGATTGGAGACAGCACCATTGTGGAGAAGGGATGTGTGAGAATAGATGCCGAGAACCGAAGCCATAGGTAGGGGTAGACAGTGAGATGACAGATGGATGAGGAGAGAGGGACTAGCCTATGAGCTTCGTGAAGGCCGTGACAGAGGCCTGTCATCTCTGGTCCTCCGAGTTCAGAGGCAGCGTTCAGGGAATATATTTGTGATTGACTATTTGATGAATGACTACGTAAAAGGAGGGAGGTGGCTATGAGGAGTGTAAGGTGATCCATAGAAATAGACAAAGAGACCCAAAGAGAAATGACCAGGACAGACTGCCAGAGAGTTGCAAAGGACAGAGTAAGAAAGGGAAGCAGAGAGTTAGTGTGAGAGGAGAGAGGGAGACTGAGACAGAGAAGACAGCGTGGGAAGAAGAAGAGAGCCCAGGGACAGGAGTGTAAGGTGAGGGAAGAGGCCAAAGGGTGTGGAGCTCAGCCAGGAGGTGCCGTAGGCCTCACCTGCTCCTTGGTCCGACCCTCACGCTCCCGGATGTGGGTAGTCACGATGCGCTCCATCTCCTCCCTCAGCCGAGGGTACTGCTGGAGCTGGGGGAGGACAGGAGGGGAGAGAGCCACGTACACGGGGGGCACGGGCAGGGAGCACCCAAACCCCACCAGAGTCCAGTGCTCCAAGGGGTGTGGGGTGGGAGGCACACACAGAATGCCCATGAGGAGAGAAAGAGAGACCTGGGGTCCCAGGAAGCTGATGGCACCAAGCCACGGCCACTCTTTCCCTCCCTGAGAGCTAGGTTCCAAATGGCAATCCAAGGGTCTTCCTGGCTCCAGGACCTCTTCACTGGCCTACCATGGCAACTTCAGGGGGAAGGGACAGTTCCCATGGGGAGAAATGCTATGGGAACCAGCCTGCTCATTGGCCACCATCTTGTGGCAGCCATCATAGAAACAGACATATTAGATTGAGGACTTTGTTTGGGGGACCGTTAGCTTCCAAAACTTTCACTGGCCCTCAGGGCTACCCCATGCCTTCCCAAGGACTTAGAGGGCATACTCAGGTGGGAGAATCAGGTAGGGAATAGCCTTCAGATTCCAATCCAGGCGGGATGGGGGGAGGCAGGACTCAAAGTGCCAGTTGGCCTCCTGAGCCAGGCTGAGGACAAGCAATGCTCCCTGTCAGAGCCAGGGGGTAGGCAGGGGAAGACCACCAGTCACACAAAACGACATGCAGGAGCCTCAGGCACAGACATGCAAGGCTTGGAGGGGTGGCATGCGGAGGTGGGTGCTAGCAGCATGAGCAGTACCCCGCGGGGCCTGGATGGGCTCCAGACCCTCTTGGTGGAACCCACCTGGTTCTGCCTCCCTTGGCATGCCCCTGCCTGGCACCATCACCCCCAGCCGCATCTGCCTCCAGCTCCGAGCTGCCCATCCAACCTGTCTCTACTCCACACCTTTGGGGTAGGAGTTCAGCAGCACCCATTTCCCCCCAGTTTTCATGAACTGAGGCTGAAGGGGAAATTTGCTTCAAATCCTTCTCCCTCCACCTGTGTGACCTCTGCCTTCAGCTCAGCTGAGCTCTGGACAAAGCCCAGGTTGACTCCTTCAAGACTCCATTGGACACCACCTCCTCCAGAAAGCCTTCCCCACTGCCCCAAGATCCCCCATCCTTCACTCATCACACTGGGTGCTAATTGCCTGATCACTTGTCAGCTGCTTCCAGAGGCAGGGGCAGGGCTGGGCACACTGCCCATGCTCACCAAGGGCATGTTGAAGGAATGAGGGAATGAATGAAGGATGGATGTCTTGGCCTTCCTTGCCAGAGTGAGAGGACACAGGTTTCTCTGCCCTCTGGCTCATGAACCAACTCCTCCTCAGGGAGGACTCACTGAGCTTCATGATAACGGGAGCCCATCCACAGGGACCGCCATTACTGCTGGCCCTCCCTCTTCATTTGGTGGCCATGTGGGTCCCAGGCAAAGCTAGAACCTCTCCTCGCCCCCTTTCCCATGGCTGGGTCAGTCCCTTCAGGTGGGTCCTCCTATATGGGAAGAGAGCTGCGGATTGGTGTGCCTGGGTCACAGGCATAGGTGGTGATTCTGAGGGCAAGACGGAGGCCAAGGAGATGGGAGAGGCATCAGGGTAGGCAGGAGGATGGGGGAGGAAGTGGCGCCCTGGATGCCAGCCTAGGAGAGGCAGACGGTGAGAGATGCCCACATCCTGCTCATCCTGTGGCTATGCCAAGGGGCAGCCAAGTGCAGGGGACCTGGGAGGGGAGCAGCCTGAGACCAGGGGCTAAAGACAATGACTGGGGGTGCCCAGTGTACCCCATTGCCCCATGAGGTACAAGGAGGGGCTCCCACTCCATCTCGCAGTCCTGTGGGGGAAGCGAGGAGTCTCCCAAGTCTGAGCAGTCTTGGCGACTGAGTCACCACCACCGCCACCACCAGGAGGCCTCTTCTGAGGTGGTCTTAAGAGCTTACCCCTTCCCCCAGAGTGAGGAGGGAGCAAGGAGGGAGGGCAAGAGTGGAGGGAGAAGGAGCAATTTGCCAAAGAGCATAACCAATTCTCCCACTAACCGCCTGGATGTTACATTTCTCAAGTTTTCCGCGAGTCATATATGACAGGGCAGCTTTGGCCCCTTTGAGAAGTTCTGTTCCCTCTGAGCGTCTTTTTCCATTCTGGCTGCCTCTGAGCATTTCCAGGACTTTTAGCCAGTTTTTAAAATGGAACTTTTCTCTCTCAATCCTTGGCCGGGAGGAGAGGGAAGCTGAGCAGGGCTGCCAGCCTGGAGCCCACCTTTTAGGGGCAGGAGAGGAGAGTGGTCAGGGACACAGGCCCTGGAGCCACGCAGCCCTGGGTTCAAAGCCAGCCCTTGCCCTGCCGACTTTCCTTAGAAAAACGACTGAACTTCTCAGAGCCTCAGTTTCTCCGTGTGTAAAATGGAGCACTAATGTCATCTTCCCCCTCAGGGTTGATTGAGTATTGAGTAGCACACGCCATTCTTCACAGTAAACTCTAGATTCCATCCAGAGATGCAAAATCGAATACCAGCAAGGCTAGGAGTAGTTAGAATTGAACATATATCAAACCTCTAGAGTAAGTGGTTTGCTAAGCTTAGAAAATTTGGGGAGAGGAAAAAAAAAGAAAAGAAAGATGGAGCTAGGTGAATTTTGCCATATAAAGAAAAATAATTACTGCCCATTAAGCAAACCAAAGGCAGAAATATAATTTTCTTCCATTTAGACCAAAGCTTTCCTTTTTAAAGTTTTAGTTGATTAAATATTCTGCTCACAAAAATCACAAACTCACTGTTAAAGATTCAAACATGACTAAAATTTGTAAAGTAGAAATGGAAAGATCCCCATGTTCCTTGCCCTTCTTGAAATAACTGTTAACCATTTGTGAATATGCTTTCATAGTTTTATCATTCATAGATATTATTTTTCCCCCAAATATTATATATTTCTGAAACTTGCTTTTTTTTTTTTTTGTAATATGTTGTGGAGGGACATGTAAATAGAAATCAATATGCCTTGCCCTTTTAACGGCTACAGTCTTTCATTATTTGTGAGATACTTTATATAATCAATCCCCTTTTGATGGACATCTGGGTTGTTTTCAAACTTTTACCATTTACAAAAGGAGAAGAATTACTGCTTTCCTTTTGGAATGCAATTCAGCAAAGTGTTCAAAAGTTTTTCAATGTTTATATCTAGTAATTAATCTTCTAGGAGTCTACCCTATGGAGATAATTCTAAATAAAGAAAAATAAAACTCTTTATACACAAGATGTTCATTGCCAGATTATTTATAATACTGCAAAATTTGAGACAATCTAAATGTTCACCAATAGGAAAACAGTTAAGTAAGTGGTGGTAAATCCATTCAATAGAATATTATGCAATCATTAAAATTGATTATGTAGATGATGCAATAATACAAAAAATGCATGTTATTAAGAGAAAAAGCATGATGTTAATATATTCACAAAATAAATCTCTGTGTAGGAAAACAAAAAAGATTTGAAGAAGTATACATTGGTGAAAACTTTTTGAAGGGTAATCTTGTGGCAGTTACCAAACTTGTGAATGCTTATATCCATTGACCAGGCAATCTACATCTAGAAATCTACCCTAAAGAAACAACAGGATAAGTATTAAAAATATATCTATAAGGATATTCACTGCAGCATTGTTTATAAAAGAAAAAAAATGGAAACAACCTAAATGTCTGTCAATAGGATATTGAATATATAAATTATAGCACATTTCTTCAGTGCTAACAATTCAGCAGTTAAAGAACATGAGGCCCATCCTTATGTAGCAACATAGAAAGATTCCACAACGCACTGCTCAGGAAAAAAGAATAGGTCATGGATCAGTGTGTGTAGCATGATCTCATGTAGCCTAAAATTGCTGTATATATTTTTTAATTAGTTGAGAAGGATGTACTGCTGGCGATCCTTATCTCTAGGGTTGTGGGATTATAGGGACTTTCACTTTATTTGTGCTGTTTGAATATTTTCATAACAATCATGCAGGATCAGAGCAAAATCAGTATTAATACTTGCATTTTTAAAAAAGAAGGTATACACTTGAAGGAAATGTATAAAAATCTCAATAGCGGCTCTCTGGAAAGAGGGTTGTTTGTTTCTTTTTACTCTTGGGCATTTTCTACATTTTCTCTGTGGGAACGTATTACTTTTACAGTTAAAAACCAACTCAGTATTTTATTTTGAATTCCGTTATATCTTGTCTCCTTTTGTAAAGGGGTTTGAGGCAGCTTACAATAAACTCTGTGTTTTAAAGTTTAACACCAGTAAGAGTATGTTGTTTAGCGTTCATGATCCAGTGTGACTATGGTTTAGATGGCACAGTAAATACTAGGCAATTTTATTTGAGTGCCTTGGAACAGGCACTGGGTGGGTGCTCATTTGCTTACTCTATCCCCATTAGACACAAAGGAAGGCAAGAAGGAGACAGGCTTGTGAAAGAGGTGGACACGACTAATTGTGCATGAGCCACAAAAACTATGGAACTTATTAAAAATATGATGTTAAGGCAGATGTCCCCTCAACTCTGCCCCCTCCCCAGCATAAGGAGCTTTTCGAATACAAGTGAGGTGGGGTCCTCCCCTAGAGATTCTGACTCAGCCTGTTGGGCAGGGAAGAACTTCTTCAGACGACCTGGCTGAAAATCCTCAAAAAGCTCGTAAGAACACAAACAGGAAAAAGGCATCTAAAAGGTTACAAACAGCTCAAAACAGGCTGACCCTGCCTCATATACATGGATTACTGTAAAGTGAGTATTTCCAATATGCTTTTAGGCAAATTGATTTTGAGGGACTGGGATAGCTTCCCCATCCCAAGAGGCCCTGACCCCAGACCCCTTTCCTTGGCCTCCGTAAATCCGAATCCCACTCTGCTGGTACTTCTAGCAGTGGGACCCTAGGTATATTACTTTTCCTCTCTGAGACTCAGTTTTTTCATCTGTAAAATGGGAGTAACAATACTACTCACTCCTTAGGGTTGCTGAAAGGGCAAGCACTTAGCCCAACGCTTGGCACATAGTAGGTGCTCGATAAACAGCTGCCATCTCCTTAGTGGAAAGGAGCCACTGAGGATGCTTGGGTCAGCAGGGATGGGGGCCTGAAGAGATTGTGAGTGCAAGTAGGCCCGGAGCTACAAGCTGGATGAAACGTCAGGGCCAGGGATCACCCAGCCAGAGTGGGTGCTAGGTCCACAGTGGGTGGCCGAGGGGCTGCCCGTCCTGCTCAGCAGGTGGTTCTGCACACAGGAAGCTGTGGCCATGAGAAGGGGACAGCTAGGCCCAGCCCAGCCCAGGCCGCCATCATACCTTTTCACTACACTTTCTGATGGTGGCTGTGAGCTCACTGACTACCATATCCACACACTTGATACTGGGCTCTTTGAGCTTCTGCACCTGCTTTTTCACTGTGGCTTCAAAAGCGAGGTCAGGTGTGAAGAGGCCCGTCCTGCACCCAGGGAGGAGGAACGGACAGGAAGAGGAGCAGCCGCGGGCAGGGAGAAGAAGGGGAGTAAAAGCCAAGCAGGGCCCGAATCAGGGGTCAGGGAAGATGGCACGGGGCATGGGGGAAGAGAGAGAGACACCAACACAGAGAAAGAGAGAGAGAACAGAAGATAATGTGAGCATGGGACCGGGCCCTCCCTACCGCCACCCAGGGTTGGCACCTCCCAGGTGCAGCCAAGCACCCGCCGGGACTCCGTGGGTATGGATGGAGGGTCTGAGGAGCCAAGTCCCTGCTCCATACAAGGCCCCTTAGTGAGTACAGATCTTTTCCCTGGTGTCCTGTCCCCGACCTCCACTCCTCAGCTACTCTTTGCCTGCCTTCTCTTTTCCAGTGTCATCTTTGTCCACAGCTCTGGGTCCTCCTAAAGGGCTGACCCAAGACCAGGACAAGGCCAAGACCCCACTCACCAATCCTGCTCAATTCTAGGTTTCCCAGTGCCCCCTGCATTCACTTCATCCTAACTCCAAAGCCCCCAGCACTATCCCTTACATTCACCAGGGTTGCTTTGTCCAGTTGCCTAGGCTGTGCACTGCTCGACTCCAGAAGATTCCATTCACACAGGCTACAGTGCAGATGATGCCTCCCAGAGTTGCAGCATGGCAGCCTGACCTCGACCCTCCAGCTCCCTGCTCCACTACCGCCCCCATCTTTCTCCTTAAGGGGCACCCCTTGCCTCTCCTCTAAAGGGGTCTGGAGGAACTCAGCTCAGAAAGATAGAAAGAGAGAGAAGAGGAAACACAGAAAGAGTGGAGGTGGTGATAGAGAGGGGCCAGGACAATAGTGGGGAGGGGAGAGGAAGAGAGGTTGTGGGGTGGAATCAAAGGAGCACTCGGCTTGGAGTGCAAAGCTCTGGCTTCGAGTAACAGCTCTGCCACTTCTTAACTATGCGATCTTGGGCAAGTCATTTGATCTCCTGTGCGTCAATGTTCCTGCTGTGAAATGGGCATCATTCTCCCTACCCTGCCCTCCTTGTGTCGTTCTGTGAGGCTCAGATAAGGTAGCAAGATGGGAGAGCGCTCTGTCCCTGGAAGACCAGATGTGGATGGAAGGGAAGGGGATAGTCCTAGGTGAGGGTCCTGAGTGAGGGTGGAGTAAAGATGGGGAGGATGAAGGGCAGTGGGAGTCAGGGTACCTGCTTAAACCTGGGTCCTTTGCACATGTTTGGTTGCCCAGGCCCCAGAGTACCCCCAAGAAGGCCCTGTACCTCACCTGTTTCCAGGACCAAGGTCTCCCTAAGACTTTTTCCTGGAGTCCCCAAAGGTGACACTACCTCCGAGGGCCAGAAGGGGCTTCAGAGTCCCCTCAAACTTCTTCTCCCTGAGCTGGAGGAGCTCAGAGCCAGCCATTACACCTGTCTTATCAATGTCTAATCCCTTGGTCTTCTGGGCCTGGGGGCCAGGGAGGTGGGTGACGCCCCCTCAGAGGGTCCCCCTCTCCTGGTCCATGGCAGGCTGCCTTCCCCACCCCGCTGGGGTCTGTACATGCTACCGAGGAGGCAGTGGGGGGTGTGGGGAAGGGGCGCCTGGCAGCAGTGCAGGGTGGGGGCGTAGGCAGGGGCTGGCCCAGGCCGCTGGGTTACCTTCTTGGTGCACTGTCTAACGGTGCTGATTAGCTCCGAGATAACCATGTCCACACACTTGAGACACGGTTCTCGGATCTTCTTCACCTGCTTTTTCACAATGGTCTCAAAGGCCATATCTGGGGTGAACAGCCCCGTTCTGAATGCCCAGAGCGGGAGAAGGGCACAGTGTCACAGGCTGGCTCTTGCCAGGAGTGCCAGGCCAGGGCCCCTCCCCGAGCCCCTGAGCTCCACCCACAGGGTCCTCCCACTACCCCTCTCTGGGCTTCAGTGTCCCCATCTGTAAAATGGGTGGAAGGTATTCTAATGAGGGGCTTTCAGTCTATGTTCTTTGGGACTAGAAAAAGTCTGCTTGTGTCTGTTTTATATGTCATGCTTTCACTTAGGATTCTGTTCGTACAAAGGGTTCTATGGCCAGAAATGGTTTGAAAATTGCCAGACTGGTTCTCCTTAGGGGCCTTTCCAGGAATAGAGCAATTTATTTTAAGAGCAGGAGAGAGATTTTTTTTTTCCTGTGTTTTGGCCAGCGCGGTTATCAGCATGCAAATTCCATGCCAAACCTTGGAATGGAACCTGCATGAAAGCAAGGACAGTTTGATCTTGTTTATTGCCTGGCACATAGTAGGTGCCTTAAAATTTTTTGTTGACTAGATTTGTTGATAGGGTTGCTATGAGTTGGAATCAACTCGACGACAACGGGTTTGGTTTTTGGTTTAGATTTGCTGAACGAACATAGTGGAAATTTGGATCCCTGAAAGGGGTCTAAGCTTTTAAGGAACAAAGTCTTACTTCCCAATCCACCTTTCTGATCCACAGGCCTTGGGGTTGGCTGGAAGGAGGGAAGTGGTGTGAAATGGTATCAACTTCAGGCTAATGGGCATATGGGAGGGTCTGGAGAGTTGAGTGGACTTGCTCCTTGGTGACATCACAAAGGAATATAGACCAATACCTATACACTCTGCCCCAGGTCCCACCCAGTGGTTTGGGCAGCTTTGCTCTCCCACCTGGGTAGGACTGGGTGGAGCACTCACCCTGGGGATGGGCAGGGAGTTCAGCCCCAGTGCGTGCCTCCCTTGCAACTCTGCCCTGGGCTCTGCCCACATGGTCCAGCCTCTAGGCCTTGCTCCCAGGGACAGAAAAGGAAGGTGGCAGGCTGCAGGAAGAAGGTGACCCAAGCCTCCCATCCACCACTGCCAGCTGGGTCCTATCAAAATGGGAGCCAGAAAGTCAGGGTTCAGGGGATTGGGGACCAGCCTTCTAGGGCCCTCCTAAGGGAGGCCCCCTTCATCACTCCTTGTGCCTCTTAGCTAGACCCCCTTTCCTTCTAGGGTTCAGCTCCCCTTCCCAGTCCCAATACATGCCTAATGCCATGGATATTCTTGATGGCATAGCTGATCTCCCTTCGGAGTTCCTTCTCATCAAACTCCATCTGTGTGGGAGAGCAGAGAGATGGCTGGTCAAAGCCTGTCACTGATACTTGGGAGGTCATGATAGGACCTGTCCCAGGGCTGGGAATCAGGGATTCTAATGGGTTCAGCAAAGGTGAGAGAGAGAGAGACTCTCTCCTGCCGGGGAGTGTCCTAAGTCCTCTTGCCCCTGGGAATGCTGGGAGTCAGGGAGCCTGCCCTACCTTAACCAGCTCAAATGGAAAGCGCTCATGGAAGATCCTGTTGATGCGAGCTCCCCCGGACAGTTCATAGGTGTCTATCTGGTCTCCTGAGCCCTCGATGCGCTTCTCAAAGTCCACAGCAAACTGCTGGACCATCCTGGGGGGAGAGTGAAGTGGCCTGAGGGGGCAGAAGCAGCCCGTGGAGGGAGACTTGGGAGAGCCCCATGCTGAGGACGGTGCTGAGATGTGTGTATGTGGAAGTCTCTCAATGACCGGGAGTTGGGGGTTGGGGAGGGCCTCACTGCAGCAGTGCCTTGGTCTTGCGCGCTGGGTCATCAGGACGGAAGTTCTTGTACTCATCCACCTCCTTTTCAATGGACAGCAGCTGGCTCTGCAGCTTGTTCCGAAGGCCCGGCAGCGTGTCCCGGATGTGGTTTGTCAGTTGCTGGGAGTGAGGGCAAGGAAAGAGTTAAGGCCAGGGTCACAGACCCAGATGGCCACAGGGCCAAGCAGGAACAGGGATGCCAGGGGCTTATGTGGATATGGTGAGGTAGAAAGCTATAGGGAGCAGCTGCAGCCCTGCCCTCTGCTGCCCTGCCGTCCCAGAAAGAAAGCTGCCTGAGGGCAGGGCCCGGCACACAGTAGGTGCTCAGCAGTGGATATTAATTGAATTAATGGCTGAATAACATCATTTTCAACAGAAGCCAGAAATCTGAATTTTTATGTGAAATTACCTGATTTTTAACTGATTTAGTGTTTTTTTAGACATTATGAGGGCCAAACCAAACGCATCTGTAGGGGGATGGCTGGAGGGTTGTCCCTCTGCAACCTGAATTAAGGCCTCCCTTAAGGTAATTCTCAGGTTTTGGTTCTCACTCTGGCTACGCCCTCACACACAGCACCTCCCTGAATCTTCACAACGACCCCATGAAACAAGTACTGTATTTTCACCATTTTACAAATGCAGAAATAGAGGCCCAGAGAGCTGGAGAGGGTGTCTTAGTGGTGAGTAACAAACTTGGGACTGAAACCCAGGTCTGTAGCCTCCTTCTGTAGAAGTGAGCTCTGTAGTCCTCACTTCTGCCCCTATGCCACACTATGCTCCCCACTACTTCTCTCTTCTCCACACACGTACACACAAAAGCCTTAGTGCTGGAAGCCCTATTCCAAATGGAGAAATATCCTAGGGAAACCCCTGGGATTGCCCTTCTCAGTCTCTGGATCAGCCTGTCCTCAGTTCAGAGGGGACCAAGGTCTTCAGCCGAGAACACTTAAATCCTTGTCCCCAAACCCAAACCCTTGTCGATGCCACTCTTCACAGAAGGTCTTGGTCTTCCCTACATCCTGAAGTGGGGGGGGGGGGGAGGAAGATCCAGGGCTCCCATACCAGGTCACATGCAGGGAAAGGTCAGCAAAGCAAAGCCCTGACTGTGTGAATACAGGCAAGTTGCTTTGCTTTCCTGGGTCTCAGTTTGTTTATCTGCACGATGGGAATGCTAACTAACTTCTGTTGGCTGCTCTCACAAAACACATTCAAATTATTCTGTTCTCCTGCTGGTTCCCCCAGGCCCTACCTCACCTGGCCTGGAGCGCCTACCTGGTTGAGGATCTTCTGCAGGTAGGGCGTGCCCATGCGGTCAGCCAAGTGGCGGTAGGATGGGTGGGAAAGGAAAAACTTGCGCTCAGCAGCCAAAGCAGCCGTGATGTCCTTTTTGCCATCGATGTCCTTCTGGCTCCGGTTCACCACCCCAATGTAGCCTGTGGACCGGGTCAAGGTCAGGGGCAACCAGCCTTGCCAAGGCCGTAGGGAATAGTGGAGTGGGTCACGCAGGGCCTGCCTACCTCTGCGCAGGGGGAGTAGCTTGTTCTCCAGCACGTCGCGGGCATCTGTGCCCTCATCCATCAAGTCCAGCTTGGTGATGACCCCAATGGTGCGCTGACCTGGGTGGAGGAAAGAGGAGGGTCAGCCACACCTGTGCTTGCTCTCACACACAAGACTGCACACATCCCACTCCAATCCCACTTCCACCACCCCTGTTCACCCCATCTCCCTCCCTGCCCTGCCTACTCCCTTACCTCCCAGCCTCTACTTTTCCCCCTCATGCATTCTCCCCAGAGTACCGAAAATGATTTTTAAAGGCATGAATCTGATCCCTTCACTATTTTGCTTAGACCTTCCAGTAGCTCCTTCTTATGCCCAGAGCCTTGACATCCGCTGCCAGGTGGGAACGTACCCTGGGGGTCCACCTCTTTGGCGATCTTGAGGGCATCGGAGTTGGCCAGGTCGGAATTGGCGGGCGACACGGCCAGGATGAGGCAGTTCTCTTTGGTGACGAACTGCATGAGCATGTCCCGGATCTGGAACTCGATGTCGGGAGGTTGGTCCCCCACCGGGACCTTGGTCATTCCGGGCAAGTCCACCAGGGTCAGGTTCAGCACTGGACAGGGCAGCGACAGAGAGGGCTCAAGGCGAGGGGAGTGGCCGTGGGTGGGCGGAGGTAAGGATTAAAGCCGGACTTAGAGAGGATCCGACTGGGAGCCTGGTCGTAGGTGGGCAGAGCCGGCTTGGCTAAAGCAGTAGCCCGTTGGAGGCGTGGACATAGGTGGGAGGAGTCATCACAGGGTGGAGCTTGGGTAGGATAGCACAGGGGAGGGGTTACTGTGGGGCGGAATCTGCTGGAGCCCAGTATGCGTAAAGACGCGTCAGCAAAGGGGCGGAGCCAAGAAAATTGTTCCAAGGGGCGGGGCTAAGTGAGGGCTCAAGGAGGTTGGGGCGGGGCCAGGTCTCCCTACCTTGCGGCGAGTAGACGCGGAGGTTGATGGGCACCGGTGAAATGCCTTTGTTGGTGCCAGTGACCCGGTCCGTCTCAGCCTCGATCTCCAGTCGCACGTCCTCGAAGTCGGTGAATTTCTTACCCTTGCAGTGCAGGAACTCGGCGTATTCTGCCCCAAAAGCGGGCAGGGGAAGAGAGCAGGCATCATAGCACAGAACCCCACCTGAGTTCCACCCCATCAGAAACAGACATCCTGGACGCACACCCCAAACACTGCCTACTCCTCCCTCCCGCACAACAACAACACGTCTCCTTTATGTATTTTCATCCCCATCGTCCAGATGTTGCCCAAAGACGGGAAGCCCTTCTCAGGAGTCACACAGCAAGCAAGTTCAGCGAGCTCAGGCGGAGCTGCTGGTGGGCGAGGGCACGTACCTGTGGTAGCATTGACCAACTGCAGGACCAGGGGACGGCGGGTGACAATGCCAGATCCTCGAGGCAGAAAGTCCCTGCAGTGAGTTGGGGGCCAGAGGGAGATCAAGGTCTGAGAGGGCTCCCTCTGTCCCAGGCACACCTGTCCTGCCACTGGGAGCTCCAAAGCTCCCCAAAAGTGCTGGCCCCATCCTTCACCTTAGCCCAAGGGCTTCAGGAGGGTGGCAGCTGAGAAAGGTGGAAAGACCTCCAACTTCACTGGGCTACAGAATTTATGCATCTGAGCTGCCAAGAGACAAGACCAACACCTCCCCACATCTCTCTCAGACATGCCCTGTGTTGGTTCTGAGCCCGCAGGAAGTCCCTACCCCAACTTGGCCACTGCCATTCAGCCCAAGAGAAACTGAGGCATGTGGTGGCCCCATGTCTACGCGTCCAGTAGCCAAAAAGACAGAGCAGGAGAAAAATGTAGAACAAAAAACCAAATTCACAAAAAAGACTAGACTTACTGGCCTGACAGAGACTGGAGGAACCCCCGAGACTATGGCCCTAAGACACCCCTCTGACCTGGAACTGAAGCCATTCCCAGAGACTACCTTCCAGTCAAACTATAGACAAGCCCATAAAATAAATAATAACACCCAAGAGGAATGTGCTTCTTAGAACAATCAATTAATACATATGAGATCAAAAGGGCAATATTTGCCCAAAAGCAAAGGTGAGAAGGCAGGAAGCGGTAGAAAATTAGGACCAAGGAAACGGGGAAACCACGGTGGAAATGGGGAGAGTGCTGACACACTGTGGGGAATGAAACCCAGGCCATGAAACACTTTATGTACAAACTATCGAATGGAAATCTAATTTGCTGTGTAAACTTTCATCTAATGCACAATTAAAAATAAAAAGGAAACACAGCTGCACCTCTTCCCTTCCCTTCCACTGTGGGGAAGGGCGGCATCTCACTTCCCCTCCCCAGGCCCCATATGGCTGGGACTGAGGACACAGGGGGTGGGGAGAGGAAGGTGGCAAAGCAAAGCACTCATGCTTCTGAAGTGTCTACTGTGTGCCAGGAGATTTGTGGACAATATCTTATGGACTCCATATAGTAGCCCAATGAGGTAGGTGCTGTTATTACCCTCATTTTATCCATGAGGAAAACTGAGACTCAGAGACATTTAAGTTGCACAGCCAGTATCTAGCAGAGCAGGCCCTGGGCCCTGGTCTGTTTGACGTAGTGCAAGCTCCCTGCCCTTCAGCCCCCCTGCTTCCCTCTGAGGGATTGGACTGAGGGATCCCAAAGGCATCCCTTGCCCCCAGGCCTGACAATCTATACCTCAGACATCTGCTTGTGCTGATGTCAGCCTCAGCCTCAGCCGTCCTTTTGGCTGACTCTTTGGGGTTTGGGTTCTCTGTCCTGTCAGCTCTTCTCATCCCCCCTCCACCCCCAACCCCACCCAGGCTGTCATAATCATAAGGGTGGAGGCATATCCAGGGATCAGGCTGGCAGAATCAGAAGTCACAGTGTCCTCAGGACCCAGGAAAGGGGAAGCAAGTCAGAGCCCAAGTGGCCCCAGAGATCCAGCCAGTCATCTTGTTCATGGAGAGGCACACAGAGGCCCAGGAGGGGAATGGACATGCTCAAACTCACACTGAGGCTTGGGCAGAACTGGGGCCAGAACCCAGGTCTCCTGACCCCAGCCCAGATTCTGACCCTCGCCTCACAAAGCTTCCTGCATCCCAGGCGCAGAGGATCCTGGAGACAACAGACTAGGCCCAGGACTCCTAGGTTCAAGGCCACCTCTCAGGATCTGGGGAGGTCTCTTCTGACCCCTGTCCTCATCTTGCCCCACTTTTGGGAAGAGCAGAGGCTGCTGGGAGGAATCACGGGGATTTCAGGCTGGAGCTGAGGGAGCCACTCTAAAGGCGAAGGGGGAGGATGATATAGTCTGCATTTATTAATCGCTTTTTAGGTGTCAGGTAAGCACTATTCATTCTTGCAAGACTGTGAGCTTTAGGTGAGCAGGAATTGCATCTTTCTGTCCACCTCTGTATGCCAGTGCCCAGCACAGGGCTTAGCACACAGGAGGTGCTCAATAAATTAAATCCCCAAGTTGTCAAAACTGTGCTCTGATATGGCAATTATTACCCCCATTTTACAGATGAAGAAACAGGCTCAGAGGGGTGAGGTGACTTGCCCAAGATCACCCAACTAGGAATGACTGAGCTGGTATTCAAACCTGAGTATCTGTTGGACTCAAGAGCCTCAGGAAGTTCCCATCAAACTGTGCCGCCCTCTAAAACCAAGGAGCCAGACTTGGCTTTTTATGTAATTCAATTACATTCAGTCTAGGACATATTTGGGAGCAGCTGCTGGGTGCCAGGCCCTGTGCTGGGCCTTGAGTATAGGAGATGAGTCAGACAGTCCCCCACCCCAAGGAGCTCACTGTGTGGTGGGAGAGGCAGACAGTAAACAGATAATGCAATGCAATGTGACATGTGCTAGAAAGGAGGTGTACCAGGCAGCACAGAGAAGGAGGTGATTAACTAGGGGATGGGAGATTAGAGGGACTTCCTGCCTCTTCGTCCTATCCTTTATTCACTGACTTCTTTGGGTAAGTGACCTCCAGTTTTAGGGGTCTGCCCAGGACTGTGGAGATAGGACATTTGGTCTCACCGGGGTGGAGGTGGAGGCCTAGGGTCCACCCCTCTTCCCTACTAGCTTCTCATCCAGCAATATCATGGCAACTGCTGTTGCCATGGAGACTGCAGGAGGGGTGGGGAAAGATGGGACTCCCCATAGAGAGGCCCCCCACGTGAAGACATGGACCTTCCCTGGAGCTCCTTCCTGACAGACCTCCCCCAGTGTAGATGGGCCCACTCAGCCATGTGGGCCTGAAGGGGCAGGGACTCTGAGCTGCTGCATAGAGGGGTGGGGAGCCTGGGGTGGTAGGTGGTGGGTGGTTAGGGGCCTGGGCCAGCCTGCCCCAAGTCGCTGCCTCCTGGGGCTATTTAAAGAACAAGCAGCTTATGGGAAGCAGAGATTAGAGGGCAGGGCCATGACTGGGGGAAGAGCGTCAGTGTGGGGAAGGTGGTGCAGGGTGGGGAGAGGCCCCACCTTTGCCATGGCCCTCACATGGCCTGCATCAGAATTCCCTGGGCAGTTTGTTAAAATGTACATTCCTCAGACATACTGGGGTGGACTCCTGAGGGTGGGATAGGAGGGGCAGAATCTGAATTTTAAACCCGATCTCCAGGTGATTTTCATGTTCCCTTTCAAGTCTAAGGAATACTGGTTTAGTGGTTAGGAGGCAGAGGTCCTGGGTTTGAATTTTGCAGCTCCCTTGTCCCAGCCCAGTGCCCCTAGGCAAGTGGCTTCACACTCTGGACCTCAAAGTCCTCAGCTATAAACAGGACATTCTCTACAAGCACATGCGGCTGTGGGAGGATTCGTGGGGTCTTTTCATGGAAAGAGTTTAGCCCATGCCTAGTACATAGTAGGTGCTCAGTAGCTCAAGGGTGCTGCCAAGCAGTGACTCTTGTTCTCAGCCTTCTCCCTAGAAGGACCCTCCCAAATCTCAGCAAGGGAATCCTAAACCTTACAGACCCTTCCACCTAACCTCCTCCAGGCCTTGAACTGAATCTATGAAATGATAGGTGGAAATGATGGAAATCAAGGAGAAGCTTGTAGCGACCATCTCATTCCACCATCATTGTCCAGAGGGTGGGACCAAGGCCCAGAGAGGGGCAGGGAGCTGTGAGGCCACACAGCGATGAGAGAGGTGGCTGAGATGGGACCAGGACCCTGGAGGCCTGCTCTCCAGCCCCACGCTTAGACAGGGAAGAGGACCACTTGGTTTCCACATGTGGACTGTGAGCTGCTTGCTCACTGCTGGATCCCCATGCCCAGCACAGGGCTGGAATGTAGTAGGTGCTCAGGCAATACTCCTGGAGGAGCTGATCATGCTCAGCATCTCCATAGCTCTTTCCTTTCACCTGGACACACTCCCCCACACATTCTGTTAACCAGCCTCCTGGGCATCTCTCCAGCTGAGATGCAGCCACTTAGGCCTCCAGCCAGGGCCGCCCCCTGCATCTCCCATTCCAGCTCCTGGTTAGGCTGAGGGAGGACAGCACAGGTGCCCTGAGAGAAGTGTGCTGGGCCCACCAGCCGAGGTGGCTGTGTGCTGTGCCCCAGCGTGGGAGGGTGGATGGTGGCACGCCAGCTCTCACCATTCATTTTGGGCAGATGGTGGTTTCCCCGGGAGGCCTTGCCTTGCCATCTGCAGAGTCGCCTTCAAACCTGAAGTACAGGGAGGATGAAATAAACACCTCCCGGGATCTCAAAACGCCACACACCTCCTATTGGAATTGGCATTGTCACCCCCAGAGGGGTCTGGAGAAACTGTACCAAGAAGGTCTGAAGAGACTCCCCCTCCTACTCTAGGACCTGAGATCTGGGACTGAGCTCAGGGACCCTGATTCCCAGGCCCTGGTGAATGCAAAGGACGCCCAGAGAGTAGCATGCTTGGTCTGATGTGTCCCTGGTGGTGGTCCTTCTTATAATTCCCCTGTTTCCTGGGCTCTGATGTTGGATAGCCTCGGCGCTGAATCTCAGAAGAACTGCCACTTAGGAGCTGTGTGGCTGTGGACAAATGGCCATACCTCTCTGAACCTAGGTTTCCACAGCGGTAAAATGGGTTGCCATGAGACTTACATAAACGAACGCAGGATTATAAACCATAAGGACAACTTGTTGAGCTTGCTGAGAACACAGGCTGGGCCTCACAATCAGGACAGCAGATGGTGCAGCAGGGAGGAAGTTGGAAGGTGGGTCTCCTGGAGGCTGGCTGGCAGAGTGAGGGTGGGCCAGGTTATTTCCAGCCAAATCTTGCCTCTGGGGGTGGAAGGCAAGAGGGCTGGGTGGGCTCTGAGGTGCCCTTGAAGTGGGGCGCTGGGGCAGGGGCAGGGGCAGGGGCGGGCTATGCCAAGAAATACAGCTGGGAGGAGGTAAGGCTGCCTCCAGACAACAAGTCCCTGTCTGTTCCCGCTGACCCGGGAGGCCCTGGGTGTGCCCACCTCACACAGCTCATGAATTTCAAGCTGCGTTTTGAACATTTCAGGGCAGATCTAGCCTTGGCTTTCTCTGATGTTCTGATGATCCTGAGTACAGGGACTGCACGGATCCTGCTTACCACCACGTCCCCAGCACCCAGCACGGAGCTGGCACGTTCACCAAATGAATGATTTGGAGATGAGCTCTTGCACGTTTCCCACCATCACCCTCATTGCACACTCTCAACTGCGGCACAGAAAGGGGAAGACTCTTGCCCAAGGTCACGGTGCAAATTGGTGATGGGGTAGGACTGGTACCCAGGGCTCTGGATTCTAGAAAACCTATTATCTTTCCTTCCTTCCTATCCTTCCATCTTTCCTTTCTTCCTTCTTTCCCTCCTTCCTTCCTTCTTTCGTTCTTCTTTCTTTATCTCTCTCAAGTGTTGATGATTTTATATTTTCAAAATGGAAATAGATTTCTCTTTTGCCCCCAATTTTAAAAATCATATGTTCTCTATTTGAAAAAGAATTTCAGAAAATACATAAAATAGTTTACAAATAAAAACCAGCCACCATTCCAACACCTGAGGATAACCATAGTTATCGCTGTTGTTAGTTGCTATTGAGTCGATTCTGACTCATGGAGACCCCCTGTCTGCAGAGTAGAACTGCTCCAAAGGGTTTTCAAGGCTATGATCTTTTGGAGGCAGATCGCCAGGCCTGTTTCCTGAGGTGCCTCTCGGTGGGTTCGAACCCCCAACCTTTCGGCTAGTAGGTGAGCGATTAACAATTTGCACCACCTAGCTATAGTATACATTTCATTATTGTATAATAATAATGATTAACACTGATAGGTCGTTGCTGTTTGCCAGGGACTCTGCCAGGGACTTTAAATCTGCATGATCATGAGGTTTCTTCAGGGTGATGGAAATATTCTAAAATTGGATTGTGATGATGGTTGCACAACTCTAAATTTACTAAAAATCATTGAACTGTACACTTAAAAAGGGTAGCTTTTATGGCACATAAATTGAACCTCAATAAAGCTGTTTCTGGAGCCCTGGTGGCGCAGTGGTTAAGAGCTTGGCTGCTAACCAAAAGGTCAGCCATTCAAATCTACCAGCCACTCCTTGGAAACCCTATGGGGCAGTTCTACTCTGTCCTATATGGTCACTATGAGTTGGAATCAACTCAACAGCAATGGGTTTGGGTTTTGGTTTTTTAAAGCTATTTTTAAAATCTGCATCATCTCAATTACCTTCACAATGTTGTGTGAGATCAGTGCAAACAGTTTCCCTGTCTTACAGGGGAAGAAACTTAGGCTCAGATAGACGAAGTCACATGCCCACACACCTGTCCACACATGCACTGGGTTCCTACCACACTTTGGTAGCTGCTGGACATTTTCCAAGTCATGCAATATGGAACTACTTCTGGATCTGTATTTCTTATCACAGCAGCTTGATGCCAAGGCATCCCAGCTCTACTACCAACTTATTTCCCTGCTCTGAGCCTCAGTTTCCCTATCAATGAAATGGAGCGCAGTCCAGCAGCTCCCTCCCAGGGCCTTTGAGGGGATCCCCTGACATTCTAGCTGCAGCAAGGCCTGGCCCAGCACTAACAGAGGACATCCAGTGGTGGTGCTTGGTCCCTGAGCACTCGCCATGTGCTAGGTGCTTTGTGTGTGCTATAGCATTGTGTTCTCTCGAATTCAGGACTCAGGTTAGGGGTAGGCATGCATTCACCTACTGAGATTTTACTCCCTGTCCTGGCTGGTGGCCTCCTTCCCCTGTGCTAAGACCAGATGCATCTGAGCCAGAGTGATAAAAGAATAATGCAGTAATAAATAGAAGAGATGTAACCATGGTTGGAGTGGCTGTCGGTTACCAGGAGCTCTCAGCCCAATGTATCGGGCCTCTTTCTCTCTCTACAGCCCCTCATCCTGGGAGAAAACTGAGCCCTAGCCCACACACTGAGGTTGGGTCATGGGAGGAGAGGGTAGTCAGGGAAGGCACCCTGAAGGTGTTGGCTGATGTGAGACTTGGAGGATGAACCAAGTAGGAAGACACAGGCTGGGTGAAGAGCTTTCCAGGCAAAGAGAGCAGCACCCCAGGAGAGTGAGAGAGAAGGCACGGCCAATTTTTTCCATGAACTGCAAGATATTCAGCCTAGCTGAAGAGTGGACTAGGAAGGAGTAGCTGGAGGGAAACAGGGTTGGGTCGTGCAGGCCTCAGGGGCCCAACTCAGGAGCAGGTGTTCTGTTTTGAGAGCAGGAGAGCCAAGGAGGGCTCCAGGCGGAGGAGGTGAGATTGGGAGGTTAGAAACCCAACTGATTTTTTTTTTTTTATTGTGCTTTAGGTGAAGGTTTACAGAGCAAATTAGTTTCCCATTCAATAGTTTATACACAAATTGTTCCATGATATTGGTTGCAATCACCGCAATGCGTCAGCACTCTCCCAATTACCACCCTGAGCTCCCCGTTTCCATTCACCCTGTTTTCCTGCCCCTTCCTGCCTTCTCATCTTTGCTTTTGGGCACTTGTTGCCCTTTTGGTCTCATATTGATGGTTGTTCTAAGGAGCACTTTCCTCACGGGTGTTACTGTTTATTTCATAGGCCTGTCTGTTACTTGACTGAAAGGTGATCTCCAGGAATGGCTTCGGTTCCCAGTTAGAAGAGTGTCTAAGGGGGTTCCTCCAGTCTCTCTTGGATCAGTAAATTTGTTCTTTTTTACAGATTTGAATTTTGTTCCACATTTTTTTCCCACTTTAACCGGGACCTTCTATTGTGATCCTGGTCAGAGCAGTTGGTAGTGGTAGCCGGGCACCATCTAGTTCTGGTCTCAGGCTGGTGAGGCTGTGGTTCCTACGGTCTGTTAGTCCTTTGGGCTAATTACTTCCTTGAGTCTTTGGTTTTCTTCATTCTCCTTTGTTCCGGGTGGAAAGAGATCAATAGTTGTATCTTGGATGGCCGCTTGCAAGCTTTTAAGACCCCAGTTGCTACTTACCTAAGCAGGATGTAGAACATTGTCTTTATGAACTATGTTATGCCAATTGACCTAGGTGTCCCACAAGACTATGGTCCTTAGCCTTCAAGCCCAGTAACTCAGTCCCACGAGGTGTTTGGTTGTGTCTAGGATGTTTCCATGACTGTGGCCCCTGTGTGCTCTATTATATATATGAATATACATGCAGGACAAATATGTATGTAGAAATATCCATGGCCAACTGATTTTTGAGTGTTGATCTTGTAAGCTGTCAGGTGGAGAATGGACTGGGGGCCTGAGAGAGAAGGCTGCCCCAGTTGCTAAGATAAAAGTGATGGCAGCAGAGATGGAGAGAGGTGGGTGGACTGGGGGGGGGGGTGGAATCTACAGGGCTTGGGGACTGAACTGGGTGGATGAGGGAGGGGTGGAGGTTGATCCCAGGGCCCCTGGCCAGGGCACTGGGAAGGTGCCATTTAGAAGACTGTCTTGAACACCTTCCAAGCCCAATACTCCACATTTTCCTGTTGCCTCTAGCAATTCCAAATTGCTAGGACTCCCTTCTCTGAATCGTTCTTGTTCCTTTAGCCAGATTTCTGTCCAGGGAGAGGGTGGGAGTGCCAGAGAGATGGATTAGGGAGAAGAGATGAGGAGAAACTGGGTGTGTGGGTGCGCTTGTGCACATGGGTAGGGGGTGAAAAGGACGGACAAACACATGGAAAGGCCTGGCCTGGAGGCAGGAGGCCTGGTGCCAGTTCCTGCCCTGCCTCTAATTCAACTGTTGTATAACTTCAGGCATATCCCTCACCCTCTCTGTGCCATTTTTCCATCCTAATAGCAGAGATGATAGTCTCTGCTCCTCCTGCTAACAGGTTGTTGGTTCCCAAAAGACAACAATCGGTATTGTCCTCAGAGCTGGGGAACTAGCCCCCCATTTTAGGGGCCACTCTCTGGCCCTCTTCAAGGCTTGCCCTCTCCATGGGGCAAGAGGTCCCTGAGGGCAAAGTGAAGGTGCCCAGCTGGAGTCTGAGCACGCCTCTTAGACCACACTCAGTTACCCTAGAATTCCCTCTCAAGCAGTCCCAAGCCCACCTCCAGGGTCTGCTCCTCTAAGGGCTGACCTTAACGCTGTGGTAGGGGGGCAGCAGCCCTAGGCCTGAGGGGATCTTCCATTGGGGTGTGGGTAGAGCTGCGATGTGAGGGCTGGGTGTCCATGTGTGAGCTTAGGAGGGGCGTGGGATGGAGTGAGAAGAGATGAGGCAGCCTGGGGAGAGGGACCACCTGTCTCCACGCCTCTACATCCCATCATAGAACTCTGAGGAGTTTGAACTCTAAATTCAAACTCAGCCTGCCAGATTTGTTATAAAGGTGTGTTTGTCAAGGTAGGAGGGCAGAATGTATTGTACTTAGCAATTCCTTAACTGGATTTATAACTGGAATATTTAGACACATGGCATTTGAGCCTCCATTTTGGCTTTTGCTCCACGCCCGATAACCCTGTGCCCATAACTGGCTTCCTACATCCCTGCCTTGCCTGGTCCCTTCGCCCCCTTTCCGCCCCCAGGGTTCCAACCCTCTGACCCTAGCCAAGGTCCAGGAAACTTGACTCTCCTGGCGCCAGGATCAGATGCTGTCTGCTGGGCTCACTTTTCATTCCCTGTTCTTTTGGGCCACTGGTTGGGGCAGGGAGTTGGGATGTCCTCTGGCCAAGGAGTGGGCACATGTCCATGGTGGGCTCCACAGGCAGCGTGTGCTTAGCAAGTGGCAGGTGCGTGTTCTAAGCATGTAGAGGCCAAAGCAGAGTATGGCTGTCCTGCAGTAACACAATTTCTCTGCAGGGATGTGGAGAGAGGCTTCTAATGGGCCATCTCCCACCCTGCCACCTTCTCAGTCTCAACTCCAGCCTTGCTCCTCATCCAGCGTGGTCCAGCCACACTACCCTTCAGCCAGGTTCTCAAACCCACTGGGTTCCTTAGCACATCTTGGGTCTTTGCTCAAGCTGGGCCCTCCACCTGAAGTGCCTTCCCAATTCCTTTTCTTGCTCAGGTGCAGCCTTAAATGTCACCATCTCAGGAGGCCTTATCTGACCCCAGACTCCCTTCCTTTTTTTTTAAATTTTATTTTGTTGTTGTTGAGAATATACACAGCAAAACATACACCAATTCAACTGTTGCTATATGTACAATTCGGTGACATTGATTATATTCTTCAAGTTGTACAACTGTTCTCATCCTCCTTTTCCGAATTGTTCCTCACCTATTAACATAAACTCACTGCCCCCTAAGGTTCCTATCTAATCTTTCTAGTTGCTGTTGTCAGTTTGATCCCATATATATAGTTCTTAAAAGAGCGTAATGCTCAAGGCAGACATTTTTTACTGGTTGAGCAAAACTATTGCTTGGTTTTGAGAAGATTTCAGGGGATATTTTTGGTTTAAGTTTTAAAGATTATCTCAGGGTAATAGTTTCAGGGATTCATTCAGCCCCCTTGGCTCCAGAAAGTCTGGAGTCAATCAGAATTTGAAATTCTGTTCTACATTTTCCCCCTTTTGATCAAGATTCTTTTGATCAGTAATGGTAGCTGGGCACCATCCAGTTCTTCTGTCCCTTCCTTTCAATATCAGGCTCCTTGCACTCTTCTTCAAAATACATAACAAATTAGCCCTTTGTGTGATTTAACATCTATCTGACCTGGTCAGGAGGGAGTCTCCTGGGGGCAGGGATGTGTCTCTCTTGTTTACTGCTGTATCCCCAGAGCCTGGCACCAATAAGTAAGTGCCAAATAAATTTTAGTTCCCTCCAATAAGTAAGTGCCAAATAAATGTTAGGTCCCTCCTCCCTCTTCATGTCAGTGACCCTTTGCCTAGGATGTCTCCATTATCCCCTAATCCTACTTGGCCTCAGTCTCCAAATTTGGGAAATGGGACGGCTCAGATGTATCCCAAATAAAGGGTTCAGAGGAAGAGACAGAACTTAATAGCAGGGAGTGGGCTGTCTCCCATGTCAGGCTGGGTCTGATAAACAGAAGAGTTCTCAGAGGCTAGATAGAGACCAGCACCAAACCCATGCTGGGATGAGAAGGAGAAGGAAAGGTAAGGGGGATAGATGAGAGGCCAGGAGCCTGAGCTGGGGGGTAGGCAGAGTCATTGGGGAAACCCAAAACTCTACCTCCCAGGCTGCACCGTGGACTACAGGCAGAGGCTCATTCACCAGGTCCCCTGCCACATTCTGGATGGAGAAGATACCCCATCCTCACCGTGTCCCACCTCCCTGCCTGCACCATCCCAAAGTGCTCACCTGCCTATGCCCAGGCAGGAATAGAACTGGCATGTCCTTATGCCAGGCTCTCCTGGAGTGCTTCCCGGGCATTATCTCAATGCTTACCACAATCCCATGAGAGAGGTGCTATTACTATCCCCATTTTACAGATGAGGACATAGCAGCTGAGCAGGGTTTAAGAAACATGCCCAAGGTCACTCAGCTTGTAAGCAGCAGAGCTGGGCTTCAAATCCAGATCCAATGCCAGAGCTCAAGCTCTTGACCTCTCTGCCACATTCCTACTGACCTTGGCCTCCACCCAGGGACCAAGAGGGAAGGGAAGGTGGGCACTTCCCATTTTTGGCCTGCCTGGGCACCACAGCAAGTGCAGTCAGGGGAGCTGAAGCTTGGAAGCCTGTCCCAAGACAGCCTACTCCTCATCTTGTGTTTATGTGTTGGGGGCGTGTAGCCAGGGGCAGGCAAAGGGGAGCCAGAAGGCTAGAGGGTAGGCCCCTTGGGTCTGGGGAAATGCTGGAGTGTTCTGGGGCCCAAACACACTCCTCTGTCTACACTTGCTCCCAAGATGACCTCATCTACTCTCTTGGATTTAAATCCTACCTATATACCAAGGATTTCCAGATTTATATATCCAGCCCTGAGCTCTCAACTTGTATCACCAAAGTGCCCAGCTGACATCTCCACCTAAAAGTCCAACAGGCATACTAATTAGACTCAACATATTCAAAACCAAACTCCTACTCTTACTTTCCCTGTCCCTCAAACCTGCTCCTCCTGCTCTTTTCCCTGTCTCCATTAATGGCACTTCCATTTATCCAGTTGTTCTATCAAAGACCCAGAAGTCATCCTTGATTCCTCCCCTTCTTCACCCTCCACATTCCATTTACCATCAAGTCCTGTTGGATCTTCCTTCAAAATGTATCCTCCACCTCTTCTCCTCTCCACTGCTAATGCCCTGGTCTGGGCCTCTGTCACCTTTTGCCCCTGCAGCAGCCTTCTCACCAAGCTCCTGCCTCTTCTCTTGCCCTCCCCGCCGGCACTCCCCAGGTCACAGATTGGTTGGAATCAGCTTAAGTCATTCCACTACTTAAAAGCTTCCAACAATAATGAAAATAAGCCCAGGCTCCTCATCATGGTCTATGAAGCCTTGTAGATCTAGCCCCTGCCTACCTCACTGTTCCATCTCCCCATTGCTCACCAAACACCAGCCAGCCACAGTGGCTCCTTTCTGTTCTTCAAACACAAAATTCTTTCCTGCCCCAGGGCCTTTGCATTTGCTATAACCTCAGCCTGGAATGGTCCTTCTCTAGCTGGTCACACAGTTTCTTATCACATAGTTCCTTATCTCATTTTGGAAATCTCCTGTAGAGATCTTCTCTGATGTCCCTGTGAAAAGCACCTCTTCTCCAATTGGACCACATTCTCCAGTTGTCTTCGTCACCCGCCTGTGTTTACTATTTCTAAATCTTCCCCTCTGGAATGCAGAGCCCTTGTCTTTTCCACCAGAGAATCCCAAGTGCTGAGACCTTGTGGACACTCCATGAATATTTACTGAACGAACAACCCTCAGGTTTCCCCCTCTGTAAAAGGCGGACGAGGAAATAACACAGACCCAGACAAGTCCTAGCAGGTCCTGGGCAACCCCTGGGCACTTGCATTGCAGAGCTGACTGCAGGGTCCTCCTGGGTGCCTGGGAGCTCAGGCTGGCGTGGAGCAGTCTCTGCTTCCTCCGATGCATTTTCCACTTCCTCTCCATGGGGGATTGGCTCCCAGGATGACCCAGGAGGCAGAGCGGCTGTTACCATGCTCAACAGCCCCGGGGACCCAGCCCTAGACAGAGAGGTGGGAGGCCATGCGAGAGCAGGCAGGGTTGGCTGGGAGGGGATCCATTGAGCCTCAGTTTCCCTGCCTGTGCCCCAGCCCTGGCCTGCTCCCAGCTCTCATGAGGATCAAATAAAGCTTTTCTGCCCACTTCCTACCTCAGGCCAAGCCTTCCTCCTCTTCCTTGGTTTGCATTCCAGAGAATGGAGGAATTCCCTTCAGGGACCAGGGTAAAGGGCATTAGGGTGTGGAGGAAGGCAGCCAGAGAACCCGAGCCTCTTGTAGTAGAGCTCACACCTGCTGTGGCTGGGGCTGGCCTGCCCTCCTATCTGCTGGCATCTCTTCTGCTGGACAGTGAACTCCAAGAGGGCAGAGGCCAGGTCCATCCTGGCACACATAGGCTCACAATTCTAACTGACTGTCAACGCCTCCCTCCTACATGTTTACTAAAGGATTTTTACACTCTTGAACTCATTGGAGCCTCCTCTCTGGAAGGCAAGGCAAAAGCCATCAGTGTTCCCATCTCACAGATGGGGAAAACCGAGGCCCACACATATCTCCAGTGCCCAATGCCAAGTGCAGAGGCAAGATTAGGAACCTGTGCTTTGGGGTCTAACAAATGCTGCCCTTCCTGACCTTGAGCAAGGCATCTAACCTCCAGAGTGTCAGTTTCCTATTCTGTAAGATAGGTACCATGGTACCTCCCTCATGGTGCTGATGTGAGGCCATGCCTATGAAGAGCTCAGCTTGTTGTGGGGCACATGCAAGGGGCTCAGTAAGTGGGAGCTGAGGGTGCCAATTGTTCCCCTCTATGCCCCCTGTCTAGAGTACACAACCCTGGCACAGAGCAGACAGTCAGCAAATGTTCAATGGACACATGAATGAATGGATGAATGAATATAAAATGTCGGAATATGATGTGTACACTGTAAAGTGCTGGATGTCCATAAGTGACATTAGAAGCACCAAGGCCTCAGGGCTATGCTGTCTGCAGCATCTCCACCCCCCCGCCCCCGCCCCGCCGTGGAGTTTCAGGGAGGGGGCTCATCTGTGTGTCTGTCTCCTGTGTCTCTACAGCTCTGGGGTCACATGGGCGGGAGAGGGTTCTGCAGAGCTTGTCCCCCAAGAGACAGACAGCCTCCCCTCTGCTGACTAGATGGGCCCAGCCACCTTCACAGTGCCTTTCCAACAGCCCACAGATACATCGCTCCAGTTCAGTCGTCTCCCTCTCATCCTGAGGGCTGGCATTTGGGCTCTCCAGGTCATTTGGTGGCAGAAATGACCATCAAGATCAACTGCCCTTATTATGGATGGGAAAACTGAGGTTCAGAGAGGGCAAGTGACTTGCCTGAGATTTCACAGCAGAGCCTGATTTGGACCCAGAATGTCACCCCACAGAACTGCTGTCCCTCTGGGGGGAGGAGCCCTTGTCTCCCCCACCCCCGTCAGTCACTTCATTAGCCATGAAGGTCATTGGAAGAAAGCTAGGGTTTCTGAAGAAGGTGAGGGTGATGGGGGAGGAGGAGGTCAGTGTCCACTCTCCTGCCTCAGTCTGCCCAGCTCCCCAAACTGCCTGCAGCAGTGGGAGAGTGAACCATCCTCCCTCTCTCCCTGTCAGCACCAGAAAAGCCATCTCTTCCTCCCCTATCCTGGGGAAACCTGGAGAAGGCCGGTCACAACCCTACCTACTCCCCAACCCAGGACCCTTTGTCTTTGTAGTTGCCCCTCACTCCCCGCCACCTGGTCCTCCCAGGGCCTTGTGGGATCAGAGGCAGGAGAGGGATTAGGTTCTGCAAATGGCTCCCCCCATCCTGCCTCCCTGTCTTAGTCATCTCTGTCCTCTGCCCGCCTTCTCCCTCCATTGCAATCCCTCTGCCAGGCCAAGGGGAGACAGACGTTGACAGGCGCCCCTCAACCAGGCGCGGCGGCGGAGCCAGGGGCTGGCTGCTCCGAAAAGGATCAAAAGCGGGTTTTCTCTCCTCCTACCCCTCCATCCTTTCCTTCCTCAGCCCGCGCCTCCCCCTCCCCTGAGTTGCTGCGCACGGATGGCGGCCGGGAGCCGCAGAGGTGCGTGTGTGATGGGGGGAGACCGTGCCTGGCTTCTGATGCCCACGGGCCTATATCCTCCTCGAGGAGGTGTGGGGGCCAGGAATTCCCGTGGGGAAGGTGGTTGTCCTCCACAGAGCCTGGGGTGGGAGGCACTGCCCTGGGGGTGCTGCCCTCTCCAAGGGACTCCTACAGCAGAAGGGAGGCGCTGACTAATGCGGAGCCCCTTGGTGCCCATGGGAGGGGGGCTCTTTGCCAGGGTCTCCTGAAAGCCCTGTCTTCCCTAAAGGATGAGGCGGAGGAGGGGGGCGTGATACCATGGCCTGTGGCTTGACACGTTTGCCGACGAGCTGGGGGCGCTGCTGCCCCAGAGGGGCTCGGGTGCTAGTAGTGGGGGCAAGGGCCGCCTCCTTCTGACTGGGGGTGGGGGGCGCGCCGTCCGTGGGTGTAGGGCCGGGGGCTACGAGGTCGCGGCGCCGTCGGGGCAGGAGCAGGGATTCAGGGTGTCCGGGGGGCCAGTGTCCGCGCTCCAGGGCGCGCCGCTCTTACCTGCCTACGAAATTCTCGAGCACCGAGCTCTTGCCAGCGCTCTGGCCGCCCACCACGGCGATCTGCGGCAGGTCCAGGTCCGCGTTCTGGCCGATGGCGGAGAAGGCATCCTGCAGTCGGTTGACCAGCGGGATGAGGTCCTCCATGCCGCGGTTGCCCATGGCTGCGGCGGGCCCCGGGGGCTGCGATCCGGCAGTCGCGCCCGCTCCAGACTCCGGCTCCGGTTTCGCGGCTGCAGCCGCGCGTCCTGACTGCCTGCGCCTGGGGCCCCCCGCCCCTCGGGGATCCGAGAGGAGCGTCGCGGCTGGCCGCCGCCAGAGGGCGTACTCGGCCCATCGGGTCCGCCGTTGTGCGCAAGCGCAGCCCGGGGCACCATGGGGGCTGTAGTCTTCTCCTTCTGCGGCTTTTGGGGCGCTTTAGCTGTGTCTGGGGGGCGCGGATGCTGCGCGGAGAATGTCGTTCCTGGGAATGGGAGGGATCTCACCTTTAATACCAGGCCTTTTGGATCGTGGTCATGGCTGCCTCACTCCATCTTACAGATGGGGAAACTGAGGCCTGGAGAGATGATCTACCTCCTCCAAGGTCGGTCTCCTGACCGGAGCTCCACTTAGCCTCTCTGCTTCTGCCCTAGATTCTGACACTTACTCATCTCTGAAATGTCCCTTCTTGCCTCTGGCCTCAGTTTCCCTGTTTTTAGAAGGAAAAAAAGATGTAACATTAATTTAACAAATATTTACTCAGCACCGACTATGAGGCAGGTCCTGTGCTAGGAACAGGGAATACAGCAGTGAACAAGAAAGACAAGGCCTTTAGTCTCAGAGATCTTACATTCAGGCAGTGGAAACAGACAGCAAATGAATACACAGATAAATGAAATAGTAAAAGAGAAAATAGTTTATAGTAAGAACGATGGAAGAAATAAACAGGAGATGAAGAGAGGTGCCCTTGCGGATGTGAAAAGCCCGCTTTAGCCTGGGAGGAGTCAAGAGGGCTTCTCTGAGGAGGTGACATTTGAGATGAAACCTAAATGATGAGAAGGAGCCAGCCACAAGGCAGATTAGGGAGAAGAGCGTGCCAGGCAGAGTGAACAGCCAGTGCAAAGACCCTGCGGCTTGGAAGCCCTGCTTGAAAGAATTGGGAGTTCTTGTCCTAGAAAGTGGCAGTGTTTTCCCCAACCCATCAAGAGGTGGAAGGAAACACATGAGATTCAAATCCAGGACTCCTCCAACCCCACCCTGCTTATCTCTTTCACACAGTTATTCACCTGCACATTTGGGACTCCCCATAAAGAGGATGGGAAAGGGATGCCAGCTTACCCTGTGCTGTTGGGGTTCAGTGGGTCACTCCCTGTGCTGTGGAGTGGAGTTGGGGACACTGCTGGGACAGCAGTTGTAAAAATGGCATGGTGGGGCATCTAACCTCCTTTGACTTCACAATGGAGAGAGAGAATTGCCATCAGCATCATCCCAAGGCTGATTGCTATGAGGCAGAAGTCAGACATACCTCCTCTCTCCAAACTTTTTACTAATTCTGAGACCAGCCATCACTCCCACAGCACTCTCTACTTCTCTGCCAAGTTAAATAATTCTTTACAATGGCCACCCAGAACTCACAGAGCATACTCACAGTTATGGGGTTTATGAGGGAAGTAACAGGTTGCAATTCAGGATCACAATTGACTCAGGATATAGTTCTTCGATTAGGACAATTTTTTTCCAGCTGTGCTGGCAGGCAGGCCTCTCTCTGGCCCTTGGGCCCTCACAGCCTGGCCTTTGCCCTGCTCCGGCAAGTGTTACAAAGCCCTTTAGCTCCACCAATAAGTGCCTGGGGGCACCCCACTCCACCAGTAAGCCTCAGCCAGAAGGCTCTCTGTTCTTTTGTTCAGTGGGTCAGCAAGCCTAGCTCCTCCACAAGTGCCTGGAGGCACCCCACTCCACAAGCAAGCCTCCTACTCGAAGGCGCTCAGTTCTCTCGCTCCATGGGTTGGGCTTTGTGTGGGTTGGCAAGCCCAACTGAAGCCATCTCGCACCAGTCCCCTGGTTCCTGCCCATCTTGCACAGCTATCACTCTTGCTACTGCTGCTGTGCCATCTCTTGCCGTCTTCTGTGTTACAGATCCTCCCTCCCTGTCTCCAGGGCAGGGACAGATTACCCAACAAGCAAGGTATACACAGGCTTACTTGTGTTTATTTACTAATCTGTAGTGTACAATTTCACCTGTTTTTCACCACATTGTAGTGAAACCCATGTAAAATTGAGCACTACAGCTTAATAAGTAAACACAAGTAAGCCCATTCATACCTTGTTTACTATAAACCCGTGCATGCCTGGCTTACTGGTTAATCTGCCCCTGCTCCTGGGTGTAGGAGGCTCCCAGTGCAGGAATCCTGGGTCCAAAGGACCCTCTCTGCTCCTGTCTCTTCCTCTTGGTAGTAGTCAGATCCCTCCTCTCTGCCTCTGGGATGACTCATTTTAAGCCAAGCAGGTGGCAAAACTAACCAATCCTCTTGTTAGG